>NW_024367707.1:9561756-10161756 GCF_014805655.1 Passer montanus | reverse complement strand
GAACAAGACTGTAATTTATTAAGGGATGTTTTCAGTTTTCAGTGCACTTGTGAGAGATAAACAAAGCAGAACAGGAATTGCAAGGCATCTTCAGCCTTAATGTACTCTACTAAATAGAAAAATCTGATTTATTTTTTGTCATTCAGCATTGGCTGAGGAGTCTAACCAGGGGTGGAAGAACTGCCACTCTTTTTTCAGGACTTAAGTCTGCCAGCACATGGATCAGACAGTTGTGGTTCAGTGCTCCTGGGCTGAGCTAATGGGGATGAAAGATTCAAAGACCTTTAAATTTAAAACCCATTAATGGAGAGGACAGATGCAGGCTTGTTTTTAACTGCTTTTAACATTTACTTGCTTGATATGAAAACTGTAGGGCAAAAGGAAGATAAAGCCTTAAAATATGTGGATTGCTTTCTGTAGAAGTACAAAAGAAATTAACATAATTTAGTCCTATGCAGTGTTAGAAAACTGTAAAGACAGAACCACCTACATGAATTACAATGCTTATGTAAAACTTATGCCTACTTCTCAGTTTTCCTTGAATAGCCTGGCTGCCCTGGTTTTCTCTCCCCCCTTAAATTGTGCTTTTTTTTTTTTCACAGTCAAAATTGGTATTTAGCTGAAGTGAAATCCTTAAATCTTTTGAGGGTATACAGTATGAGTCTCCTAATTAGGACATCCGGTAGAAACACAATTTTAAAAAAGACTGGAGAAAGGGGAAAGAAATGCTACATCATGCTTTGTACTGAAATAATGTCCCAATTAAATAAAAATACAAGCTAAAAATTACATGCTCTTCATTTTCCCCTAGAGGTTTTGCATAAGGTTAAATGCAATTCCAGTTTGGTCCACCAGATTAAAAAAAAAAATGGAGCGCTATTATGCATCAGGGCTGTAATTAGTCATTTTGATAATAACAATGGAGTTTATAATTTCACACCAGGCTGATCATCACTTGAAACCATTTATTTCAGCTCAGTACATCCCGTGTTAATTGGAGTGTTTTGCTAGTGGTATGTTCCCATTAAGATACAGTCTTGTCATTAAGGCCATTAGGTTTGACCTCTTCCCTTGAATCCAGCCCAGGAAACAGCCATCAGGAATCCATGCATGTGGATAGCTGGATTCAGATGCACTAACAGCTATCCTCCTGTTCCTCACTGAGTTATAGGTGAAATAAAAGAATTAGTATGCAAAATGTTGTAGTCTCTCTTCCATGAGGTCAGATTCTGCAATTACTGTGGTCATACCTGGCCCTAGAATGCACAGGATTTATAATGTCTGCCTGCAGCAAGTTTTTAAAAGTAGTTTTGCTCTACACAAAGGGCTAAATCCAGCCATTAGTTGAATAGTAAGAATCAGATCATTTTGAGAGATGTAGCTTAGTTCATATTTAGAACAGTTAGATCAGTTCAACTATTTAGAACATATTTCAGACTTTTTAAAGCTATTACTCATATCAGCAGGGATTGTAGTTTCATCTATGATTATGTGTATTTGACGTTTCCCATTATTAGCTCCTTATTTCACATACTGCAATGTCAAACTTCAGTTGTATCAGATTAAATTTTCCAGTTGCAGTATTTCCTTGGCCTGATTTTATTTAATTTTCATTTTAATAGAAATGTCAGATAAAACCACCAGCTAATTTCACAAAACAAGCTACAGAAAATATGCTGCCATCGGTGATAAAAAGTTGTGCTTTGCTGCTTCAGTGTTTTGAAATCTGGACTTTGGCAGGAGAGGTTTTTGTGCCGGGTATATGTCTTTTTGCCTTTAGCTGCCAGTCCTTCCAAATTCAAACAAGAGCTGAAAAAATTGTACATCATAATTTTGCAACTAAAAATTCTGAAGACTGACAACACCAGCCGAGCTCCAGACTCCCAGCTGACCAGATGGGACATGTCCTATCACGGTACAGGTCAGGGCTACTCAAACTTGCCTACAATATCCTTGTAATGACTTCCTCCCACCTGATGACCTAAGGCAGGGTTATATTCCAGATCTAAAAGCAGAATTTCTCTCTCCTTGCCCCCAGTTCCCCTCCCTTGAGAACACACTTGTTAACACAGGGAAGTTCAACTGAAAATTAAAACGGAACAAGCACTGTAAGTTAGAAACAGAGAAAGGAGTATGAGAGATGGAATTAGGTAGACTAACAATGGATAAAAAATGCTCCTGGTGAGGCTAGAGGAGGTGCTGGGAAGAAATGGGGATGGATAACTGGAAAAGCAGAGTGAGCAGAGTCAGTATGAAAAAGGGTCCTGAGACTGGGAGATAAGTGAGCTGGAAGCCTCTCTGGAAGTACAACCAGATGAGAGCCTCAAATGAGAGAGTAAAATAACAACGTAGATACTGCAAATGATAACCCCAGGAACAAAAAAAGGGGCAGTGATGGTGGAAAGATAAGGTGATGGGAAGAAGAAACAGCAGAAGAAGGACCAAGGAAAAGTCAGCATAGTGAGAATACACAAAGGGGAATTACTGTTTTGGGTAAACAGCTGGGAAAATAAAGCCTTGCAGGATAGAACCACTAGGGCAAGAGAGCAGAGAGGGCAGAGTCCTGAGCAGAACAGTGGTCTGTGGGATGGCAGGGGCTTACCGAATATAGCTGAGCATCCATGGAGGTCCGAGCAGTCTGGGAACCAAAGGAAAAGGTTCAGAATAAATACAGATGTAGAAGCAGGAAAATACTAATCTGGGGACATGGATGCTGACCATGTACTGGAAAACTGGAAGAGGATCTGAACAGGCAAGGAGTCTGAGACTGGGTGTCAGTAAAGAGGAAGACCAAGTCTAAGGAAGGAAGATATGAGTTAGAAATTAGACTCTGTCAGAGGAGAAGGCCTCTAGGTGAACAATTTAGCAGGACTTTGTGTGGATTTATTTTACAGGGAAAATGTCTGCACCAGATAACTTTCTAATAAATCTCAAATGATCCCTATGATATCAGCTATATTTTCCCATTTAGTAAAACATTTCCATCTGCCAGCAGATGTGTAATCGTATATTACAACAGAATCACATAAATGAGACCAACAGAGACAACTGGTCCCTCAACAGAGAGTCTGGTTTTATTGTTTCTCACAAATCTTTTTTGAGGCCTTGAGAATATTTCTTACGTGCAAAATGTGAGAAGTAAAAACCAGAAATGGTCCAATGGTTGTCTTTGGAATTGCTGCTCTTTTGTAGGCACTTAAAAAGGCATACATCAAAGGATCTTTTACTCCTCTGAATTATCAACTTGTGATTTCTATGAGATTTTGCCATTGATTTGATTTAGGCAGGATTTCACCCCTTCATTGTTTGCAAAGGAAACTGAAATAAAGCACTTGTTCTCCCAATCCATGTTTTAATTAAAAAAAGACAACAAAGTTAGTGTGGTAATTTGGGTTTTCACTTGCTAAGGATACCTCAGTGTAAGGATCAAGACTTTGATCTCTTTTATAGGTTTTTTTTTCAATTTCTTTTCTGACATTACCAATCAAAGAAGAAGTAAAAGTGCTTTCATTTCCCATATACAATAATTTAAAAAATGTGTTTTCTCACTTTTATGGTTTAATCCCAGCTGTCATCTCAGTACCAGCAGCCAGGTTGGACAGGAGCTCAAGGATCATGTGGTCCAAACTTTCCTGGCAAAAGCACAGTCTAGACAAGATGGTCCAGCACCCCGACCTGCAGAATCTTAAAACTGTCCAGCTCTGGGGAGTCCAACACCACTTCCCTGAGGAGATTATTCCAATCGCTGATTGTGAAAAATTTACCTTTCATGTCTAATCAGAATCTCCCCAGTAGTAACTTGTACCAATTACCCCTCATTTTTCCATTGGACTGCTTGTAAAAAGAAGTCTCTGTCCTCTTTGTAGTCACCTTTAAATACTGAAACATGATGATAAGGTCTGCCTTAAGCTTTCTTTTCACAAGGCTAAACAAACCCACTTAGCTGGAGTGAAATCCTTAATTCTTTTGAAGATATACAGTATGGGTCTAATAATTAGTACATCCAATAGAAAATCAATTTTAAAAAAGACTGGACAAAGAGTAAAGAAAGTTCTTGTTTTAGACTAAGCACTACTTAGCAACAACAAGTCATCAGCGCATTATCAACATCATTCTCACACTAAATCCAAAATTTAGCACTGTACCAGCCTGACTCTGCCAGCTGGCTTTAGAGATATTTTAGTATTTCACACTTGTCATATGTAAAAGGTGAAATGTTGTCCTCCAATACTTTTATTCAGTGCTAGCCATTTCTCTCACCCTGCTAGATATTGCTGTTTGTTCAAGGAATAAGGCATTGTCTGGAAGAAAAACTGTTTTTGAAAACAAAATTCATATGCCTGACTTAATCCACACAGAGAAACCCCAGAAAATACCAATTATCTTGTGAAAAAACTACTTATGCATAGCAAGATTTACCCCTTATTTAAAAGATTCTGAAAATGGCATAGTGCACGTGGCATGATGAGCGTGCTTTTAAAAGCAACAGGTTTACTGTGTTACTTTCTTACTAGTCTTAAGGAAGAAACATTCCTGACTGGCAACATCCAGAAAAGAAAAGAAGAAGAAATCATTATGAGAGAGCTGCATTATTTTGAGCACAGACTGGTAGGAACATAGCCCTACAGTTTTTCATGTAAGTTATTTCTTGACTTTTATTCCCAGGAGTGATGTTTATTCTATGGCCTTTGCCACTTCACATCACTGAGTATTTCAGTTTTTTCATCTATAAAAGAAAAAGAAAAGAAATATTGGCTTAACTCTCTTTCATGAGAAATACAAAACTGGCCTCAGGGCAGTACCCAAGAGCCTTCCACAGCCACCCTTCATGTAGTGGGACCTGCTGGATTTCCTGGAGTGGGAACAGGCACTACAAATGTCCTGGCCACCTTTACCTGTCAATTCTCCCCATTGAATGGGACCGGTTATATACAAATAACACAAACAACACTGAATATGAGGAGTCCTGTAGTCTCTAATATGATACTGTCACTTCCTGGCTGCAATGCAAGGCCAGTTTAAGAAAGATGGGTTTGCCCTCCCCACTACTCTAATCCTACTGGCACCACTCTGTGCTGCTACACTGTAAGCCAGGTGTGGGTTAAACCTCTGGAACAAAGTAGGGAATAAGAATTTTCCTTTAAGCATGTATAAGAGATCTAGTTTGCAACATCTCCACGAATGCTTGTAGCAGACAAACCGAGGAGTTGATGATCTGTGGCAGAGCGGGAAGAGCGAGTGCCGAAGGCCAGAAGTTGCCGGGTGATCTCCAGGCCAAGGGCAGCATCTCCTGGATTCGCTACAAGGTAATCCTGACTCACTAAAGCCCTTTAGCACTTTCAAATACACTCACATAGATCACTATTTTTACTGATGTTGTGATATTAAAAGGAGAGAAATTTACTACCAAAAATTCAAAGTCAGCACCTTATGCTACGTGTGATAATAAAACAAAAAGGGAGGGAAGAGAACAAATGTACAGCTGTTGCCAGTTTTCAGGAAATCTCATGCTGAGGTGTGTGATCATGTCTCTTTGGTCAAACATTTTGCAATGTGCAAAACAGCCAGTCAACTCCAGATGCAAATTAATGTTATCACATCTGATAATTTAGTGATGATCTATTTACTTACTTTGAATAGGCATGATGGTTTCTGCTATGAATATCTTTCTTCCCATCTATTTTGAAGTTATATATGTGGCCACAAGGTTAGCTTTACTTCAAAATATTAAAAAATACTCTCATTTACTGAAATCACTTATTTCACATGACAACTGGGAATGTATTCATTATGGGATGAGTATACATTTGTATTCAGGAAACTGAATTATAAATGCAGGTTTCCTTACCTGGCCTGCCATGGCACTACAGAGTGATACTGCCACAGCTCCTGAATTCTCAGCAAATTCTGGACTCCAGGATGGGGTTATTTCCTTGGTGAGAAAGAAATGAATTGATACAGATAGAGTTTATGGCACCCTTGCATCTTTAATTTACGGTAGATGCAATTTTAAAGAGAGGAATTAGATGGCTAAGTCAGTGTGTGGCAAGTGACTCAGAGACTGATTCTGAAATTCCAGAAAAGACTCCCTCAGTATAAAAATCCGTATTGTTTTCCAGAGTAGAGAAAAGACTCTGTTTAACCTCATTTCTCCAGACAGAGACAAACTCTTAGCTTTATCTGTCTTACTTTTTCTTTCTTCTTCTTCTTTTTTGGCAGCTAGTGACTTAATTTCAAAAGTTATTAAATAAATTAAGAACATGCCATTGTTAAAAGGGTCATTCTTGCTCTCACCCTTTCATCAGCACTACAGCACGTGGGGCATATAGCCAAGTACATCAAAATATTAATCTTACTGAAAGTAAATCCTTCTCCAAGGTGTGTGATTGTAGCAGCCAGCACCAGTGAGGAGGTGGATAACAAGCTATCATGAAGCAAATAGTGAAACAGAACTATCTTTCCTGTTAATAAGGTCTCAAATTATCTGAAATTACTCACAAAACTTCTCTAAGTGACAATTTCCTCAGAAGTTTCTAGAACCTACACTATTTTCTTTAGGCTTATGATTGTTGAAAGTCTTGCAGCCCCTCTGAACACTAAGTAACTTTTACTCAGAAATGTTAATGTTTAGTTTTTCCAGATGCCTTGGATTAGAAGGACACGTTTCCAAAATATGGATTAAACAACCAAAATTCCAAACAAAACAAAAACATAAACTAAAAGACCACTGGAAAAAGTAAAGGTTGAGTTAAATTTCAAGTACTCAAAAGTATTTTATTTGCATATTATTTTTCTGGATAAGCAAACTACAGCTGTAGAATTATGGGTATCCTCAGAACACCTGTCTCTTGAAGTACTGAGTCATTCAGAAAAATACAGAAATGACTGAAATATTTTAAACAGAAAAAAATGGTTCCAAACTGTGTAGACTTGTACTGGTGAAAGAGGGAAGAGGAGGGAGTGAAAAAGTAGGTTTTTTAGCATTCTTGAGGGAGATAATATAGCGGATAGTGAAGAAAACCTTTGTTTCCTACAGCGTTTCATTTAAATTCAACCTTCTCTCTAACTTTGACCTGACTGCCTATAATATCTCCATGCAGTTATCTTCCACGTCTACAATAGTTGCAAACTGAATGCCTAACTTTAAATAAACAGAGACAGAAATCTTAGCTATGCTTAAGTCCTACAAATTCCATTCACATTTCTTGTTGAATGGGGGAGTGAGAGCTCTGTTACTGATCCTGTTGAGGAGGAAAACCACGGTGAGAACTGATCTGACTCAGGGCTTGCTGAAGCATCCGGGTACCCTGGACACCTCCCCTGTGCTGCCCAGCTGCTTGCCCACCTGGTAGCCTATGCAAAGGAAGAGGGATTGAGGACATCCACAGGTTTTCAAGAAAGCATAGCAAGGAACAAAAACTGAACCCATAGAGCATGAGAAGAAACTGGATTTATTCAGAGCAGCAATCAAGGAAAAAGCTGCTGTTTGTAGCTTTGTTGGCCCTGCTGCCCATAGAGCTTACTTTGTAATGCACTTGCCACTTTTCTAGAGACTCCAGCTTAGACTGAGGCTGGGTTATGAACATCAGGAAAGGAACTAACCTCTAGCCACAGGAGAAGTAAAAGCAAAGAATAAATTCTTGTCAACATTCCTGAGCATCAACTGCACTCAAGGCAAAAAGTGTGGTATTGAGCCCAGCTGGAAAGTGCTGCAGTGAATACTGGTTGTATCCCAAAAATACTGCAGGGTGCCACTATAAATAACTGCATAGTACACCAAAATAGATATGAAACTGTGTGCTATGCATTATTACAAGGCATACCACATTGCAATATGCTACTGCAGTATCACTAGCTGCAATAAGATACATAAAAACACAGTTTATGACAAATTACAGAAAAGTATTTCAGTGAAAGCAGCTTTATATTTGTAGCACATTTTTCTATTAGCACAGTTTCACACTCATATTTGCAATATTTGTGTGCCTGTCAAATTTGAGAAATGAGTCAAAATTAATGACAAAGGTCTAAATTATCAAAGAAATGCATTTAGATCTATGGACCAGCCCATTCCCTTTAAGCACTTTTAAGAAGGCTCACAAGAACTGTTCTATCCTAAAGAGCTGTACTTTAGCTAATTTCTTTTGAACTATAATGCCAAGAACTCACTGAATTAATCAGATCTTGGTAGGGAGACTTTGCCGTTTGTGATGATAGTGCCCCATTTTTACACTGCAGGTAGGAAAGAGTCTTTTTGTCACCTCCTGGCTCAGAGGACTTAGGCTGGAATTCATCAAGTTGGATAAGAACGTGCTCACTCTTAAATTCCTTCGTAATTATAAGGACTGTTACTCAGCACCAGGAATCTATCTGAACTACACCACTCTACAACATGCAAAGTCCACAAAATTAAGCACAGAAAGCAAACAAACAGCCAATTAATCAATTAATATGCTGATTATCAACACATAAGAAAGGACCAAACACTAATTTTTGAGCCTGCTAATGCCTCTTTCCTTCTTCAGTGTATGAGACATTTATCTGTAAATAAAATGTCGCTAGTGAATAACTGTGAAATTAAAAGAAAGTTATAGTAATTAAAAGCAGAGCTGAGGACTGAAATATTCCCTCCAGGGACACTTGTTCAAATACTGCCTTTTTTAAATGTTAGAGAATTTAGGTTAAAACATAAATAGTGATAATTATCCATAGCTCACAGATGATTAAATGATTACTGAATTGATTAGTGTTAGTTGGTTAAAATTAAACTAATTTATAAAATTTATATATAAATATCATAGGGCATGCTTTTAAAACCATAATTCATGATTAGAGAACTGTCCCAAATGTTTATAAGCCAAAAAATAATGAAACCAGCATTTAGAATTTTTTTCACTGAAGTTTTTAATACTTACTATATTGCTATATGGTGGATCCAAAGCTGAAATTAGTCATTAGTTTTGAAATGCTTGTGATAAATCAATTTATTTATCAGAAAATGAAGTGACATACTGCATTCTTTCCTCTGTCTCCCACTATTGAGTGGTGTCCCATATGAGAAGTCTGCTCTGCTAGATACTGTATGAATACAAGACAAAAATGTAGTCTTGCTCCAAAAGTAGCTAAACATTTCAAGCAAAGAGCCTAGCATTAAAAGATAAAAAATGGATGCCATCTTTTATTATAATTATTTTTAAATTCCTTGACATATAACATTCTGAAAAGGCAAAAATTTAGACTTCACTGTTTTGGAAGTGCTGTCTTTGAGCCTGAAGTAACCTTGCCCTGAAACACTGAGCATTTTTCTAGGTAAGAAGATGAAATATGAAAAGTGGATATTTATTTGGAAAATGGCAGCACTGAGACAATGACAAGATCAAGGGAGAAGCAGCAGCAAAGTATCACCATATAGGCTGTTCAATGGAATCCTGGGAAGCTGAAACTCAGGGAACATCAAAATAGAAAGATTCTAAAGTGATAGGAAAGTAACATGGCTGAGTCAATACCTGGGACATGCAATTTTGACAATAGTACCTTGGACAATGCGGAACAAAATGAGTCAAGAGCCAAATTCATGAGGAGGCAGGAGTAGGAGTCTATATGGGGAACGATCAGTGTATAGACAAGCAAGAACTTGAGCACGTGAGCCCCTGCAGGAGAAAATGAAAGGCTAAATATATAAAAAAGTCAGTCTGTCTGAAAATATTGTTTTAGATAGACACATACGTATTCATACACAAATGTATAAAAATATATCTACCTGTGTATGTCTATATATATAGACACATACGCTTGCCAGTGTCAGGTCAGAAATATCTTGACAAAATGAAAAAAACTTCTGGGAATGTCCCATTCTATGGATGCTCCATCCTTTCAAGTGTTCAAGGCCAGGTTGGATGGGGTACTGAGCCACCTGACCTGATTGGGAGGCATCCCTGCCCATGGTGGGGTCAGAAGGTTAGGTCCTTTGAAACTCAAGCCCTCTTGTGATTCCATGAATGAAGATTTTTCAGCCAATGTGACTGCCTGTTTTTCTGCAGATGACAGTAATTTTTATTTTTGTTCTAAGCTGTGTTTGTTTCTCCCCAGTTCTTTTGCCTTCAGACCTTACTCTGGACTGGTCTCAACTGCAACAAAGCCAAGCATGCTGATGAGAAGTACAGCCTGAGTGTATGGGATGCTGAGATGTGACTCTCAGAGAGAGACGTCAAGCCTCCCAAATGTCAGTAAAGGTCACAGTGCCAAAAATTTTAAAAATTAGTTTCTTAGATGCACATTCTTTGAGGGGAAGTCTTAAGGAGTAGTAGACAGATGGGGGCAAGGAAACATTTGTCATTGCTGAGGAAGGAAGCCCCTGTGGTTTAAAGAACAAAAGAAAGTGTGGGGGCACAGGGAGGCAAATGAGTATGAGAGAAACCACAGCTGGCTGAACGTGTTCTAGCAAAAAATGAATTAAGATTGTAGAGCTTCATAAGAATGATGGTAGAAAGGTAACTGAATTAACTGAATACACTGGTCAGAAACTTCATAGGATAAGCAAAAAGTAGGCTTTAGCTTTTACATTTTCTATTGGCCCCAAGATTACTCTTTTGTACATGTAGCTACATGTACAAGGAGCTATGCTTTCTTTCCTGAATTGCAGTGCAACTTTTTTATCATGTATCAATATAGTAGTGTGAGAGATCCATGTTCCACCTGTGATTTCAATGTTTATAAATAGTTATAGATTGAGCACATAATGTACAAAACATATACTTGAACTTTGACGTTCCATAATACTGATTGGAACAAGTTTCCTTCAATGTCAATTAAGAGTGCACCTGTAACAGGAGCATGCAGTTCCCCAGTCCTTCACAAAATGCCCCCTTACAGAAACAGTTGTGAACTTCCAACAAAGGGTTCTCCCTAATCATTACTGATTAACAAGGGTTAATCTGGATCCCCTTTTTCTCTGAAGAAATTTCTGGCTTTCTGCAGAAATGTTATTAAAAATGGACCATACCTGGAAAAAAAATTGCAACTACCAGCATACAAAAAAACCTACAATAGAAAGTTCATGCTCAAATTTCTAGTTGTCCCTGCTTCCAGTCCCATACAGGATCCTATCACATTGATATCTACACATGTCTGTAATAACAGTTCTGAAAAGATAGGTAAGGTTCACCTTTGGACCCTTTTCTTTGCAGCACAGATTGGAATGCATTAATTAAGAAAAATAAAACAGCTAAAAACCCACAAGTTATCTTTATTTGGAAGTTACACTGAAATGGAAATTGAATCTTTGTGACCTAATACTGTGTTTAAGTGACAGGAGATTCAGTTACTGGGTCTGAAATAATAATAAAAAAAAAACTGTTGAAGTGAATTGCAGCACTAAAAGTGGACCTGTGCCCAGGCATCAGACTATATTTCATTTAAAGGTTTTGGGAAATTTTTTTTGTTGTTTCATTTTTTGGTTTTTGGGTTTTTTTGTGTGTTTGTTTTTTGTTTGTTTGTTTGTTTGGGTTTTTTTTTAATTTGTTTTTAAGGTTTTTTTAGGTTGAAAAAATGAAATAATATAAGATAATTAATTGACTATTAAGAGTAAGAATGGCAGAACACTATCCAATTTTATTTCACTCAGTCTTAGCTTTGTTTTAAATAAAGTAATTCAATAATGAATTCCTAATATAATATAAATAATAACTGTTTCCAATGCTTATCTCATGTTCTTTATGAAAATAAAAGAATACAAAATTACTATCATTATCTCCTGATGTTTTTGGCTCTTGATCAAAGATAAACCTAATCTGATCTGCCTGTGTCTTATCCTGAGATTTTCTACTGGGAGTTGCACTGCAGCTTTCATCATTTGTAAAGTTTCAGGTTGCTCTTTTTGTTCTAGTAAGGCATAATGCTTTGTCAAACTTCTAAGATATTTCTATCTAACATAATTAAAAAATAAAGCATTTGTTCAGCTTCTCTGTTTGAAATAAACACGGAACTTTTTGGGATAAAACAGGTGATCAAAATCTGAAACCTAGACAGGAATCCAGAAATTTTTTTTCATTTGCTTGAGGCAACATTGTTTACTAGCCAGAATACCAGCATAATACTTGTACTTAACAGAAGAAAAAAACCCTGGGTTCCATCTCAAGTTTTGGCAACCAGTGTGGATGAGACAAACACAATGCTTTCTGTTCTTGCTTTAAACTAAGGGTACAGTCACAAAAACTGTGGGAGTACATTTGGTTTTGAAGTGCTTCAAGGAGAGAGCACAATAGAAGTCATGAAAGAATATTTGTGGTGGTTCTGCAGTGTCATGTTGCTTTTACTTCACACTGTGGTTTTCTTTCAAGTTCCAACAAAGCTCTTCTCTCATGCTGCCCAAGTTCTGCTAGCACCTTAATTCAAAAGTTTAGATAGATAATCTGGCTCAAAAAGTCAAGAAAGACTGTAGCTATCATAACACTCAAAGTAATTTTTACTCTCCAAGAGTAACGCTAACTAACCCAGTGAGTGAAAGATTTTCAGGTCCAATCCATGAAGCAGTACAAATCCTGTATCATCTCTGTGATCTCTGCTGCAAGTTTTGATGGTGACTTACAGGAATAAATAGTCCCAGCTAGATGTAACAGGCTGCACTTCTAGTTTTCAGGTTGTTTATAAATTTGAGACATGCTATACTCCTGCTTTGCAAGGATGACTTATAAGACACAAAAGTGCTACCTGTAATACCATAAAGGGGCCCTGGTCCAGGCAATTATTAAGACTCACTAGTTTTTGGGGGTTTTTTAAAATTTAAACTTAATATACCAAGAAATTTAAATGATGGAAAAATAGAATCTTGCATTTTTCATTTTTCACATAAATCTGTCCTTTTTAATGCAGCCCTCTATTTAGAAGAGTATGTTCTTTTCTTTCTAACATGTAGGTTTGTTATCTGGAGGAAAATATGCCAAAGAGAAAGGCATACATTCAGTTTGTTGTTTCTTGTACTGTGGTAAAAAGTGCTGGTTGGAGACATTCCTGGAAAATATTATTGTTTAACATTTCTATTTAGTACTTTGAAATGGTATCCCTGGACTTTATCCCATAAATCCTCATATGAGTGATCCTTACTCCTGCCAGTAGTACAGCTGGACAGAGAAACAGATCACTATTTACCATATATTTCCATTACATGGGGCTGACAAACTATATTGTTTTTAACTATTCAAGCCTCTTCCTTCTTAAAAGCTTTGACATAACATGTTCAGTCTATGAAAGTTCCATTATAAGTGGTACCACAAAACACAGGATAACTTTTATTTGCATGCAACATGCATTGAACTGCAGTGATGTCTTCAAGGTAAGGGTCCCACCACAGTTATCCCACCTTGTGGAACCTAAGCATACTGAAAGGTCAGGTTATCCATAAGTGATGAAAAAACAACTTCCCATTATCCCTAGCCTAAGGTAACAAACAGATAAATATCACAAATTATCCTATGCATTTATGAAAGTTTAATTTTTGAACATATAACCTTTTTTTCAACCTTTTAATCCTGATAGTTTTTACACTGTAGAAGTGCAGTATAAAATTATATGTGAATTAATTATGAACTTCTCAAATAAATACTGCAACTAAACATCCGTCTTTAAGGGTCTCGAAGCAGAGATCTACATTACAGAGTGATGTTCCCAGAATCACAGAGTGGTTTGAAGGGACCTTGTTCCATCCTTCCTGCCATGGGCAGGGACATCTTCCACTAGACCACGCTGCACTTCCAGCAATGCAGCATCCATGATTTCTGGAGGCAACAACTTCCAGTGTCTCACCAACCTCATACAAAAGAACTTTTTCCTAATATCTAAGCTAAACCTACTCTTAGTTTAAAGCCATATTCTTTGTCCTATCACTACACACACTGGTAAAAAGTCCCTCTCCAGCTTTCCTGTAGGCTCCCGTTAGGTACTGGAAAGCTGCTACTGTAAAGGTGTACCCAGAGCTTTCTCTTCTCCAGGTTGAACAGCCCCAGTTCTCTCAGCCTGTCTGCACAGCTGAGGTGTTCCAGCCCTCTGACCACATTTGTGATCCTCTCTGGACCCACTCCAGCTGCTCCTGGCTGGTACCAGTGTGAAACAACAGCAGCAGGTATTAGTGGGCTGTACGAGGGTTGGCAGTCTGTCAGTGACACAAACCCTGGTAAGCAGCACCTCTCTCTCGAGCACACGGGTGCCTCCCAGTGTACCTGGCAGAAGAGTCACCCACTGCTCTCACCAGTCCCCTTTTCTCAAATGCACAGGTTGTCACACAGAGCAGATGGAGCTGCCTTACTCAGTTCCAGCAGCAATCCTGATCTGACAGGTCTTTCCTCTTCACCATCCAGAGTGGTGAAGTGGTTCTGTGATGGCACCTCACCCTTCAGGGGAAGTGTCATCCTCCTGCTGGTCCTTGCCTACCCAAACTTCCATTCTTCTTCATGACTACCCTCTTCTCTCTTCTCTCTGTGTGCTGGTAGGGGAGCTTTTGCCTCTTTGGGCTGTGGGTCCCTGCAGACTGTGTTTGGAATCAGCTGCCTAATTCCTTCTCAGTCCCCGACATTGTGCAGGCTTCATTCCATTTCTGCAGCTCACTCACCAACCTCAAAAGCATAGGGTACAGATACTGCAATCTCCACTAAAAACTGCGGATAAAAACTGGATTGTACTTTTAAGAGGTTATAGCCAGAGTAGAAAAATCCAGGGTGGTATTAGTTCTGATTCCCTAAACATAACCCACAGTATTTACAGTAAGATTTAATTTGGTGATTTTGGATAATTTTTTTTAGGTTAACAAATGTAATTTGAAAGTTTCTCATTAAATGTCATGTCTATATTCCCCGAGTTCTTCAGTGGATTTCAGAGATGTAAACACATTTTACACCCAGAGATACCTTATAGCTGAGCTAGATGTCTCCTGCTGTACTCTTAGGGCCCAAACAGCACAGAAAGTGTGGTACTATCAGTGAATTAACTTTAGATTTGACCTACAGAGGCAGGTTTCTATGGGGTATTGTTAAGCAATTCACTATAGGCTCATTGAACCCCGAGGTCTCTTGCAAACCAAGATGTCAAATGGCAAAGGTGCTTTGTGAAATCACCTATTGTACATCAGACACCAAACTGAGACTCTAGTTTTCATCCTCTGCCAAGTTCTCAGACATGAACAGCTCATGTTTAACTTCACTAAAGACCCTTTTTTCAACAGCAGGACAGACTGCAGATTGTCACTGGAAGTAAAAGGTTTACAAAACTTCTATTAGACATTAATGCTAGCCTGGGGGTCTTTAGCTCTTGAATGACACAAAAAAATATGGCAAACACACAAAACCACTTTACATAATGACAGTTCCATATCTTGTAAGCAAAAGGGCATTCTGCTAAAGGGCAAGTTCCTGCTCCCATTTAACTGAACAGCACAATTTCCTTGAACAAGACTGGGGCCTTTACATAGCTTTTATTTACCTTTTTTCCATATTTTGTAGTCTGTTTTTCATTCTTTCCTATCCTCTCTTTTATATTTTTTTACAGAGTAACTAAGCAAATTATAAATCCTGAAATACTTTTAAATTACAGTAAAACAAGACGTTTCACTAATTAATTTATATGTCTTAAAAATAAACAGCCTTTCACTTCAGACAAGTTATAGGCAAGTTATAATGCTCAGAGACATCAACAACAGGACAATGAAACCTGATATTTTCCAGATAAAAGGTCAATAAATAACTAATATGCCCACCAAATATCTGTCTCAGAAGCATCTTATTATTATAACTTATTATATCTTATTATTAAGCATCTGTATTAGAACCAGGAATATCTGAAACCTAGCAATTGCTGTCTTTTCACATGAAACTTGAAAGTAAAAAATGCATTAGGATGTTCAAAAGAAATGTATAAATATATACTGTAAAACTTAAAGTACTTGAGTATCTTTATCTTAACTCAGGAGGAAAGAATCCTGTCTCACAAGGAAAAAAATAGTTTTAAAGAGACATCAATTCTTGTTCTTTAAAGTAGACACTAACTATATGGTGTCTCTTGTAACTCAGTGACCGTATATAATAAGTTATTCCAGAAATTCAGATTCCTACTGAAATAGTGTTGCATGAATTGGGAACATTACCAGGAAGACAGGATGCATTTTCCAACTATTTTTAAAATAGCTTGGTAGCCTACTGGTTTATGAATAAAATAAAAGGAATGAAATGGAGAAATAAAGAATGAAATAAAGGTCAAATGCACAATATCTTAGTGACAGAATTCCTTGCACCGCACACTGAAATGCTTGCAGGGCATTTATAAAAGCTTTAAATATTCACTAGAATTATTTCTTCAAAAGGGCTACTTTTTCTAGTGAAGCAAACACAAAGTGTTAAGTCAGTCAGCAGAAGTAAAATAGACCACTTTTACTATGCAATAACCTCATTGCAGTTACAAAGTTGGTGGTTGCTTTGTTTCCACCTATGTCTTTTGTAATATGGACAATCCAGGGGACCAGGAGCTTGGGTTATGTAGAAAAGTTTTTGCTAGGCAAAAATTCCTGATCTAAAAGCTCTGAACACTGGCTGTATATTCAATAAATCTGAAAATTTGAAGGTATATAGAATTTCTGGGGCTGAAAAGGCCATGTGGGCACAGTGTGACCCTTGCCAGGGACCTTCTGAAGGCTTATTACACAGTTGAAACTGAATATATAGCATAGTTCATGTTCACGAAGACTGGGATGTCCTGACAGCACAGAATTCCCATGCACAGGGGAAGAGCAGCATGCACATGCCTGGGTAGTGATTGCTGGAAATCCCAAAGATGTTTAGGGTTCCAGATGGAAAGCAGCCAAATTCATGCAACACTATTTTAGTGGAAATTTGAATTTCTAGAATGACTTATATCTGGTCACTGAGTTATAAGAGACACAATATAGCTAGTGCCTACATTAAAGCATGTGAGCCATTAGAGTTACCATCTGGAAATTCTGGCCTTAAAAATTTGCACAATCCAGGAGAGGACTGACCTCAGAAAACCTGAGTATATGGGAGCTTTTTATTACAATCTTGTCAGGGCTTAGAATGTGAAAAAGACATCATAATCACGAATACTGATGAACTTCAGTTCGCCAGAATCAGAGAACCACAGTGGGATCCTTGAGACCTTCTCGCCCATGAAATCCACTTGAGCAGAATGGACAAGGCTAACAGAAAACATTCTTATGATCTGACACAGAGTTGACACAGAAAAAGTTCATTATTAGTATACAAGATAAATTCAGATTAAAAGCTGAGTAAAAACTAGTACTGTAGAAGTAAGACGTTCCACTTACACTAGTAAGGTGTTGTTTTGCAAAAATGAATAAATGCCATCCACTGTCTATCAGTATGTCATGAAAAGTGTCAACCTACAACAGAAGATCCCTCATTGGGAATGGACCCCTGACACTATAACTATAGAATACAGAATTTTAAATTGCCCATTCTAACTTTATTCTCTATTTCAAAATCAAAGTGTTGCCACTGTAAATTTCTACTTAAATAAGAAAAAAAAAACAAACCCAGAAAATATAATTTTAGACAGAAGTCCTTGTAGAATTTAAACTCCATTGCTTCTCAGGAGGAAAGGTTTATTATGATAGCAGTTAGTTTAAATGAAGATAAATCAACCAAAAATTTGAACTAATCAGAAGCACAGCTTTTAAAATAATGCTTATTATTTGGATAATTTTAATTCCCAGGACTTCATAGTCTGATGTTCAGATCTCTAGGCTTCTTGATTTTAGCTACAATGAATGTGAAAACACAGAGGAGAGAAGAACTCTTGGCATTTGACATGTTCTAAAGCTATCAAAAATCAGTGTTTGTGAATCAACCTTTTCCCAAGGCATCACAGTACTTACTGCCATTTCTTGACTGTTCTGAAAACCTTGCCATCCAAAAATCTCCCTCTCCTCTACCATGTTGAGGGACCTGGTATTCCACAGGACTTGGCAGCATCTCTCCTGGTCCCTCTGCTGCTTAACTGCATGCTGCCCTGTGGTGTCCGAATCAGACACACATCAGGCTTCATGGCATACTTCCAGTGGAGAAGCCTTTGAGCAATTCAGATCTTCCTTAGTGTGTGGGTCACAAACAACAGAAGCCCTTCAGAGCTCTGAGGCTGAAATAATGCTTGCAGGGATGAGTTGCTAATAGAGTTTGCTAATGCCTGTAGTACAAACCAGGCAAAAGCAGCCGTGTTCTTCTGTAAAGAAAACCTGCCTTACATGAACTTATGTAACATTGCTGTGTTGCTGGTGGTGTGCAAAAATCCAAAATGAAATATTTCCTTCTTCTTTCTCCAGTAATTAATTTGTAGTGCCAAAATGTAGAATCCAAAGATCAGGATGATAACTCAAGCAAACACTAAAAATGCTGAGAGAACAGCACAAAGTCATTTTCTGCAAACTCTGTGGGAAGCTTCTAAACCATGGATTTAACCTTAGGATTTGCAAAATTACACAAAAATGATTTAAATAGCTCTGTTTAAGGAAGTTGGCCCAATAGTGCTGCGACTGAATTACAGCTGGTCAGTTGATTAAAGACAGAGTTATCCAGAAATGACTGGATTTGGGGACCACAAAAATCCAGGCACAGCAGCTGGACCGGAATGGGCCAAACTTTGACCATTGCTCTTTAGTAATAAGTATCCTGATTAATGATCTTTGAATGTCAACAGCTGGGATCAGATGGAACACAAGCAAAAGAAAGTTATGGATATGAGGAAACAAAGATGGAATGTTGCAAAGATATTACAGTGATCAAAACTGGACTGACCACAAATCCCAAACCAGGCTGCAAGAACAAAAGAGCATTTTAATGGGTGGAAATTATTCGTAATATATTATTCTCCTCACATAATAAAGAGGAAATCTCTTTTTTCCCTTTTAGTGTTGTCTTATATATTGGATTGAAACACTTCCTTCTGGTCCTCTCTGCCAAATCTCAGTATCAGAGGAAATATCAGCTCACTATTGTTACTATATAAATTAGTTGAACTTCATCTAAGACCAGTCTGTAGAACTACTGTGCCAAAAAGGAAAAAAAAATAAATTGGTATTCTCTTAACTCACTACATCTCTGTTTTAAATAAACCTGCACAGAAAACGAGATTCATTTGGAGAATGTAAAGGGCTATAAAGAGCTAAATAAGGCAGTACAGAGAAAGCAGCCTCTGCAGATGTGTAAGCTCCACATGGGCCAGACATAGTCACTGTCATACTGGATATTACCTGATTCTGCACTACGTAAGGCTGTGACTGTAATTGATTTTCTGGGTCAGCAGCCAATCTGAAATACTGGAAACAAAACATGGCTGTTTCTTTGGTCCCTGCTCTAGACTGGGAAAAGAACAAACTTGACCTGGGGTTCCTGTTTCTCAGGGAGAGAATGAACATCCAGGCTCTATGGACAACCAAGCCAGGAGGGCAGAGATGGGCACTGATGTTAAAGCTGTGTCAGCAGCAGTGTGAGTGCCAAGGCTGTGTGCTGCCAGGGGCTTCATGAGCCAAAGCAGCCCAGACAGCAGCAGGCTGAGAACCCCAGAGCCCATCACCTCTGTCTGGCTGGGCCCAAGAGATGGGGCCAGAAACAGGAAGAGCTCATTCCAAATTTCCTCTAACTTTCTCCTCAGAGACTTTGCTCTTTTGTAGAGGGAGGTGCTGTTTCCAAGGCCTTCATGATGAGATTAAAAACCAAATTCCACAATCCCTGGGTTAGTGGACAAAAGGGGGGTAACATGATTAGAGTTTATCTCCAGGCTACTTTTTCCTTACCTCAAAAAAATTCTGCCATTCTACTAAAAAGTGGAAATAGTTTTAGGATCAAAACTCCATTTGTGATGAATTTGCAGTCACAAAAATGTTACCCAACTCTATTGACTAAATTGCAGGATAAGGCCAGTCTGATCCTTCCATTAAGCTCAAGATTATGCCAGCATTTTCTCAGTGACTTTACAGCGCTTTACAGCAGCCAAATAATCTGACCAAAGAGTCCAAAGTTGAAGTCATCAACAACTAATTTGAAAAAAAAATCACAGTGAAGTTGTTAAGCAACTGCTACATTTTTGGGGGTATGGCACAGGATAGAGGCACTTAATTGTCTCCAGCAATGATGAAGGTATTGCATATGAAATTCAGGATAACTGTAAGGCTTATTGAGAGCTGAGAAAACTTGGCAACAAATTATTTCAGCCTCTCATTAAGATTGCCAGTACTGTCATTTGACAAACCTCTAAGAAGTCATGAATATTTGTTTTTCTAGATCTGATATAGCTTTGGGTTTGCAAAGCTACATAAACAAATTAAAACCATGAAATCCATGACAAATCTACAAATTCCACCCTGCCTATTTCTCTTTAACTTCCCTTTGTGTCAGTTCAAACTCAGGACACATCAGTCTGTTGCTAGAGTAGATTTATGTTTCTGCAACACTCACCTGAGGTTGAATGTTAGCTCTAATAACTATTTTCTATTTCCATACAAAAGGATGTTTATTGGTCAGTTCTGAGCAGCAGTATTGAAGGATACAACAGGCTCATTTTTTCTTCAAGCCCAAAACCACAGCGTTTCTCCAAGTATATACATATAATAGGAATTCCCACCTGAACTATTTCCTCTTAGTATTTTTAATGTTGTTTCCACATCAAAGTTGTTAAGTTGTTCTGGGAACTTTACTATTCAACATGTTGATCTTTAATCTAAACATTTCCTTTATATCTTTAGTAAATTATTTATTTTGGTTTTCATCAAAACTCTGAAATTTCTCTGTTTGTCCCTTTCCCCAAGCCCATTTTCCAATTAGTTCTGCTGTCAGCTGTTGCTTCTGCAAATTTGCCAGTAACTGCTATGCATTAAGAAATATAAAAAAAAAAACAACTAAACAAACAAGAAAAAAGAAAACACCACTTTCCCCCCATCCACCCCCAAGAAGAGAAAAAGAAAAGAAAAGAAAAGAAAAGAAAAGAAAAGAAAAGAAAAGAAAAGAAAAGAAAAGAAAAGAAAAGAAAAGAAAAGAAAAGAGGACTCGGCTTCATTTGATCAGCCTTCCCTGAGCTGAAGTGTTAGGTAACTCCTTTAGGGACATATAATGTTAAATATTGATGGATATACAATTATGAAGCCATAATAGTGAATATTCATACTGGAAACACAACCCCATGAGATTTGCTTAGCCTATAAAGGAACACAAACATTGTTGTTAAACTAAAGTATGCTCTAAGCTGCAATATTTTATGTAAGCTTGTTTAGAATGGGCATACTAAGGTTTATTAAGCATAAACTTTTAAAGGCTCAGATTTGGCCAAAATGCAAATTTCTCTCTCCTGAAATTAGAATTTAATTTGTGTTCACTTTTGGAACAAATTAGAAACACAACCTGCTTTTTTTATGAGACTGGGTGATCCTGGTTTTAGTTTTGCAATCACAAAAATGATTGTGGTAGTCACTTCATCACAACTCTCTGTACTTGAATGGCAGTTTGTTTGATCTTGAGCAGCCTTACCAAGGACAATGGTGTGTTCATCACGGAAGATGATGAAACAACTTCAAAACGGAAGTTTTTACAGTTGTTTGAGTCGTGTGTTGAATCTCCCTGAGCCAGCCCAGGTCCTGACAGCTCTGGGAAACTCATCATGCAAGAGGCCAGCATTGCTGCCTTCCCCCAGATGGAGGAGGTGGCTGCAGTTACAGTCAAGCATCCACACTGACTGACAGAAGAGGAGGGACAATGTTCCAATGTTTGTGTAAGGGAGCAGGCAGGGAGGACGAGGCAGCTCTGGGCATGAGGCTGCAGAGCTACCCTTGCCTGACCAGGGGTTGTGACCCTCCTGACCCTGATGGTGGCAAAGCTGTGGCTCCTGCAGGCTCCCTGTGGTGGGCCCTCTTTCCTTGTTGACCTTGTCACTGCAGAGAGCGGTAGGGAATTTTTCTGATGTAATATATTCAAGTTTTCTCATCCTGTGCTCCCCTTGCCATCCCAACAGGCTTTCCAGCATGGCTTGGATTAGCCTTAAGTTCTTGTGGTTTCTTGTTTCAGATTTTGGTCTGGCCATTTGTCATGCTGGTTCTGTTTCTCCTCTCTCTGTTCTCAGAATGACAGAACACAGGATCACCTCTTTGGATAAGATTATAAATGCTTCGCTGTTGAATTGCCAGTAATGAGTCTCTGCCAAATTTATACTCTAAAATTCCCCAAGCAGCAATTTAATTACATTATTTTGGATACAGCACCATAGCAGCTGCATTCATTTGATGAGGATTCATTATGGTTTATGGTGAAAACAATGGCAAATTAGCTCTGGTGTGTTTTGGAATTTGCTCCTTATTTAGTTTAGAATAACCCTGTTTTAGTGAGCATGACTCCCAAGCTCGTCTGATCCTGTAGTCTGTGAGAAAGTGGTAAAGCTCTGACAAAAGTTTTTAAAAACCAGATATATCTACACCTGTTGCAGCTCAGCTGTTGAACTCCTGCTGGTTTGTGGTTAAAAGGGAATTACCAGACAGATCCATTCTACTATGTTTCAAAGAATATTACAGGACTATTTCCAGTCATATGTATAAATCAAAATAAATACATAAATAAAAAATCTTCAGACTTGCCCATATTTTTCATTGATGAATCTTTTCTGCAGAAAAGTATTATATCCCTACCAGAAATCTAGTATGGGTTCTCAAGGAAATCAAAACCAAATGACTTCTACAGCTACTTCCAAGATCAAACTAAAGCCAGCTTTGTGAAGTATTTGTTTAGCATTTTTTAAACTCTCTGGAGGATTTATAGCAAGTTAGGGAGTGACATGATGCCTAATCATAGGGCAAAAAACACAGCTACAGTGTAAAAACCTCCTAAGATAAAATCTGTTCTTCTACCACTATTCTAAACAAAAGCCACAGCTTCACACTAGAAACTTTTGCCAGAATGCCAACATCATGTGAGGGGCATAACTTCTGCAGGAAATTTTTGTACTGAAAGAAGTCTTTCTATAGATATGGTAATATAACCACTTTTCTATCCCTCCAGTTTATTGATACTGGTAATTTTAATGGTAAAAATAATTTTTGGCCACTTAAGAACACAAGAAGAAAGAAAGTTTCAGTTTTCAGCTTTCTTAAAATCTGACTCATTTGTTCATCTTAACCAGTCTGTGCTGATAAAGGGAACAACACTTGACAGAGCTGGACACAGAGAAGTTGCTGTGTCCCCTTTTGTTATACTCTGTTAAGGGCTGTAGATGGAATTGCTTCTCCTTCCTTAGGATAATATTTAAAGTTCATTCAATCACTTTCCTTCCTGTCCTAATCTGTCAGATCGTTGTCTTTATTTTGTACCACAACCAGACTAAATCTGATCCATCACTGCATACTTTCAACTTGCTAAACACCCAGGAAATTATTCACTTATTATGCAGAGTTTAGGGGGTTTTTTGTTCTTGAGAGCTGGCATAGTTAGGGTTGGATTGAGCAGGCAGGGCATAGGAGATAGGGATGAACTGCTACAGGGAGGGGAAAATGGTGGATGCACAGAAACCAGCCTCAAATTGTTATAGCTGCAGGGAAATTGTATTTAAGGCAACTAATTGGTGCACCTACTATCAGCATCTAGGGAAGCAGTCTTCCTAGGGTACACTTGTGCAGTCCATGGACACTGCTGAAGAGGGAGGAGATGCACCAGCCTCCGCTGTGCCTGCTCCCCTGCACTGTTGGGGCTGCTCATGGCCAGCAGAAAATGCAGGGAATCAGTTCACCAAAGGGTTGCACAGCTACTGAGGCTGCTCCAGTGGGACGACAGCAGCATGTACACAAGACAGGGAGAGCAACATAATCAGAAAGAACAATTTTTGGTGGAAGCAGCCTTGTTAAATTAGTTCAGTTATCCCATAATATATCTTCAGTGCTAACAGTACAAGTAACAAAACTCCTAAATTGCCAATGATAACTAATAAACAAACAAGCAAACAATCCCATAACACTTGTTGAAGCAATGTGGGATTTTGGTGGTCTGTCTGAGGCCAGAATTTGATGTATACTATAAACAAAATATAAAGCAAAAATAGTAATAGAGCCAAATTTTTAAGACTGAACAGGACACCTTTTACTCCCAAAGTGATACTGCTTCACAGCACTAGAAAAGAATTAACCTGACTTCTGATTCTTAAACAAGAATAGTGAAATTATGTATGTAATGTATTAGAAAACAAAAGACCAAAGCTTCAAAAGACTTTTCTTGTACCCAGCATGCCCAGTTTAAAACAGCTTCCCATTAGGGAAGCACTTAGCTTCTTTGGGGTTTATGACATACTTTCCTTATGAATTTTTCTGTAGAAACAGTGACTCAGAGGGAGCAGCCTGGAGACACGCAGCTTCCAAGATCGGATATTTATTTGCCTGACCTTGCAGACCTCCTTGGGAAGGAAATGAGTTCCTCCAAGGAAAACACGTGACAGCAGATTCAGCCTGTTCTGCAAGCAGGAGTCATTCAGTGAGGCACTCCAGTCTGGAACCTCAGGGTGAACCAGGGTTTCTACCATGCCTACAACATGTCAGAAAAAAACCCCAAACCAAACTACAGGAACAAACATGCATTCCCCTCTTTACCTTCTCTTGTTTTCTTCCTTAATGTGACAGTTCATTGTAAACTATAATCAGAGTCATTACAAAATAAGCTCTCCCACATCTGAATTTGTTACATGACAATAATTTACCTGTAACACAACAATTTACTTGTACGCCTTTACTGCAAACACTCAACTCTGCACACAATAGATGCAAAAACTAGACTAAAATTAATTCCTAATTTATTCAAAATGATTTTAATATTAATCTGAAGCTTTCACTGTTGGAATGAAGTATTATGAGATTTTATAGAACTACAAATTGGTTTTATTTGATTTTATTTTGTTTTCCCTTAAGTGTAGTAGTGACTTATTTGGCAGAAAAATTACATTGCCTTCAATACTAAATCAATTAGGCAGAGCAAGAACCCATTTAAAACTACTCAAAATTCAGAAATCATTTAAATGTTTTTCATTTTTTCAGAAAAATGTTTTAGTAGCTTATCATTCTCTTTACCCAACCTCTTCTAACAAAAGACATTACCAGAAAATTATTAACCTGAAGAGGTAGTTTTACTTGGAGTAATTCACTGCATATTCAGACAAACATTTTCAACTAGTATAAATATGAACAAACCTGGAAGTAATCAAGGAAATTAATGGGGTAAAAAAAGGTTCCTCAGAGGAACCTTTTTTTACCCCACTAATTTCCTTGATTCCTTTTCTTTCCTTGATTTCTTTCCTTTTCTTACCCCAAAAGAACTGCAGTAATAATTGCATTCTGCCTGCATAAGAATTTTAGTGCATCAAAATTTCAGAAGTGTGTACCTACCAAGTCTGAGCAGAAAGCTAATTCAGCAGAGGCAAAAAAGTGCAAAACCACAAAAAAGCTTCATGGTGCTGCTCTGTTTGGTGGATTTGACTGGAAAGGTCAGTTTTTCCTCAAGAGTGATCATAAGCAATGCTCAAAAGAGGGTGAAAACATTTTTGTACGGCTAATATAATGCCCTTTCCCCCACAAGCTCCAGCATATTTTTGAAGTTGAAGGTTGTAATCAAAGGCATGGCCAAGAACAATGTTGGCCCATACTTAAGGGACACAGGCACGAAAAGACTGAATAATTGTATAAATTCACCCAAATTTTGCATGATGTAGCAGGCATCTCATGGGTCCTTTTTGGTAAGTGGGCACCTCATTGGCTCCTGGGCTGAAGAAAAGCCTCAATGCAGGAGCTCTCTCACATGACAGATTTTTCAATGTAGTTGAAATGAGTTCTATTTTAAAATGAGATGAGTTGTAACACCCAGTGCCAGCCTTCCAACAGCAAGCACTTACCCACAAAGCAAATGCAGCTCACCCCTGGCAAGCTGAAGAGCTCCCTGTGCCATGGGAGAGTCTCAGCACTGGCGAGGCCATCCTGGAGTGACCCACTGCCCCAGCAGCCCCCTGTCCACACAGGGGAAGCACACACGATCATACAGGCAGCAGGAGATCCATCACTGCTGCAAAAACACAGGAGCTTTCACTACCAAGCATTCACTTCTATCCTTCTCTTACTTATCTGTACATATATTTCCCTCTCTTTTATAGCTGACAGACTATAGTCCATTTTGTTATATTGGGAAACACATTGGAAAAAATATATTTTTGGATTGAGAATTTAAAGTTCTTTTTTTAAAAAACTACATTCAGGTATCATTTGCAGTATTTTAGCAGTTACTTGAATTATTCCTTTGAAGGGACTTCTTGCATGCATGTGTTGCAAGTCTTTGGACAAGAAATAAAATATTTTAAATACCTATTCAGATGAACCTTCATTCATACACAGATCAGAATTTTCTCTTCTCTTTAGTAACTAATTATTAGGATAGATATTGTTCAAACTGAGTTTGAATGAATTATAATCTCCATATGCTGCTCTCTTAATTTGGAAATAAGTTTTGCACACGCTGTCATTAGCTATAGCTTAACAAATCTGCTTGATGCTTCTACCACAAGACACACATGTTGTGAACATTTGCTCATCTTTAATCTCTTTCAAAGTCTGACAGTATCCTAACAAATAACAAAGCTCTAGTTCATAGTCTCACATTTCAGAATAGTCAGGACATCTCCAAAAATGCAGATGCATTTCAGGGGGAAGGCTACTGAAGTGTGGGAACCTATGGAAGTTCCAGCTGGTCTTAGAGCAAAGCTCTGAATGCTTACCAAGAGAATATTAATGTGTAATACAGGTCCAGTGCAGAAACAGAGCTTCTTCTTTTTTACTTCCTCAGAGGAAGTTTTTATTTCTCCAGTAGTTAATGAAAAATAAGGTATTTTCTATTTCACTTTTGTTATTTTTAACTATCAACCAGATCTACATGTAGAAAATTTCTCAGATATTGAAACACATTACAAGCTTGAATGGACATTATTATTCATAGACAGCATGACATCCCAGTCACCGTGACCTGCATGGGGTAAACAGGAGAGTTTGAAAAGTCTCATGTTTTGTTGTATATGTGTGGATAGTCCCAAAGAGAAGAGAAAAGCTGGATTATTTAAACTGGGCAAGCACTTTTTTCTTCATCTGCTTCAAATTGGCCATTGCCTCACCCAACTCTGATACTCTGAGTATGTTAAGAAATCTTTCAGTAATATTTGCTATCAGAGATGTTCCAGCTAATTTGTAGTCAAACACCTAATTGTTTCTTCTGAGGCAGAAATAGAAGTTTAATATCTATAAAGTACTTCAAAATGTCCATGAATTACTGGTAGAATGACAGTAAACAATACAAAAAAAAGCTGTAGTGCTTAGTGTTTTAGGTATACCCCTGGACAAGAGGTATTTGAACAATCCCATCCTGATATAAGTCTTGGGCTGCAGGAGCTCTACCCCCCAGCCCCTCACTCCCATCCCTTCACTCAGCCTAAGAGCAGGTTGATGTTCCCATCTTCATCTGTCCTGGTATTAGCAATGATTTATCACCCACAACTGGTGAGCCTACGGTAAACAATGGTGAAAGAAATGATTAATGCAGTATGGCAGTAGGAAGTCATTGCATCAAAAAGGCTGCACATTTTCCTATTTATTAGAATGAGCTGATACATAATTTACATTAAAGATCTCTTCTCATTGGACAATGATTTTATCTTCCTTTTATTTTGAATAAACCTTAAAAAATAATTTGATATCAAACCCAAAACTGCATTAAGAAATTAAAGCTGAAACACTTAGAAGAGAATCTTTTTCTCATAGGATATGAGAGATTCTCTCATATTTTGGATTTTTTTTTTTTCAAATTGAGGGTGTGTAGGTTTCAGTCAATTGAGAATACTGTTATAGCAGTAACTAACATCAGTTTCAAGATAAGAAGTAATTTCTTCGACTGGCACATAAGGAAGGACATACAGAGCCAGAAACTGCAGTGGCACCTCTTCTCTTAGATGAAGAGTAGAAGAATCCAGGCTTTTCAACATAAGGACAAGGGAAGGTGGGGCTATTTTATTTCAAACCAAAATAATTATATGAAATCAAATAGTATTGTTTTCACTGGCTAGTGAACTAGCCAATATTAATTTCAAACATTATTTTAAACTTGGCCATTACATGATGCAAACAGCTCACTTGAATATTACTGTGACCATAAAAAATGTCTATGTACCCATCATGCTTGCTGTTGTGTTTTGTTCTAAGGATGGCTGAACGAATATTCTTTGCAGCTGGGATTACATCTGAAGTACTTGTAAAAGAGCTTATATTATAGGACTTTCTGTTTCAACTGAGCCTTTGGGGATTATCAGAGTAAAAAGAAGTAAATTAATTTCTATACTTGATAGATGTAGTTGGCAGAGATACTAGTATAGGGGAACTGTCTAAAAGTCAAAAATACCCACAGAGATTTTATTTTCTTTTTTTTCTTTCCTTTTTTTAATTTAAAAAACCCCTCAACTGTCATGTAAATCTGAAACTTTATTATTCCATCAAATTATCTTTGACCTTCAAACTTTCAGCATTTGATTTCTGCAGCCACTCTTCTCTGGGCCACAAAAAGGCTATGAGCAAGAGGTCTGGGGTAATTTAGAAGACCATTCTGAATATCACAACTAATTGAACAGGTAAATAACAAAATGAAAAAGTTAGCCATATGCACTCTAGCTACTTTTCTCATCTGTGCTGAATTTGATTACTTTCACAATGTAAAATATAATTATAGAATCATACTGCTACTTTATGTTAATATGGTCAACATACTGTAAGGAACCTAAAATTGTAAAGTTTCAAAAAAATAAGACTGAGACTACATTTAGACAGGAGATTTTCAGTTCTCAAGAAATGCAAAGTTTGTGAACATGGAAAAAACCCCAAACCAATACACACTCTTGTTTTCCGTCAAACTGACAGAACTTTGTTCATGTAATAAACATAAAAATATAAATAGCCCAGAAATTCTGGAAGTGCGATAGGCATAATTGAGATGAACAGGGGAAACCCTTTCTACATAACCTGTCTATGAGCCTGTCTGTGAACTCATTGCTTTTGTCTTTTTCTGACCCTCTCTGCTTTTCAGAATCACAGGGAGCTCTTACAGAGAAGTCACAGTGCATGTGCAAACACAGGTGCTAGTAGGGGGCAGAGAATTTTCTAAGTTTTTGAAGTGCAGTATTAGCTACTGCAAAGAATCACATCTTGGCAACTGGGAACAGCTGAAAATGGATTATTCATCTTTAATGGAGAGGATCTGTAAGGTACAAAAGCAACCCAAACAAAAGCAACCCAAAGGCCCAGTCTTTCAAGCACATTTTTCTGAGGCACTGAAATAACCCTGTAGATGCAGCCCTTCCACCCTTGTAAACGGAGATATTGCATAGGACCAACATGCCAAACAAAAAAGAAGTATGTATAAAAGTATTATGACTACTCCAGCCTGTAGAAATTAAAAAAGAAAAGGCTATCATAAAAATCAATCCTGCTGGCACCATCAAGGCTAATCATCAAGAAAGTCTGTGGTATGTATTACATGTTTATTAGCTAACCAAGCTATTTTAAGCATTCTACTGGTGAAAACAATGCACTTTCAACTATTTGTTCTGCAAAAGGGTAAGGATTACTTAAATAAGTGTTTTCAGAAGGTGTAAGAATAACTCAGTATAGTCACACTATGATAAAATTAACTTTTTCTTTGCTCTTCTTCAATTTTCACTGGCTTGAGACAACTGGAAAATAGATTTGCCAGAGCAGCATTATAAATGAGATGTGAAAGCTGTGAAGGACAGGAATCCCCTTGCCTCAGGTTCCTGGTGTGGGTGTTTTCTCTCAAGGACAAAAATGTCCTCCCAGCAAAAGAAAACACTTCTAGCTTGGACAGTCAAGGGATGCCCACAGAGATGGGAGTCTGTATGACTGGTTTTGGGGAGAGGTAAATACAGATGGGAGAGAAAGGGAGCGCAGTCTTATCACTCATATCAGGCTTTGAGTCCAAAGTGTGCTTTAGCAACCCAACACAGCTTTCCAGTCCATGACCTTCTGCAGGAATTTCCCTTGTGATGGACTATTCAGGCTTTCCAAATTAGGCACCATTTCTGTTTGTTATAAACCCAGTGTAAGATTCCCAGTGCTAATGACATGTACAAGTATTGTTGTTTTGATAGAAAGTGTACATTTTACTTAAGAAAGAGGGTCAAAGTAAAACATAACAGTTGTAAAGACCAAAATTAGAAGGATTATACTGGGATCATTGCTAAATTTGTTTGTGTTTTAAGATCAGAAAAAGTGAAACAAAAAAAGATGTCATGAAAATTATTCAACATAAGATGGCGAGCTAAATGCTTTAGTTCTTAACCTCCATCTCATGCTCCTGTAATTGTGTGTCATTACTGGTCAGAGTTAAAATAATTTGGGTTTCTCTTCATGGATTAATTTAAAGTAATAAGTTAAATCTTGAAAAAAATCTGAATGATAAGTTTTCTGCCGTGCTTCTTTGGGAGACATTTACATCCAGATTTTGGGGTGGGGTTTTTCCTGTTTCAAGTCTATCATTAACAACCCTCATATTTGTCTGAAAGTGCATTTGCTGCCATATTACTTTTTAAAATATTTTCATTCAAACATAGTTATGCTTTACAATAAATTCAGATTATACATACCCAGAGACATACACATTTATACCCTTGACACACCTCCCAATGCCACTGAAGACTGTGTGCTTTAGCCTACTGTCCGTGCTGAGTGGTTTTTGCCTTATGCCCCCTATTAGCATTATCATTCCCTGGTAAAGCACTAAAACAATTTATTGACTCATTCTATTTATCAGCTATAACAAAATGCACTGTCAAACTAAAACCCTTAAACATTCTCCTTTTGAAGACAACTTGTTTGTTACTTTTCCTGTTACCAACACTATCTTTATTACTCTGGTAGGCAGACTACATTTTCTAAATGTAAATTCCCAGTGTTGTAAAACAGTTTGTTGGTTTGCCTTTATACTCTACTTGTTCAATATCCACATTTATCACTTTATTATTTACTGTTTCTACACAAATCCTCATTCCAAGGGAGTATCTGTTGTGAATTATGTTCCACCAACAACATTCAATCATTGTATTACCTAAAAACATACCAAAAATGAAAGGTCAGGCAAGAGGTCATTACAATACACCAGTTTAGAGCTTGAAAATGGACTTAAAGCCTGTTATCTGAACAGTTTGGACCCTAACCATGGAAAAGTATGACAGTATATTTTATTTAACTTTTAGTCCGTCTTCCCTGGAAAGCAGGGTCATGCAAACAAAGATAATAATGCTGTACTATTCCCAATTTTGTTTAGTTCTTTAATTTTTCCTGAATAGATTAGACCTTCAACACCATCATTTCCACTAAAATTGAAGGAAATATACTATGTGAAAGACTTGCCAACTATTAAATATTTTTAATTAAGGTTTAAAAAACTGGCTTATATTATTTGAGGGATCTTGGGCAGATAAAACCCCCTAATCTCATAGTACTTATAACTATTCTAAAATCATAGTTCATTGTCCACAGTCATATACATGAAGAACTTCAAAATGTATCTAAAATAAACACATACATATATTCTCCCCTGATAAAAAACTAATTTTGGTATTCTGTATTAATACTTTCTGTTATCCTTCTAAACTCTGAAAATAAATACCAAATGGAGGAAAAAGACACAGCAGATAACATCAAGCTAAAGAGAGAAATTTCTAAAGTCTGCCTTAGTAATTATATTTCAATGTAATAAAATAAGTGTGGATGGAAAATTGTTGTAATAAAAGAGCTTATTCCTACATCAATCCTCTTCCATGCAACAACTTCATATTTTTGGATCTTTCCAAATACTGAAGCATAACCAGTTAGTTATATTTTTGCATCTATTTCTGGTTTAAATAATTAAGTAATATCAAATAATATTCCATAATAATCACTGTGATCATTCATCATTTTAATTTAATAAAAAAATTGTACACTGAAATATCTATCAAGCAGTATCTAATCTAATAATAATAATGCAATGATAATATGAAGCTGCATCTAATCTAATAATAATGAAAGTTCATGAGCTCTACACTTTGCCAGGATGGATATGATGTTCTAACTATATATTAAACTTGCAAAACTGGCACTACTCTCAATCTGTTATGAACAATGTAAAGGAAGGTGCCATTTATCCAAATGTTTAATAACATGTATCACCATTCCACTGACATACCATGTCTTTCTATATCGATGCTGAATTGATTTTTGTCTTTTTGCTTTTATATATTCTCTATATTCTTTACATATATTATATCAACTCAGCATTAATAAATTTCAAACAAAAATATGGTGAACCAAAGCTAAGCTACAACAGTTTGATTCAGCAAAAGTTCTTTCTTGACCAAGCATTAGAAAAATTGTGCCAAAACTATTTTTGGCAAGAAGATATATGTTAGAGGCTAAATGCTAAGTAAATAGGAAGACAAGTAAAAAAATTCATTTCCATGGTGTTATGCTGGCTTTACACCATTTCAAAACACATTTTACCGTCTTTCTTTTTCTTTTGTTATACCTCTTCAGGGCTCTTTGCTAATATTAAATGAGCGACATATTTCCATCCACACCTTGTAAGTTTGTTCCTCCTCAAATATTCTCTATTGTTCAAAATAAATCTTATCTTACTGGGGTTTTCCTCATGTCCCTGAGTTTAAATACATCTATCAAACAATGGTAATTTTATTTTTTCTGGGGAAAAAAAAAAAAAAGTGTGTTTAAATTGTCACTTTCTTTTTATTGCAACAAGACAAAAAAGTGAAGAATCAATATCAAAATTAGCCATAAATATTTTCTTTGAGGTAATATGGTGTGGTATACACAGACATTTATTCCTTCTGTATTTAAAACCTTGGTTGTTTTTCCTGCTAAAAATAATTTTTATCACAATTTTGATCACCACACCATAAATCTTGTGTATTACCAATATATTTCCTGTTCTTGGTTTTGGTCATGGTTTATTGCTTTTTCCATTACTAATATGCATTTGTTTACGATCAATTTTAAAAAGAAAAATAAAAACAAAAGCGCATCTATAAGCACTAGGCCAACAGTGAGCACGAAGGTGGTATCGTGGCTGAAGGAACACAAATGCCCTCAGTTCCCCCTGCTCCAGTTCAGGTTGAGAAATAGCAGCACCTCTCAGGGCTGGAGATATCTTTGCCGAAGGAAAGCACTTTCTCATTTTGAGATGTCCGCTATTGTTGTTACACTCACTGTTAAACACAGTTCAGTGTAGACACCTCTGCTGGACAAGAGTACAGAACTCCTAATTAAGGAGCTCCATTTTTGCCACAAAAGGAGTTAGATTGTAATGGAAGATTTTGTCCTATGCTTAATGAGGGGTGAGATATTGTTTAAACCACTAGCAACACCACTGCAAGAAAATGCAAGTAATTAGCATAGCTTAACACCCAGAACAGCACCAGTTGCTGTTGTAAGTACCAGTGGTGTCAATTTAAAAAGAAAAATCAAAAGAAAGTCACCTTAAGAGGGTGAGCTTTTCTTTTTGAAAGGTAACATTAACCACACATTTTTAACTGATCACACTATGATCATACTATTGGTTATCTCATTCTTTCAGACGTTTTTTTAAAGACTGGAGTAGCCTATATATCAAACCGCATGTATACTAAAAAGTCACAGCAGCAAAACAGCAAGCAACAACCCATTTTCTCAAGTGGGGATTTTCTAATCCATTTTAGCATTTAATTTGCCAGGGTGTGTGCACATTACCCGTAAGTTAGTGAAGACCATCTGCAATCTCATGCCTAATATTATGTTACAGAAAGACCAGAGACTCAGGAGGTCATATCACCCTTAAGGAAGGAAGAGGAAGAGGCCTGAATGTGAAAATGGACATGAAATTTTTGAACATCAGCTACCAAATGCTGGTGGAACTGGTATAGCTCCTACTTCTGAGGGATAAATGCTAATCTACAAAACTGAAAATCTCATTTTCTAAGATTGATTTGTAAACCAGAACTCAGTCCTGTGATGGGAGAGGTAACAATAAAAGGAAAGCCATTACTTTCAGATTACCTTCTTGTGAACAGAGAATGGATGCTGGAGCTGCATGGAAACCACCAGGACTAGTGTTCCTGGACCAGAGCATAAATGGGTTGTATATGTGGTGTACTTGGCATGACTGATGTCATCACTGGCATTACCAACATGAAATAGGCTTCTTCATGACTAAGATGAGAGGAACACGATTTCACATGGACTACCAATCGTGTGCATAAAGGTCTTTTATATAGTTTGGGTACAAAGAAATTCTTTGTCTAAAAAAAATCAAACAAATAATGTAAGTAATGCTATGAGTTGTCATTCTGAGACAAGAGCTATTTGGCTCAAGTCTACACTAACCATTAAACTAGAACTTTAATTAGTCTTCAAGGTAGCTGGTGTAAAGATCTTTAGTAGACTTAGAACTTCAGTTGCCTTACTTTTAGGTTAGCTAAGCTGGGTGACATCCAATGTGAATGTTATTTATCTTTTTAAGCTTCAGAGCTTGCTTAGTCATCTTTGCACAGAAAAGACACAGATCATGAAAAAATACACTCATTTTCTTCCTATCAACAGTATTGAGTCAAAGATCACACAAGCAAGAAGACAAACCTTTTAAAGTCTACTTTCAAGACTTGCATTATCTATGTGCAACAAGACCAAGAAATGTTTACTCCTTTTTTTTGCATCATCAAAAATATGCTTATCCAGTATGTAATGTTGAACATTCTTTCATGTTAAATAGTGTATTAATAGTGGTATAAAGTTGGTAATCAATACCTTGTTATGCCCCTAAATAGTAGTACCTGTTAAGGATGTAAGCTCACTGGATTAATAAAAAGCACAGTAAATCCAGGTGGCTATTCACCTTTATGGCCCATGCTAATGTTATCAATGATAAAACTATGAAAATAACAAATTAGTTCAGAATAAAAGAAAGCAAAAATAACTCTTTGGTAAATAAAAAAGAGATGAAAGGAAGTTATCAGTCTTTAAGAGATGAAAGGAAGTTATCAGGTCCAGGTAAAGAAGTGTCAATCATTATGTTAATATGAATACGATGTGCATGTTTGCACAGCATAGAGGCGCAAAACCTGCACAGAATGTGTGTGCAGATTTCACCACTGAGCATCTAAAGTTATCGTAGACATGAGTGCAGACACATGCTTTAATCTGAAAGTATTTCAGTTAGTTAAACCCATAATTCAGTGTTTTTTCCATGTTCAAAATTCTGTTTGGGAAGGCTGGCAGATGAACCTTGCTCTCCATGCTTGTGATTTCTGGATTGCAGTCCATGTTTAAAAAATCCACCCACAGCTGCACACAGGCACATGCAAACCATCTGGAAGGAGCAGGTGGAGGAAAGTGGGGGATGCCAATTCCTGCCTTGGCAGCACAGGAATCAGCATGAGAGAAATGTACACGCAGGTGGGCGTGAGGTCACCTGCCTTGGCCTCAATGTTCAGCAGGAGTTCTGCCTCTGCTGGCAGCCTGGAGAGTCTCCAGAGCACCCTGAGACCTGGCTGCCCACTGCCACCTCACCCAGGGTATCCTGCACAGAGCCAGGCTAGGGGATCGTCCCAGCTACCTGGTAGGACATGTTTCAGAAGCTTGTGGGACTGTGGGAATGCTGCAAGATCAAAAACAATTTTGGCTTTGTTACCAGGATTGCACTGCCTGCGAGCCCGGTGGGAGGCAGCGCAGGAAGAGCAGAGCCGGCGTTCAGCTTCCCTGGCTGGATGGGCAGCTGGCATCCCTGAAGCCAGCACAGATAAATGCATCTCCTGTTAGTGGTGATGTGAATGGCCTTTCACAATGAAAGCAACCTAATGAAAAATGATCAACAGCAAAGCCTGTGCAAAGAATGCATGACATTTCAGTCTGTGTATGTGTACTCAGCGCGAAACATTGCCAGCTGCAGATAGGTAAGAAAATTCACCTGAACGGTAGTTTGTACTGCATATTCCTTATGATAGCTTTAGAGAAGCCCAAACACAAGTAAGAAATTTTTTCTTAAGTAAAATCTGGCACCCTTGACATGGTGAGCAAATGCACAAACAGATCTGTATGTGTATCTCATATGATTAGAGATCACACACCTGCCTTCCCCAACTGCTGCTGGAATGAGGACTTTAGCATGCAACCAAAGGATATTTTCCTTTCCCAACCACACACTGCTTGGCTAAAAAACAGATAGGTAACACTGACCTTTAGCTTGTCATAGCGGTCACTTAAAGCTGCCACCTGATGGTCACGGTGTCGCCCGACCAGTTTACACAAGGCACAAATTAACTGGTCATCAGTCACACAGTACATGTTAACTTTCTCGTCCTCATGCTCCAAGCACATTAATCCCCTGATGTGAGAGTCCGGGATTGGCTCGATGAGACGGTGGCCGGTGAATGGCTTCTTATTGGGGTGAGTGGCTTTCAGGCACTCCTCGCAGTAGGACACCTCGCAGGTAACGCAGGTTTTCACCGCCTCCTGGGCAGGGTCCTGGTCGCAGAACTGGCAGAGGACCTTCTCGCAGGACGACATGCTGTTGTTATCGAACGCCCGCTCCCGGCGGGTCTCGCTGGGGGAGTTGGGCCCGCTGACCGAGGCTTTCTGAAACCTGTCGATGATGTTCTGCAGGGTGACGTTGCGCTTGAGCCCGTCTAGACCGCGCTGGCTGAGGGTGATGACATAGCGGCAGGTCGGGCACTGGAAGGCGGTGATAGACTCCACCGGCTCGTTGGTGGCGCAGTGGGAGACCAGGATGCGGTGCGCGCAGTTGAAGCAGAGGCTGTGAGCGCAAGGCAGCAGCAGCGGGTCTTCAAACAGCTCCAGACAGATAGGGCAGGTCAGTTCTGACTCCAGTGTTTCCATCTTCAGGCAAAGCTTTCCTGTGGCGTCAGCGAAATCCAGGGAAGCTGATCAGCTATCTGGAAACACATGTAAAATTCGATTAGGCAAGAGAAAACATGAGGGGTCAGCCATGGGGGGTTGTCAACTTTCGCCACTGCTCGCTGGTCTATCAACCCACCATGCCGGGCGGGAGAGCAATCAAAAGTTTTGAACCTGCACATACACTCTTCAAGGTATTTAAACTGTTTTATTCTATCTCCCCCCACCTTCTGTTCACTTAAGAATGAAAAAAACCAACTGTTCTTAATTTTTTTCTCTTTCCCTTTCTCTTTTACGCAATCAAGGAAAACAGCAGATGTTTCTGTGCATTATTAAAACCCAAAATGATGAACTTCAAAAGTCTATTACAGCAAAATTCTTCTGCAGATGCTGCTTTTGGCTTCACTCATCTCTTAGTAAAACTTTAAAAAAAAATCCTTCAGTTTTGTGCGGTATTGTGCAAGGATTAGTCCAGAGTATTCTAACTGATAAATTTAAAATCTCTATTAGCATTGAGTTATTTTATCAGATTGAAATTTTCACTTGCTACTATAGCAATAGCACAGCATTTAGAGTATATGTCTGTGATTATTTGTGCAAATATATATATGAATTTAAACACATAGAATAATGTTTCTAGCATGTGATATCCTACATATATGTATAATATATATAATATATACTCCTATGTATTTCAATAATACATGCAGTTGTATTTATGTGCACCTATATTTTTGTGCATATATACCTGTATACATATGCCAAAAAGTGTATCACATACATGTTTGTAGTAAGATTAATATAGCCACAGGAGCACACAGTGTTTTACTGAAATGCCTAAATGAAGATGAATTGGGTACATGCCAAAGAGTGGCTTAGCGCAAATTAGTGATGATCCCAACCTCTAATACAAGAAAAGCCTCTAGACAGTAAGATAGTGAAATGTGTGATTTGCTTAGGAAGAGTTTGTGTAAGTATCCACTTTTGTATGAGTACTCTCTACTGCTAAAACATATGAACTATGGCTTGCTCTAGTGACCTTATTAAACCCCTGAAGTGGATTTGGACCAGAATCAACGATTTTTGAATGGAGGGCATGAGATTTTCTGGAGAAGGCAGTGGTACACTCCCATCAAAGATCAACTGAAACTTCATTTTTCTTATTTTCCTGTGCTCAGTGTTACAAAGAATGGTTTTGAAAGAGTCGCCCTACGCGACTCTCCCTGCCTAAGCTCCCGTCAAGGGCCTGTCACTGCTGCAAGCAGACAGGTCAGTGAAGCAGAAGCAAAAGCTATGCTTCACACTCACAGAGCTGTACCTCTTCACAGTACAATCTATTTAAGCTTTGTTGCTCATAACTGAGGATGGCTTCAGATGGCACAGCTGCATCGTCTTTACACTGTAAAGTCATTGTTCAGTTGTGTGAACTCCTGACTCCTCCCCTGGCCAGGGAAAAAGACAGAAGGACAAGAATCCCCCACAAACAAACCTTGATTCATTAAGGGTGAGAAAAGCTCAGGGCTCATTAGCAGCCTTGGGAACCAGGCAGGCTTGAGTCTTCTGTACTTCATGACAATTAGTGTGGGGAGCATGGTGGCAGTGACAGGAATGCTACCTATAACCCCAACATGAACCAAAGCAAAAAGGAAAGTTCAGCTAACAGAGACAAGGCTCAGACCTCACCATTGGTATTTAGTCCTCCTTGCTGTGTGGGAAGAGCAGCAAGGCGTCTATTCCAGAGGTATGCCTAGAAATGAGGATACTTTGCCTCTCTGCACTAATGCATCCTTTTATTCTGCCAAGAAATCTGAGCATTTAAAAAAATGCACTGACCCCATCACAAAATTTGCTTTCCTGTATCTTCCATGATGCTGATCTTTTTTGAAATAAAGTTCCGTTTGCCAAAGACTAATTCATTTATAGCTATCCATCAGCTGCCATAATTGCACGGTGCATCTGGTCAAAATTAAACGTCTGGAAATTTAATATAAGCAGGAAGACAACTCCCCTCTCAGCCATAGCCATACAGCACAGAAGAGATTAAAGCCTTTTCTGCAAATGAAGACCAGTTTGTCTTTCCTCCTCTTCACTCTCTGTCTCACAGAAGTCCCAGAAGATCAAAATCTCATTCACATGGTTTGAATCCCTTCCACACCACAACTGTCTACCTCATCATCCTCTTATCCTGCAGGCTGAACACTGCACTGGAAAAGGGAGAAGGGATTTGGGTTTGGCAGGAGACAATGTTTAAAAAGACAAACTAATCATTTCTCATCTATTGGCAGCCCTGTGAAAACCTGCCAGCTTTTAAGGTTTATTTCTCAGGACCATGTTCAGAATACAGGGCTTTCTTCTATGCTAATCTTTCTGTAAAAAATTCCTTCTCCTCCTCCATGTGCCAAACAGATTAATTCATTCTGTTTCCCTCCCAAAGCACTTTTTTTTAAAAGCAAAGTCTTTTTTATCGTACTCATATCAAAGAGATGTATAGATAAACAGCTAGAAGCAGCAGAAAAACATTTGCATCACTGCCTCATAGAAAGATGTTTGAATCACCATCGGGGCTGCACTCTATGAGGAAATACCACCATCTCAATTGATGCCTAACTCAAATCCATCTGACCTGAATGAGCAGCAGCTGAGCCCTAACTAATGCTATTCAGTATGAGCAAGGGTGCCAAAATCTGATCTCAGACTGTAAACCTCTTGGAATAAGAACCTATCTTCCAAGGTAAACAAAGCGGAGCACACTGATAGAAACAAAAAAAATTACATTTCCCCCTTTTCTTTTGCAGTTGCAAGTAAGTCAAAACACAGCACATCTAGGACTGAATAATGAATCCTTTGAGAGCCACTCACCAAAGACAGGCTGCATTTTCTGGACAATCAAATGATTAATCCATTGAATTTCTGCTTTCACTTTTAAGTAGGTGCCTAAAGTACAGATCAGCATGCTGATGATCCAGCTACAAAATCTTTCAAACTCACTGGCCCTTGCCTTAAGGTTTCATATTGAGTTTCAGTTTTTCTTTCTCCCTTGAGAATGGTAGAGAATCCATAGCTACAGAGAACAGGAAGATTAGGCAGAAACACAATACGTATTGTTTATATGTGCATATGGTTGTATTCCATATTCAACCTAACTCAAAAATTGAAATGCACATAGCCTCCAGACACAGAAAAGAATGAAGGAATTTCAAATACACGATTTCCTATTTGCAAAATATGGAATTACTGTCAGGAAATTATATTATCAAAATGTCATTGAAATTACAAGAGTTATTTTTCTACCCACAGGAGGTAATTTTAAGAGCAGATATCAAAATAAAAGAGATTGTCAAAACAAATGTTATTTAAACAACAAAAATATACTTAAGTAACTTTGAATTTGTGACATCCCCTTAGGCATACAATGATTAGTTATGCAGTATATTGTAAACATGCACTAAATAAAATCCCAACATCAATCTAGTTCATTGCAAGAGTCTAGCGGAATTAGTATCTCTGTACCTCTGCTTACAAACAGGACATATTTTGTAGGTGGCATTAACACCTTCATTTGCCAAGACATAGCCCAGCAGCAACTGGGATAACTTCTGAGATAACAGATTTAGGAAGCGAGAAAAAAGCTATTGCAGAGAAGCAACTGCAAGCAGAGAAGAAGGGAGTGAGTGTATGTGAGAGAAACAGCTCTGCAGACAACAAGGACAGTGAATAAGGAGAGGGAGGAGGTGCTCCAGGTGCAGATATCCCTGCAACCTGAAAGGAATAAGATGAATGTGTCTTTACAAACAGATGGTGTGAATCTGCTTGTAGATAGGGCCCAGGGACTTGTAGGTAGGGGAGTAACAGGAGAAATCATGAGTTTCAAAATATTCTACTAATTCACATGGAAAGCTGCTCTGCCAAGGTCATGCTAAATTACACAACTTCAAGAAGAACAAAGATTTAATAGAGCTATGTTATATAAAGGGTGTGTGTGGGTTTGTGTGTGCATGTTAAGGGGAACATATAACAGGTGAATTGGGGAGTCTGCACCTTCCAAGTGCTTTACCCAATGGAGAAAGGGAGAGGGTGATGTGGCCAGGAAAACTGGGCTGAAAAGGAGGCTGCAGCCTCCAACAATTTGAGGCCCCATGCAGAAACTCCCTATGGCCTCTCCCTTTGTTCATGAATAAAGTTAGAGGACACTTCTGTTGTGTATCTGGACATAAACCTCTGCCAACGTGAATTTTTCCACACGAACCCATGGTGAAAACCATGATGAGGCAGGCTGTCCCCCTGCAGCTGTTCATGGTGGAGCTGAGATCCACCTGCAGCCCTTGCAAGACTTCATACCAGAACAAGTTAATGCCAAGAGGAGTCTGTGACCCTGTGGGAAGCCCATACTGGAGCAGATTCCTGGCAGGACTTGTGACCCTGTGACTGACCTGTGTTGGAACAGCCTGTTCCTGAAGGACTGCACAGTGTGGAAGAGATCCACACTGGAGAGTTTGTGAAGAACTGCACTCTATGAGGAAAACTCATGTTGCAAAATCTCTTGTAGGAACTGCTGTCTCCTATGGGATGGATCCCACGCCAGAGCAGGTGAAGAGGGTGAAGACTCCTCTACCCAAGGAGGAAGGAGTGGCAGAAAAAATGTGTGATGCACTGGCTGCAACACCCATTCCCCATCTCCTACTGCTGCTAGGGAGGAAAATCAGAAGTGAAATTAAGTCCGGGAAGAAGGAGTGGAGGAGAAGGTATTTTATTTTTCATTACCTGATTCTGATTTGATTGGTAAAAAGTTAAATTAATTTTCCCAAGTTGATTCTGTTTTGCCTATGACAGTAACTGGTGAGTGATCTCTCTGTGTCCTTACCTTGAGCCATCAGCCTTTTATTGTATTTATTTTCCTTGCTCAGCTGAGGAGGGGGAACAGAGGAGTTTTGGTCAGCACTTGGCATCCAGCCAGGGTCAACTCACCACAAGGATAAAACTACACTTATAAATGAATGCGTCAAAAATTCTAGTATATTGAGATCACTTTTGGTCAGTGAAACACTACAGAATTCTCCCCACACTGAATAAATCCCTAGCTACTACAATAAAGTTAGCAGGCAATGTTTTAGCATGCCACACACTCTCCTGCTCTTCTTCTATTCCAGCTGATCCTACAACCTTCACAAGAGGTGGGAACAGAATCTATCAGGAGTGGAAAAGCAGTGGGAAACCATGTTCTTTTGTAAAGTTGGAGCTCATGGCATGAATAAAGCTGTTTCATTTCAATTGTAGTGAACTTGGTCCATTGAAGGAGGAAGAAGCTGTAGGGCATTCTAGAAATTTTAAGCATCTTACTAACAAGTAGCACTAGGTAGAAGAGTTGGACTTGTGACATGCTCCAAAATTCCTTGAAAATCCTCTCTGGTAGAATCACAGTTTGCAGTGGTTTGGTGAATTATAGACAAAATATGGCTAAGTGGGCTTGAATAGCATTTTTTCTAACAATTAGAAATTAGTCATGTTTTCTAACAATTTACTGTGTTAAGACTACTATGGAATGGCTGTTACAGTAAGGCCATTTCAATCCTGGCCCTCCAAACTCATATACAGGATGGACACAAGACCACTGGCTAATTTAAAGATTGAACACCTGAAGACTAAGTATTTTTGTTGAAAACACTTGGCAACTTTTTCAGATAGAAAATGAAATTTATTAAAATGTCATTATATGAATATGAAAAGAAAGGTAATACAAAACATAAGTATGTAATGCAATCAAATGAGTTATGCTTGCATACATATGTCCATGTATGTATTTTAGGTTTATAGTACAAGGGGAATTGCAGTCAGCACCCACACTATTCCTGAGTAATCTATGGAATGCTTAAGCAGGTTATTACCATAATACAGAGTTGTAGTTTTCGAAGTCACAACATTTTTCTGTTAAGTGCACAATAAAAGTAAAATTATTATCTTCTGTTCCTGTGATAAACCTGCTACAAGCTATAGAAGAAACACCCAGCTTTCAATTTCTTCTGTTAACAGTGAAGAAAAAGAAAGAATTTTGCCATATCATTTTCTAGGATATACACAAAATTTTCTGGGGAACAACTTTTCTCTCCAAAAGTGAATGTGATTGTTCCACAGCCCATTCAATCAACATTTCAAATGTCATCAAACCAATGAACTCCTGCATAGCTTAGGTGGTCCTTAGTCCATGACAGATTTTACCTTCTGCAGCACAGATATTGAAGCTTGTGGGTACCCATGATGTTAGCAATTGCCAACAGCACAGCTAGTGAGATATTCATGCAAATAGTGACTTGAGTGAGTAATGCAAAAAGAACTAATAATCCAACATCTTTTTTTTTTTAGAAATGTTTAATGGAAACTTCTGTAGCAGTAAAGAAAGCAAGCTGCACACACCCTGAAGCAAGCAAATACTTGTTTTCCCACTGGCTTTTATCAAAGCAATGAGAATTAATAAATATTCAAAGGCTAGTGTCTGTTCAACAGCTCCCAATATGCAAAAACAAATGATCAGCATGAAAAAAAATTACAAGTTCATCCTATTCATCCATTTTCATTGACAGAAGAATGATCATCTGCCTTGTCTAGAAGTTACATGCAGTTTCCATATTGTTGAGATAGTTGTTTGCAACATTTAAATTATATCAATACAGGAAAAGCACACCTGCTATGCTGTCTGCAGTGTTACAGAGCCTTGACAACATCCCTTTCAGGTTGAAATATATGCTAGCAGGAGAATATATTTTTGAAAAGATGAATCCTGTTATGTCATGCAGTGAGACAAGAACATCTCACAGAACTAAGGTTTTTGGCATAACATCATATGCTTCTGCTCATGGGAGATAAAACAATAACTAAGGCTCAAAAACAGACCACAAAAAGTCTTGACCTGTAAATCCCAAAGCAATCAATAAATTGCTGATTTAATATTATATATAGCAATATATTAGCTACAATATTAAATATACACATAAACCTATACTACTATACACTTGGAATGCTTTTTGGTCTTTATTTTTCATGTTCTTGCAACTCCTGTATCTTTACATTCTTTAGATACAAGATTTAATATTTCCTCAAAATTCTTCAGGGGAATGAAAGCAATTAATTGTTCAATCTTTAGCACATGTGAATCAGCACTGACCTCCAATTAAATTTATGGTTGAGAGTCTGTTCCGAAAATCTCCTCAACTAAATTCATACTCTTCATTTGAGAAAATGGTATTTATTCTGGGGTATATCATTGCTGTACAGGAACAAATATCAAGTTCACGTCTTGGTCTGATACTAGCAGCATGGAAAACAATAACTGGAGCAACCTCAAAAACTTACCAAAGGAGACAAATTGCTTTGTACCACACCACTCTTTTTTCCTCACTCATTTCAAACCAACAGGTTCCTTGATATAGATGCCACTCCACAACAAAAATAAGGTAAGATAATTTTACCCACCCACCAGTTTTATGAAAACCCACCAGTTTTCATAAGGCTTTGGTTGCAGGGTAGAGCTGGAAATCTCCCACACTTCCCCAGCTTGTGTAATGCCATAGGTGACACAGTACACCCTGATTTTTAACATAGACTATACAGCAACAGAAATACTCAGAAATTGTGTTCCAACACATTCCTTCTAGTCATGATGGGTCACACACAGATATGTTAGTGCAGCTTGGAAACTCTGTAGCTGTTAAACTACTGCAAGTTTTCAGAGGTGGCAGAAAGAAATTATTGCATTCTCTTCTCACTAAGTTGTTCTATGAATTCCTTCCCCACAGCTAAGTAAAGGGAATCATGGGCACTAAAGTTCACAATCACTGTCTGCACCTAGATAATCACATTTTAATTTCTCACAGGAGGATAGCTTGCTATTCTTACCCTTTATCTGGGTCTGATTTCTTATCAGAGAGAGCATTTAAAATAACAGCAATAATTCCCACGAACTGGTACAAATATAAAGATGTGACCTCAACACACCACACAGGGCTCTGAACTTAAAGTACCTGCAATATGTGTTTTTGATGAACTAAAAATCCTTATATTTATAATCACATTACAAAATACACAGTGTTGACCTCTCACTGTCCTGTTCCCCATATACAATCCTCAAAAAGCCTATAAAATATTTTTTTTAAAGGAATGAACACATTTTCATAGAGTTCTACCCTGCAGATTTACGAAGAATATAAAGAGATTCTGGCTATTGCAAAAAAACCCCCACCCTACTGTCTAACACTGAAGAGCTCCTTCTAATTTATGCCTGCTGTACTCTCAGTACACTGAACTCCCTAAGATCATTGGTGTATTTAAAACTCAAGAATTTAACCAGGTCATTAAGGGGGAATTAGCTGTGAACCATGGGAAGATGGAAGATAAGGAACAAGTCATATCTGTGGTCTGAAGGTTATCTGTTTTAGGTCCCTGACAGAAGCCTCTCACCAGTGGTGGAAACACCTAGCTCAGGCTTTCTGAGTCTGAAAATAAAATGGCAATCAGCAGGAGGACTACTCCATTGGGAAGGAGAATCTTCACCCAGGTCCTTGCCAGACCCTAAGTCCTGCTCTGAGAGGAGTGTCTTACTGTCTTTTCCTGTCTTACTGGTGTCACTGGGGCCACCATGGGCACGTTTCTGCCACCACAGCCTGGGGTACCAGGCTCCTGTTCACTGTTAGCAGAATGATTTTTAGGAGCATTCTTCAGCTCAGTAGTCCAGAACAGAAATCTGCAAGTACCTGTTAGCAAATCACTAACTGAAAAAACATGAGAATGCAGTCCTTCTCTCTTGCTGCATAGTGGTTCCTAAATGCAAGTGGTGGCTTTCATTTAAACAGGTCTCTATAGGGTCCCTTGGAAATCAATGGAAATAAGTGGCCATCTCTAAAGCCATCTGATTTAAACTATATGACATTTTCTTTAGTGTTAAGTGATCTGTGTTTTCTAGATCTGTTTATTTTATTCCAGTTATGAAAGGAACTTTAGACTCTAAGAAATAAAGACTACCTCAACTAACAAGTAACTCTTTCCAGTGCTCTCGAGCTTTAAAGAGAAAATAGAGAATCTAACATCTATCCTTTTATTCTTATGTGTTCAATGATCACTTGTTAGCCAAATTTGCTTCCAATAAATATCTTCAGATATGCTTAATTTCTATAGTTGTCTAGTTAAAAATCCAAGAGGAAACACAGAAAACTGAGTTGAGTTGCAGGAGAATGATCCCAGAGCAACCTCTTTCCAGCTGAGCAGGGATCTTTTCTGGATTTGGATAGTTCTGCTTCTGAATTACTGTATCAATATCACTAATGGGCCTCTCAAATAAAAGGTTCTTAATATCACTCAAAAAATAGCTTAGTAGCTTTTGAGAGAATGGAAAGAGAAAACAATACCTTGATTATTATATCCTTTTAGATGTTCTTCATCAAAAATGTCTCACTGTTTATCTCAAAACAAATAGAACAAAATTGAGTATTTCCTGTTGGCTGGCAAACAGGTCAGTGTTACTGTAATAACTAGAGTAGCACTTGAGGAAGAGTTACTGATATGCATCCGCACAGCTTCCAGCTTTTTCTTCCAGCAGCTTCATAAATACCTACTTTCCAACATCACTTAATATCATCTTATCCTTAGACAACTGTTTTTCTGGAAATACTTTACTGGGAAAATCACAAAATGACTCTGTACCTACGAGCTATACAGGCTGCTGATTCTCCTGTATGCTGCATTTTGTAGGCTTTTGTGCATATAGAATTTGCATGCAAAATAACCATAGTGACCAGACCATCAGTCTGAGCATACTGGTGCCAAATGCACATCCTTTGAAAAAATCTCACCTCTCAGCCATCATACTTGAAACATGTCACTGTTTTAGGTTATGTAACTTCACCATTTACAAAGAAATAAATAAATAATGGAATTTGAAAGACTTTGCACAAGGACTGAAGCAGGCATCAGGGAATGATTGTAGTTTTAAAATTTTTCTCATGTAAACATGTATCTCAGCCTTCATCTGTTATTTTAAAAACAGAATTATAATGTTCCAGATGTTGTTAACACTATGCAGATGCTAATGCCCCTTTATCTCTCTAACTGGTTTTATGACAACTAACAAGACAATAAGTCCTTGTTTGAAAACTCAAGATGAAAAATGTTCCATTTTTTCCAGACTTTCCAGCACCAAGAAGATAATTGATCACAGCAACAGAGCAAACCTCAACTCCTCCCTAGGACTGCTAAACACATTATAAAATACTTCCTAAATTACTTGCCATGGCAAGCGTACACATATGCATGTGATCCACTCCCACAAAGCCACCCAGCCGCATACCCACCGCTGGATCCCGCCCTACATCTTCTGTGGGAAACATTGCTGCGGAGACAGGGACCACGCTGACCCTCCAGAAACCACCAGCAGCCCAACTGGGACAGGCAGCAGACCCCACCACTGTCCCAGTAATCCTGTGGCAGCGCTGACTGCGTCTGAAACTGCAAGACAGTTGTGGCTGAAACACAACAGGAAAATCTCCCCTACAATTGCAGGAAAACCCGCTCCACCTAACTGTCTCCGCCAGGATCCGTGCTCCTGAGGCCAGCCCTTCGTGCTGCACCCACAGCAAAACACCTCCTGTCCCTCCCAAGGGCCAGCCCTGGTGGGCTGAAGGCAGGAAGAAATGGATCTCCTTGCAGAGCATCCCAGCAAGCCACCAAGGGCTGTGGTGGGACAGTGCTGCCCACGGCTTGGGCGAGCTCGGCCCTGGGGCAACCAGCCCGGAGTGGGGCTGGCACACCCAGCCCTGTAACGGGAGGCTGCCTTCAGCTGGCCAAACCTGCCACGCCCAAAAGGAACATTTCCACATTTCTGTTCTCCAGAATGGCAGAGTTCTGCACGACAGGCTTGCGGCAAATAACCACTTATTTTTTGCTGCTTTCTCCAAATATTATTCAAAAATATAACAGTGTAAAGTGTAGCGGGAGTTTGCTATAAGTGGGGACAATTTGGGAGAGTACTGCACCTGTGTGAGAGACTTCCTTCAAACAACACAGAGACCCTACTGCTTTGAGATTCACCAGGTGAAACACAAGATGATAGCAGTTGCTTCATTTTTTTTTTAATTTTTATTTTACCTTAACTTGTATGTAAGCAGCAAACTGTAACAGGAAACTGAAAATGTTTTACCAAAGTGCCCAGGAGGAATCCTGACTGAGTCACACCAGACATTTGGTCTCCAACAAAGGTGTTAAAAAATCACACAAAGTGGAAACAGCAGGAAAGAATTGCTTCCTTGTGTTCTCTGTTTTTCATGTTGCAATGCCCTCTTTCATACAATGGTAACACAACAAAGTGAAACAAAACATACCTCAGACATCTGAGCATAAGATTACAAACCCACACTTAGGTCTTTCTTCCATGGAAGAGCCTGCACTTTGTTCTTTTGAAGCAATAAACAACTGTTGTGATTATTTAATTTCCTATTCATTTCATTTCCTTGAAACAATAGACCAGAGACCTCATACAAATCCATGTTCTTCATAAGGTTTTTAAAGCTTTTTGCTGGCAACGTCTGTTAACTTGTGTGTGGAATAGTGAATTCTAACAGGCAAACTGAGCGTGCAGAAAGCGAGACAGATGGGCAGAGGGATTATGATTATTAGAACCCTCTGCCATGATATTAAATGTCCATGGATTACCTACAGTCAAGTTATAAGCAACACTGCAGGAGCCACAACACAAGTCCTAGACAGAAGAATTTTAGATTCCTCAACACATATCCTGTCCTTGATCTTTTATTGAACAGTATCAGTAGTTTCTTTGGACTGTCTGTCCAGCCATGCTGGTTTATACTCATCCAGATGCATTTGTGATCAACCAGCTCAAAGGATTATTGATTCTATGATTATCAGGTGCTGTCCTGCTGCTCTTTGTCCCCATTATAGTCAGTCTACCTTTTCATGCCCTTTGCTTGCAGACAACCAGCCACAGTCTGAAGCAGCTTCAATGAACAAACATTTTTAATATTTAAATATTCTTAATCAATCATAAAAGTGACACCAATAATAAAAGTGATACCAATTAAAACAATCTCAACTTTGCTGATACATCTGCCTTAGTTACTGCATGAGTTTTACTTCAGTTTGAGGGTAACACTGCATGTATTACAATAGTCAACACAGAGAGATTTCATAGAGCTGAGTATCTCCATGTGATGGTTTGTCAGCAAAGGCTTCAGGATACTTTCACTGCTTATGCACTTGTATGCACATATACACATGTATACAAGTGAATTATCATGAGTTCAAACCATGGCCTCATGGCCATCACTTGTGATGCCAGCTTGCTTATCATACTAAAACCTTAAGATAATGAAGTCATCTAAGAAATATCCTCTACCACACTAATCTCTCTTCTTTCACTTTTGAACTAAAGTGTGGACTGTAAAATAGATGTGTTCTACCCTTCCTCCTCTTCAATATCTATTGAAATTAATGAAAACATCAATAGAAGCATCTTTAGACATGAAGCTGGATTCTCATATAGCAGAAGGACTGAGATACATGACTGAATATAATCAAATTGCCACAGTTTAACAAGATAACATCTCTAGTGCTCAGAGCCAACACAGCTGTGCATTTGTGTTCTTATAATCCCCACCAAGAGCTTTGGCAACAAAAGTTATTTCAGCCACCAATAGCTCCTTTCTGCTGAAACCTACCACCTTCACCCCAGAATCAGTAGATTAAGTGCTGAACCCACAGCTTGTGTGTTTCTTTGCATGGTATAAACCACCAAAAATGATTGTTTAAGGTGTATAGGGTTGCAGTAAGTTACAGCAGCGAAAAGAAGTGGGTAGCTTGTGACAGTAATTTCTTAAACTATGTCAAAATATTCACTAGATATCAACTGACAATGTCTCTAGCTCAAACAGGATGTGAAGAAATTCAGTCCAAGAGTCTGAGCTAATATATTACTAGAGAGATATGTTACTGTATCTAAATTTAATATAGCTTAAGGCTCAGAGACTTAATGAAAATCCATCTATTGACCCTCTGTAAAATTATTCTTTCATCATGTGTGGGTTCTAAAATTATGTGTTTCTGATGCCAGAGTGTCCAAACTGTGTCTGTTTGCTGTGCAGCCACTGTTTCTGCCAAATAGCGTCAGCTCTTCATGGTAAAAGTTTGATCAGCATGATGCTGTTTAGGGAAGCATTGAGTATCACATTTTGCATTCTGCATGCCTCACAGCTGTGCTTTGCAGTTACTGTGTTATTCTGGTTACAACGCTCCTGGCAGAAAGAAACAGAGCACCTTAGGAGTTCAAGCAGATAAATAGAATAGAAACAAGCAAGTGCCCAGTTAGGTTGAAAGAAATCATGTTTCCAGAAAACATTCAAAGTGCTAAAAAAAGACAAAACCAGGACTGACTGGGAGAAGCAATTTAGATGGGGCACAAAATCATGATCCAATGTTAATCCTGAAATTCACCAACCCACAAGCATCCAGCACAGCTTTTTTCTGGGTTCCGTTGTGTTGCTTCTAAGTCAGGCATAGATATTTTCATAAAAACAGTTGGACTTGAAAACTGGTCCATGTGGTTCTTAAGAAAGCTAAAAAGTAAGATTTTTCTTTTGCTAGTTTGGAAATACTAATATGCAGTTACCACTGTCATTTTTACTACCTTGCCTTCTGCCCTTGAAAGAGAATTCTCTATGCCATTCATTCAATGTGCAGAATAGAAATACGATCTTTCTTTTATAGTTCATTTTCTGTGCAATTTTATCTTATTTTGATGGACAGGGAACATAAATTTTTAGATTGATAGGTGCTGCTGCCGGGCACTTATTCCAAACAATCAGTCCACTGTCTTCAGAAAGCAGATACCACAGTGTAGTATAATGGATCATATTGAAACTGTAATGTTAACAAATGGAAAAAATATACTTATGTCTGCAGTTTATAACTTTTCCACAGGCAAGCACAATCACATGAATTACTTGTTCTATACAGCTAATCATAGGATTCCATTATGAAGAAAATCAGCAACAGTGGATTGGTTAAAAATAGTATCTCCCCAGTCTTTCCTCTCTTGCCATATGGTCAGTCAGCACAGAGGGGCTGATCCAAATGGCATTAGCAACTCTCATTTTTCTGAACAGAGCCAGAGTAAGAGCAGCCTCGTTGCTGTTGTTAACAGCATGTCTGAGATGTAGGGTTTTCCTGCTCCAGGCAAATGTCTTCAGTACATTTCTGACTAGCCACATCCTCTGCTAACCCAAGTGAAGGAAGTGGAGAAAACACAGATGCCCCTCCCTTCAAGTCAGTATCTACACCTTGTAAGTCTCTTTGCACACTAAGGACATAAAATGAAAAAAAAAAAGCAGTCTGGCTTTTTGGAAAAATTAAGAAATATCATGTCACAAAGAGTGATTCATGTGATACAATTTGAGCAATTTCTTAGAATGAAATTGTTTCATAGGAATGCTAAGTGCTAATTCTCCCTCAAATATTTTAACATTAATTGTTCTTTGAGCTTTAAACCTCCTCTGGTCTCCTTGACGGAACTCTTAAGACATTGATGGGTCACTGTATGCAGGTATGCCATTTTCCCCTAGCATTTCATTTGTATCTAAATATCATTTGAATTGGAACCAAAAGCCATACTATAAATGACCCATCATTAAGGCTCTTTATAGAGAGGCAAAACTATAATTTCAACAGCAGCATGGGATTCTAAAATACTTTATGTCTTGCTGAAGGTGAAATATTTAGCACTTGATTCATATTTGAATAGATTATAAATTGCTCTATCAAATGCCATGCTTCCCCAATTTAAACAAAAGCCTATCTTTCTAAACTTCAAAGTAAGCCACAAACAGAAAATCCCCTTGCTTAGAATGCACAGCAGCTGCTTGTAAATTTGGGGGTAAGTGAGGCAGAGAAAGGGGGAAAAAAAGCTACTCCAACTGCTACACACAACTTGCTTTTAACAATTCCTTGTGATCAATGAAGCCTTTTGCTCAGTGCTGCATTTTGGAACTGCTCTGTTCTAGATGAACTGTTAGATTAACAACACAGCATCCAATTTGTGAATTTGAATTCTAGTCTGACCCCCTGAATCATGGAGGGAATGATCATTTCAGGAGTATGAAAACATCAATTGAACCTGACTGTCAAAATAAGATTCGAAGAATATCAGTGTGCAAGGACGTGTTTAAAAAGAGGGGCGGGGGGGGGACACCTAACCCAGTCAAAAGCACAGGAACTTGATACTTTTTATGTTTTCTCCTGCAGCATATCCAAAAGGATTTTTTGCCCTTTCAATCTCATCACATGGAAAAGGTTTTGTATTGAAAAGATAAGAAAATGGTTTTCTTTTCCTTTGTTGTTAACTGCTTTTTAGCAGTATGATGCTAAATCAGACTTGAGCTGACACTTACTAAAAGTGAAGCCTGAAGTTTTTAAACACATCTTCTGAAGTCTAAGTCTCTTCTCCAGTATTTGAAAAGGCAATTAAATCCTAAATTGTGGAGAGGATATTGGGATCTAAAATCTAGACAGCCTTAAAACTTTGGAAGGTTTACAGATCAATCTTAATTTTGAGGGTCTTGGCTACACCTAAATCCTCCACTGTTTTATATTAAAAAATTATGGGTTTTTTAGCATAACAGGTATATTAGTGTCTTTGGTGAATATGCTTTACAAAAAAGATGTCTGATTATGATTTCCCTCTAGGTGATCTGATTCTGAAAACTGGGATAAAGACTTCATTTTAAAGACCTTGACAAACACGACCTGAATCTGTTCATGTTTTTATATCATGGCCACAGGAAACTGCATTAGAGAAGAAATTTAAATTTGTTTTCTTAAGCATTGAAATATAGCCCTTAGTATTATGGGAAGATTATGTGGTATTCATGAGCAGCAGTATGAATCTACAGTTTCAGCAATTACAAGTGTATTTTAGCCTCACATTCAGCTCCCACTTTTGCTGAAACTTCAGTTCTGTTTCCAACCAGAGCCATAGTTCAACAGCTTTCTTCTGAAGGGAACATCTTACTGAAAACAGTAGTGGCAGCTGCTCTGCAGACACTAAGAGATAGCATCAGATACAAGAATTTCTTGGGAATGCTAAATAAAGTTAAGTACATTGACAAATACTTAGAGGATTAGAACCAAACAAGTTTATGCTAATGAAATAATCTTTGGTCCTGAGGGTATTGTCTATTGTCTTCCAGTGATATTCATATATTAACTGCACCAGGATATTTTAAAAAAAAATGAGGATCATTAACAAATTAAAATGAATAGCGTTGAAAAGTATTAGTAAAAGAAAGCTGTGCCTTTTAATAAAGAACATTAACTTATGAAAAACAAAGCAAAGCATTGAGAACTCAAATCCTTACTTACCAGCACAGGGCCTGTTAAGTGAATTAATTGCCTTTTAAATTTCTAAAAGCTTCAGGATAGAGACCCTTGATATGCAGAGAAACTTATAGACCCTTTTGTTATTTTTCTAATCATTTGTCAAGTGAAGAGTCAAGAGAATAACTATTTACAAATGCAAGTGTACAAAAGAAAAAAAAATCTGGATATTCAATGTTCTCAATGGAAAATAAATAGCTTAAAGCATAAACATTATATACTTAGTCTAGTTAGTTCAAAGACTAATTCTTGTAACATCACATAAGGTGAATTTGAACACAGACCATCAGAGACTGCGAAAGAAAACATCTCCACAAAGGCAGGCCTTGTCAAGTGTGTTTGATTTATGGGTTGATTCAGGTTTTTTTGATTCTCCAATGAAATATAAATCACTGTGAGCCATTATGTACTATTTTTGTTGCACTAATTACCTGTTCATCTGATTTCTCTTCCATTCAAAACCAAAATGGTTTGAATTCATAAACCAGTATGGATTGCAAAGAACATTCTTACAAACTTCAAGTTTTAATTAATGAGCCACAAGAGCCAGGAACACTTGTTAAACAAATATCTCTAATTAATCCCATCAATTACTCTCCCTTTAAATACTCATGATCTGCAAGAAATTAAATAAGCACCAAGTCCTGGACAACACAGCAATCACTTTTTTCTTATTTATTATTAATTCTCTAATTATCTGTCAACTTTCCTCTTGTGTCATACTCTACTCCTTATTTTCTTGTCAGTGTCTTCTTCTAGATGCAGGGTGGTGCACCTGCATCTAGACACAACTGACTGTCAAATTTCAGATTAAGGACTCATGCAAATATTTTTTCCCATCACCCTGAAAGAAGAGTCTGTCACTCAAGTTGTAGGCTCTGCAGAGCTCCTGCACTTCTCAGTACCACTGTCACTATAGTCCGTGTCACGGAGTTTTCCCCAAAAGTAATGCTGACAAATAGATGAAGAAATCATATATTTTTTGTTAGAAAGGATATATATTTTTTATACAATATTTTATATCTTCCTGTTCTTCAAAAGAACCTCCTACTACTGCAGCCTACCATGAAATACAATTTAAATTGCAACTAAAAGCATGATAAGAAACTGTTCTTTTGTACTCAAGCAAGAGAAAAGGAAAGGGCTTAAATAAAAACAAAGTCTAGCAGGTAAACCAAAGAACAAAGGCCCCCATATTGACTCAAGAAAAAAACCCAAACCAGATGGCTATTAAGCAGTAGCAATATCTTTGGAGGAATTTTTATGCAACTTCCAGGTCTTGAGCAAGATATTTTTCAGACTAAAAGGAATGGCAAAGTCCTTTAACTGGTGGGGGTATTATATTTCAAATTTCTGTTAATGAACAGGTCATCACATAGCCAATATGTTTTGAAAGCTATAATTTCTACAGAACTGATATTACCATACCACAGAATACCAGGCGAGAATAATGCAAATTGCAACCTTTAATTTTATTCTCCCTGAACCTGAGATTTTTAATGCAGATATATAATTTCATAGGGAGCAGTCACACTAGATTAAAGAAATGTTCTCTTCAGTTGCCATAGAAAGCCTATGTCCCATAGAAGATGAGTGAGGTAAAAGGAAACTGAGGAATAAACCTATTACTGAGTGATCCTTTCCCAGGAATACTCACTCTGATGCAGTGGAACAGCCATCCATGTGCCCATCTTCCATTAGTTACTCCCTTGAAAGCCTTTTTATACTTTAGCCCTTTATAACATGCCATTGCAGTGAGATGCACTGGCAATTTTAACTTTTGGACTCGCTGAGCAATAATTCCACTCCCCCTGCCACAAAACAAAAACCACCAAAAAACCTTTCCCCCAAATAACCCATTGCTATTAGTGCTTTACATAGTGAAGATTCAAAGAATTGAGATCTTGATTCTATGCATTTCATATTTATTGCAAATTCTATTTTCCTTTCCAGGTAAGATTTATTTGCCACAACTACCATCAGTTTATCCTACCTAGCTTACCTAACTCTCTTTAGAGCAAATAGACAAAGCACAAGTCCCTTGAAAAAAGTTACTGGGCTGTTTTCAGTTGCCAGTAGAGACACCTGCTATGCTCTGCAATTTTCCTCTCCACTTGTCAGTCCTGTGTATATTATCAGCCCAGGAATGCAATAACTTTTCTTCCCTTTTCCTTTCCTACCTTCTTGATCTAATTAATGCCAACCAGAATAAATGTGTCTTTGTGAACTAGTCAGACACAGTAGTGGCTGCTCTGGGTAGCAGCTCCAGGTGGCAGTTTGTGCCCCTCCAGATTTCACAAAGCAACCGAACAGGTTCAGCAACATCTGACATCTGAGCATAACTGGGGGGAAAGAGAGAAGGGGGAAAAAAAGACAAGACAGGCAAAACAACCCACCTTTGGATTACTTTGCACTAATGTCTATGAATGTGATATATATTCAAAAACATGATGATTTTTGTTTAACAATGAGAGAATAATTCCATTTTTTTTATAACAAGCAAAAGGAATCTGCTCAAAAGCTTGAATAATGGACACAGTGCACTTATTAAACAGCAGCCAGTCTACAAAGATTTATTTTCTGGGAAACCAGTCTAGCTGGCAGGTAACTCTCCCTGACAGGAGACACGCTGTATTAGTCTTAAAACCACATACTCTTATAGGTAGATATAAGGACAGAAACGTCACATTTTCTAACTACTTTTGTTTCTGCTGGACCAATCTAATAGTATCTTCTGCCTGCATTTGTCCTAGATGAAAAAATTGCCCTAGCAGAACATGAACACTCATCACCCCCCTTCCAGCAACAAGAAATGATGAAAAGGTGTTCTATTACTTGAGATGCTGGAGAAAAGAAGTAGCTACAATATACCAGAAAGAACAGTTTGCTGCCACTGGGAATTAGAGCAGATCAGTTATATCCCATGACACTGATATGTTAAGGGCTCTTCTCCTGCACTGAGTTTTGCAGTTGTTTTCTACCCCTTCCAATTTCTTTGTCAACACAGAGATCCACACCCAAAATGGTGTCAGAATCATCATCTGCCATGGAGTCACACCTGGAATAGAAATCCATTATTTGATCCATTCACTCCATGATTAGATTTCTTGCAGCTTCTTTTTCCACTTTCATTTAGGAAAAGACAACTTCAGTCATCTCTAATGCCACAGACAGGATGAGCCAGATTAGTGTGGGATGACTATATTGTCAAGAAACCACTCTGAGAAAGGGCAAATGGGACAAGGGGCTGGCCAAATGGGGCAGGTAGGTGGCCTGTGTCAAAGAACAGATAGCTAAGTTCCTCTAGACATGACAGAACAAAACCTTATTTTTGGCCATTAAAAAGCTAGACAAAATTTTAGCCACCTGTTTCAGGTTCTGTCTAGAAAATTGAGCGAAACAGGCATTACAGACTGGGATGGGGAAAATCTTCCTTGGGAGATAGCTCTCCAAAACAGGAAGCATGAATGTGTCTTTATCATCTAACCATCTCTTCCACTAATGACTCAGAGAAAAACAGTACAGCCAGGATGTTCTGGGTTCTTGACCATCAGACAGCTAAACCAGCCCTCTCTGGAAGAGCTGGGAGTGTGTAAAGGCAGTGAACACATAGCTCATACCCAGTTTCTATCACTTCCTTTAAACCCTGCTCAGGGTTCCTGGATTACCATCAGGAAAGGATGATCCAGCATTTCTTCAAGACTTTCACAAATGCCAGACCTACTGAACCCAAGCAGAAATGGACAGAACTGTTTCAACATACATTTCCTCTTTCTGCTAATCTTGCAAATGCACTTGGGAGACTTCCAGTGCAGTGGTGATGGGAAATTCCATCTCAATGACATAAAAATACCCCCACAAATGAGAGCAAGAAATTAAGTCTGTTTTCACTATCTTTCTTTACCCAGTTTTAAACAACGTCTAAAATACCAGTTAAAGCTGCTCTCATTTCCAGGTCATAAGAACCAAGCCTTAAAAAACCCTCATAGAAACAATTACTTTTTTTTTTTTTTTTTGCTTGTGTTTCAACTCACGTCAGCAACATTGCATATGTGAAAGGGTCACATCTTTATTTATAGTATTTCCTGAACTGTTTTCCTTCCCTAAACTATATACACCTCTAGAAAAGAAAGATTAGTATAAATCCAAGAATCGTAGCACAGGTCCTGTGTAAAAGACATAAACAAAATATGGAAAATAAGGTGGTAGCAACAGAGCCTGTCAAGCTTCCAGCCTTCCAGCTCATATTGGAGTGTCTATAATTCAGTGAAACATGATTTCTAAAGCAGAGGGAAGGCCAGGTTCAGGAGTATTATTCTGGGAAAGACTCTGTGTCAAAAGCAACTTTTGCAGTCCTAGATATGAGGATACAGAATCATGGAATCAATTAGGTTGGAAAAGACCTCTGATCATGGTATCCAGCCTATGAACCAACACCACCTTGTCCACTAGACCCAGGCACTGAGTCTTTCCTTAAACACCTCTGGGGAGGGTGGCTCCACCCCTCACTGGGCAGCATATTCCAATGCCTAATTACTCCTCCTGTGTAAACTTTCTTCCTAATGCTCCACCTAAACCTCCCCTGGTGGGGCTAAAGACTGTTGTGACTCAAGTGCAGGACCCAGCTCTTCATCTTGTTGAACCTCGTATCATTGGCCTCAGCCCACCAATCCAGGAGCCTGTCCAGACCTCTGTAGAGCATTTCCATCCTCCAGCAGATCAACACCCATGCCCAACCAGGTGTCATCTGCAAATTGACTGAGGGTGGCCTCAATCCCCTCACCCAGGTCATTGATACATATATCAAAACTGTCCCCAGAACTGAGCCTAGGAAATGTCACTGGTGATTGTCTCCCAGCTGGATGAACCCCATTCACCACCACTCTCTGGACTGGTCATGCAGACATTTTTTTCACCCAGAGGAGAGTGCACCTGTCCATGCCATGGCCAGCCAGGTTCTCCAGGAGGATACTGTGGGAAACAGTGTCAAAGCTTTACTGAAGTCCAGGTAAACAACATCCACAGCCTTTCCCTCATCCTGAAGGCAGGTCACCCTGTCATAGAAGGAGATCAGTTGGTCAGCAGGACCTGCCTTTCCTAAACCCACACTGGCTGGGCCAGACCCCCAATTGTCCTGCCACATGATGGCCCTCAAGATGATCTGCTCCACTTGGTGCTTCACTGCCACCAAGGTCGCACTGGCATTACCCTCTTTGCTCAGGAAGCTGAGTGTACCAGACTATACAAAGAGATGAAATACTCTTTGTAAAAGATGAGAAACCAAAACATTTTCCTCACATTAGCATGGATGAGATGTGTAAGAAACCCTGAGAGATGAAATATTTTAGCTGCCATGCATGGATTCAAAAGGCAGTAGAACAGCCATCGTTATTTAAATGTTTAATGTTGAAAGAAGATTTAATGTTATCCTCAGAGACTCTTATTTTAGGTAACAAGAGAACAAGTATTCTGTCTCCACATTGATTTTTTAAAGTAATTTAGGAATAATTGTATACAAAAAAAACCTACACAATAAACAAGGAAATAATATAGCAATATATATCAGAATTACCAAAATATATCAGAATTACCAGCAGAGGAGATGGGGAAAAGTACTTTTTTCTCCATATTCCAATTCAAGAATAAGTTATTCTGTCACCAGTGCTAATCTCCTTTGACATAAAGAGCCTGCTTTAAAAACGACACTCAGCATCTAAGGAGACAGATTAAAAAGTCCACCAAGCAGTTCACCAGGAGCCCTGCTATCACTGCTAAGGTTATTATTTCAGGATAAATCCTGTCTCATTTACAAACTTCCTTCCCCTTCTCCTCCCCCAGGGCTGACTTTTGATTTCACAATCTTGTTTTCTCTTTAGAGTAGTGATAGGGGGGAGTTCTCTTGTGAGGAACTTAGAAATTGTGATTGTAAAACTGGCTGAGCTTACTGAAGGAAGCTTTGTTCTCTCCTTTTCCTTCCTCCTGGAGCAAGCTGAGTTTTTCCCTTTTTTCCCTTGCTTTCCCCTCCTTCTTTTTGAAATTCAGTTTGTCAAACATCAGCCATACATTCACAAACCCTCCTCTTCTCCACCCCCTTAACTCCACGCCCACAACCTGGCACATCAATGCCCAGAAGCAATTGCCTGAATGGGAGATTTTTAATCACTGTCTTGACTGGCAGCACAGGGATTAAGCTATGGTCCATTTGAGTAGTAGCTTTAAAACAACTTAGCCCCCTGAAGTACTAAACTCTAAACCTTTTTCTTCTGCTGTGTCTTGCCTGTATCTTGCAAAAATCTATACTGATGGGTGCAATGCATGGTTTTTGATCCACAGATCATTACAGAAATTAACTGGCACACCATTTAAAAAAAATACAACTTACCCTTCTGTTCAGAATGCAATAATGCAGAATTAGAAACTTCCTTTTAATAAAGAAACCCTTTGCTGTTTCTTATATTACTGAAGAAAACACTTTTGCTTATTCCTAGATCAACTTATAGTAATTATTTATTTTATTGCTGCAGGTCTTTATACTACCCTATCATCTCCACTACAGTTTTGGAAGGGATCAGATGTAAATAAATGAAGATGTTGATCAAGGCATCTTCTTAATTTAGTATAGTTTCTGACTTAAGTTTCTTAACTTAGTATAGTTTCTGATGGCCACACCTAACAATATACCATCTGGCCAGATTCTGCTACATTGATATCTTTAATAAGCCAGGACAAATCACTGCTACCATAATGCAGTTCCTCCTACTGAGTATTTTTTTTTCCAGCAGTGTCAATATCTTTGCCATTTGTAATGCAGAATCTGAGAATATTCATCTCTGATAGCAATGGCATCCCATGCAGTAGGTATGGATCATCTTTGAAAATTTCCATAAATGTTTGTGCTTTTTAAAACAAAGGAATTTGCTGGATTTTTTTTTTAAAGCCAAGTTTATACACCATGCCTCTTTTACTCCATTAGTGCCAGTATGCCTCAAGATCAGCACTGCGTTAAATGTCCAATGGTGATTTAATAAAAAAGGGACTAAACAGACTGCTGAGCTCTTTCAATTGTCACCTAAATCAGATTATAACCTTGGCTTTTCAAAGGTGAATAGAATGCTGTAGACTAAATATCCAGCATCATTTACATTAAATCCCACAGGAGCAAACATTTTGAACTCCTTAGGAAGCAAAGAAAGTTAATACTTCATTTTGCTGTGCATTCATGCTGGAATTTTATCACACACCCAAAGTACTGAATATCTTTAGCAAAGAAACTCTATTCCTTTCAGCACTTATATTATTGTATATTATTTTTAAATATTGAAAGACTTATACTCAAAAGACCGCATATATTTTTCAGATCTATGGCTTTGTATTATATTTTTACTTGGGTTAGGAAGTAATAAGAATTAGCATTTCCTGGAAATGAAAACACAAAAACGTGATTCTGAAACCACAGTCCTTGTCTTCTTGAGTGCTTTATTATGAAATCAAACTGAGCTTCATTACGGTCTCTAGGTGGAAGGTGCCCTGGACCATTTGTACATAATCAGAATGTGATCAAAGTGGTTTATAATTACAAACCACATAAATAACTACACAGTATTATCAGCCTATCTTTAGATGCCATCTCTTTCACTTGTGGGAAAAATTCATATTCTGTGCATACAAGGAAAAAGCAACAAAACCCCCAAACACTTGCTTTGTGAGAGAGCCTTGAGATGAGAAATAAAGTGAAAAACTTCAAAATAAATACTGACCACAACACCCAGAATTATTTTCTCTTACCAAAGCCAATAAAACAAATTATATTATTCAGATCTTTTACATAAGTAATAGGGAAAAGTGTCTGACAGTGTTATGTACAGAATTATTCATGTCTATGCCACCACTAATGCTCTGAACAGTGTAAATCAGACATATGAAACCTGAGCCCTCAATCAGTGAGTGATGTAAATTTTTCAGTTACATTTGTTCAGCCCCCCTCCCCTAAAAAGTCAGACAAGAAAAACTCCGTGTCAAATATGTCTATGTTGCATCAGGAACATGGATATCCTATTTCAGATGCCAAGCAAAACAAATTTTTAAATAATATAAAGAAGAGGGGGGAGAAGATAAACAATTCAAAGCATAATACTTCGCCATTCACTTGAGATTCTATGATAAATATCTTTCTTTACTTTGAGTCAGACCTGCACACGAGGCCTTGAAAATTTTTCTTCTGTCTAGTTTGAAGATAAATATCACCCTATTGTAGCAGAGTAAATTAGTTCTCAGGATCAGTTTCTTTTTTGGTACAGATGCCCATTACATTCAATGGTGCTTGTTCTTAGGACAAAACATTTTAAACACTCAATCTTTTAAAGCATTCTCTCATACATATTTTTAGTCTACTACCTCATATATTAAACAATAAGGGTCTGCTTTCAACTTAAATATTTCAGAAGCAAGGATTTTTCTATATCAGAAATATGACATTGTAAAAATATGTAGTTAAGATATAGGGGAATGGGCAATGTTATCAAACATGTCTTTTTATGGGCAATGTTATCGAACCTCCCTTGGGTTTCCTGTCTGCTTTTCTTAGATGCTTCGGCAGTGGAGAAGAGTTCCATGGAGGTACAGCATCTGGCACAGATCAACTCTTCCAGGACAACTGGTCAGTGAATAGGTTACCAGAATGCTGTTAGGGAGAATGGCTCCATAATCAACAAAATCACACTTTTGCCAATCTGTTGTCTGGCAACCCTGCTCACTCACCACCCTCTCTGAAGATATTTCTGTTATCTGTCAAGCTGGACACACCACTACAGACAGAAATCTCGACATAAGGCTTATTGGTGGGTTTTACCTGATGTATTTTAAGTTAGGACCATGTCTTACTGTTAAACTAATAAGGTTGAATTTCCAAGGGGGAAGTGGTAGATAAATTTTCTGACACAAGTCACAGTTTATCTTAGAGAACAAAATATAGATGCAGAGAACTGAGCTCTCAAACTGGTGTCTTTAGCGTTTTTTCCGAGTCAGAAGTCAGGATGTGTCTTGGAATGGTTTTGGTTATGATATTGGTTTATAATATGGATGGGAAATTGAAGGCAAATTAATTTTTTCCCTTTTTTACTGTTATACTTTTATTTTCAAAAAAGGCATATGACAATATATAGGTTTTATATAACCAGTTTGTTGTTTTTTGGAGAAGTTCTCAGGAGCCTTTAAAAACAATCCATTTAATATGTTTCTAGTGACCTTGAAAATACAGGGTGTTCCTTCTCCCCATCATACTGTGAGGAAAAGTTAAGCTACAGCCACATAGCTAAAAGCTGCCATTTGCAAGCGCCCATGTGTGCCATGACATTTCCAGTCCCAGTATGCTACCATTTCCTTCCTGAATCAAAGTTCTCTCCCAGACATCTTCAAAAATCTCAGTTAAAAATCAGAACTGGATCGATGCAGTTCTTCTAAATGATAGCCTAGGCCTTCAAAGTTTGATTTTCTTCCTTACCGGAGTCATACAACAGGCTTCGTATTTTCCTGCAGCATAAATTTGTATAAATTCTAAAATAACGAGGCTTTAATGAAACATAAAATGATTACATCTGTAGGTAGCTTTTTGCTGCTGGCTGTTCCTTAGAGTCTTTGCCATGCATGGCTCATTACACAGGAAACAGTTCTAGTTTTCTTGTGCCCTACCCCCAGTTTGTATGTACTATTCCTTCATGGATCATAACATCTGCCTTTTTATTCCTGGATTTTAAAACATCAAACTGCTAAACACATTTTAGTATTTCTTGGAATTATGGGCATTTAATCACTACATTCAAGCAGCCAAACAGATCAGATGATATATGACGGTTGGTTGAACAGGGAACACTTGTTCATCTTTTTCTCAGTGTTATGAATGCAAGCAAAACATAAGGTGTCATTTTGGAGGCTATAAAGAAAGCAGCATTCAAGCATAACTTCAAAAAGAGTTTTAGCCATTGAACCTCAGCAGCTGAGGGCAACAAAAATTTCCCATGGATTTAAAATTCATAGAACTGGCAAATCTTTTGTAGAGGCAAGGGGTAAAGTTCATGCATTTCATAGCTTCACTAACTCCAAGAAACAACAGTGCCTTTATGTACTCCTGAGCTTTTCTATAGAAGAGATCTTTCCATGGTTAGCTGAGATAAGAAATAATGCAATGCAGATACAATACTCTCATACTTCTGAGAAGCATAACATCCTAAACACATTCATATGCTCGGTCAGCAGATATTCTGCAACTTTGGTAGAGTTACAATGTTTTAACAGTAAAAAGCTGTTTCCCACCTTGAAGAAACATTAGCTGCCTTTTGCAGTTCTGCTCCCTGTTAACTAAGGAAAGAGACAGCTCTGCTCGGAACGGGGGTCTGGAAAGACAGAGCAAAGTCTGAATAATCAGGCCCCAATAGGGGTCTGACAACAAAACCCAGAGAGGAAGTTAAAAGGATTAGCACTATAACAGTGTTTAGCATTAGTGCTCCTCTCTCCCAGTCTGACCCATACCCACCTTCCTCCTGCTAAGCTTGTCCTTCATCATTTTTACTCAGGGTGCTCAGAATACCCAGGTTCACTCGTGCAGAACTTTACCTCCTCACCTGAGGAGCAGTCACACTGCTGTGCCCTAGGAGCAGGGGCTTGCTCATTATCTGTGTCTGCACTGCCAGCACCATCACTCAGGATGAGCCTGGTTGGAGAGCTGCATTAGGGAAATGAGCATACAAATGCTAATTCAAGGATATCCGTGCCCTTGCAAAGTGGGAGCTGTGCTTGCTGTATATCTTCCTGGTAGTGCTTTTGTTCAGGTCATGGAAACGTTTTTAAGCAACCTCCCAGTCCTCTCCATTAATCAGGCTTGGAGTCATATCCCTGACTAATGCATGAAGTCTCATCCTCTCAGACATAATAGCACAGATGATGAGCTCTAGATGAGCACTTAATAATGACCTTCTGCTGCTAATGAAGTCTTTGGGCCCTGACTATAAGAAGTACAGTATGGAGTACAGTATTATACAAAAAAAACTTGTATAGTCTGGGTATTGGGTTCTCTGTATCAATAATTTCATTCTCCTGATCTGCTGTTAACTGGTCCAGCATGACTTGTTAATGTGGATGCAGGCACTGAATATGCCAAAACCTTCAGGAAAATCTGACCAAAAATTTAAATGTGGGTAAGATTGGAAAGTGGGAAATGTGGAGTTTCAGAAATAGAATGTACAGGAAAATGTGAAATAATGGGAATGAGTCGGAAAAGGCAGGAGATGTTAATGACTGCAATCCTGGTTTATGAAGATAAAAATGTATGGCATGAAGCAGGCAACATTTCCTTCCACAGGTAAAGTTCCCATTAGGATTCTTCCAGGTGTAATACAGGTCTCAACCATAATCACATTTTGGATGGGAGAAATGCTTCTGAAGTCAACATTTTTTAAATTAAATGGTCAGTTTATGCCCTCATTCAGCTCATCATAATGAAATGCCATTGAGCACTTAAAATTCTGGTACAGAAATAATCTCCGGCTGCCAGGGACTGCAGTACCACTCTAACCTTGGTTGGTCACACTCTCTATAAAGGCTGAAATTCATCTCACCTGACTTTAGATCAGAAAAACAACATAAAGCAAGATTTTGCTGCATGTCTTATACAGACATCTTTGAATGGGCTATAAGGTGTCAGGAAAAACAGAGCCTTCTCTAAATAATATTAAATTTCTGTTCATCTGATGAAGTAGAGGTGTCTGAAATATAGAAGCCTACAGATGGCAAGATCCTTGTAATCCTGGGATCCTTTCCTACTCAACAGGCATTTCAAGGAATCATTTTCTCTTACAGTTTTTTATGGTTTAGTGCAGAGAAAAATCTTACTCATGAGGTAGCTATATCCATGGACTACAAAAGAAGCTAGTAGCAAGTGGGCTAAGACACAGATATCCCCATTGTCAGAGGACTCCGATCACAAAAGTACAGTATATCCAGAGAATTTCCAGTTAAATCAGTACACTTCCTGGAATGCAGTCATGCATGGTTGAATCAAGTTTAAAATGCCTCATTAAAAGAGGGAATCTCATAGCATTGCTTAAAACATGACCTAAATAAACAAAACAAAACAAAAAAAAAAAAAAAAGAAAAGATTTTTCAAATATTGCTTAAAACATGACCTAAATAAACGAAAAAAAAAATAATAAAAGTCTTTTCAATGCAACCCAGAGATCATATACTTCAACACCTCTGCTATGGCCACCAACAATAATAGATGGCATTGCTCAAAGCCTCCTCCAGCCTGACCTTGAGCACTTCTAATGATGGAACATCCAAAACTTCTCTGGACAACCTGTTTGAGTATCTCACCACCCTTAGCATAAAACAATTTTCTTCCTTGCAGGCAATCTAAATGCACTCTCTTACAATCTAAAACTGCTGCCCCTTGTCCTATCACCATACTGTCAGTTCATATCCAGCCTCTCTTCCACTGGTATCCCAAAGTACTTGCCCTCAGCCTTGCTCTCAAATCCATTCATCCCTCAGTTTGTATTGATAGAGGGTATTGCCCTGACTTGATTAAGTTCACATTGGTCTACTCCTCTCCTACCTCCTCCTCCCTCTGGATGGTATCCCTTCCCTCATGTATATTAAATGAGTCACTGAATTTCTTGCAACTGTTTAATTACATGCAAATATCTATGAATGCCTTCTAAATCTGTGTAATATCGCACTTGGACTTTCTATTGAAGTTGGTTTTAAAAGGTATGTCTTTTATAGGCAGCACTATCTTTTGCTGTCTCATTTTTTAAATACTACTCCTGTCTTTAAAAAAATAAAAAAAAACAAAAAACACTTCCATTTTAAACCTTTTAAATAAGGATTAGAGGAGAACACAGCAAATTAAGAGTACTATTGGATTTAAGGCTAGCATGAGGTTTTCTTACTTTCTTTAAAATACCTACTGAAGATGCCTTTTCTTTACACCCTTTCTTCATGCTGTATTGACCTTGCTGAAACACTAACACAGTAACTGTGTGTTCTGACTTCTCAGAGAACAGCAAATGCTCAATATTATTTTCATTATTTTGTATTGTTCTGCCTAGATCAAACCTATGTTACAAAATATCTTTTACCACAATCCATTTAAAGCATTTCACCACTTTTCTTCCTTATTTAAGGGAATATCCAACTCAGCACCAGGAGGCTTCAGCTCTTTATGTCAATCTATCCATCATTTGAAGAGATATTGGACAGATGACAAAGATTTGTTATGCAAGGTATTTTTGGGAAAGACATGATTCCACAGGTCCCTTCTTATATATCTCCTTCCCTTCTTGATAAAATTAATAAGCTACATATTTAGACCCAGACACCTAAAATTCATCTAAGTAAGGCCGATAAACTCATGTTCAACTCACGTATTTAAAATTTTCAGTCCATTGTTTTTCACATCAGTTTTCAGACCCAAGTTCCTGTGTTTGTTCCTAAGTTTTGCTGAGGCAATTGCTGTGGTTTCTGTACCTAAGCTGCTCCCTGATGCTTTCTACTTAAATGCAGGAAGTCTTTGCTGAACTTCTGGGTGCTCTGGAGGGAAGTATAAACCGGTATTAGAAAACTAGCAGCATAAATTGATTTAGACTGTGTCCTCCCCCCGAGGTGAATAAAGAGCATATAGTGGCTGACATGAAAGTAGAACTGCCTATGTTTTTAGATTGGGAGAACTGGAGGTCGCCACCCAAACAAGCTGAATAATAAACTCCTCAGTTGCCGTGTGGACATATGGAAATGTAACAGACCACAGACTGACCCAAGTCCAAGATTCCTGGCCCAACACATTTGCATTTAAAAGATAAAGATAAATCTGCAGAATATTAAAAACCTTGTACCAAACCTTTGAAATGATGCTTTAAACCACAGCCAGGTTTTGGCATGGTAAAACATCTGTGAATTATTTCATCCACTGGAATGAAATGCTCTGAATCTTTGGAAAACATGGTCCGTTCATTTTACATGCTCAGAGTTAAACTGATAATACATCTAGAGGACAGACAGAAATTTCTAAGGTCCAGTTTGCGGATTTAGATTGTTTTATCGAGAACCTTTTCTTAGTATTAGCATTGTCCACTTCCTATTATCATTTACGATTTCCCCCAGTTTTCCCCAAATTTCTCTGCTAGTGCAAGAACACTAGCAATTTATCTCCCTTGTTCTGAGCTATTCTGGAGGATTTTATGGCTTTTGATCTTTTGTACCATCTCTCTTAAATATTTTCTGAGATACTATGACTCATTTCATTACTTGTATAATTAAGATTTGGAGAGTGGATGTTCCTTGTGCCCTCCTGAGCTACCGAAATTTGTTTTTCCCATTCTCCTTACCTCTGTCAAATTTCTCCTGCCCACATAACAAAGTTACAACAAAGTAGTGTGGCATGAAGTCTCTTCATTCATACAAACAGACTTATACCAAGAACCTTCCTATATTTCCTCTTTTTTTTTAAAAAAACAGAGTCTTTCAACAACAATAAAATAGAAACAATCCCAAATACTATAGTTTACCTATGTGCCAATTTGCATCTGTCTCTGAAACAAGAGTTGACAAGTCCAACATGTGTGAGAAATAACTGCTATTCAAAGTTAAGCTCTGGAAATGGTGACTGACATGGAGCCAGGCGTTTCTTTAGCCAAGGGAATTATCAACTATAGACCAGCCAAAATAAACTCAGAAATATCCTCTGGGTGTTAATCACTCTGAGTATCGTTCTTTCCCACACACTGGGCAAAGATTCTTGACCTCCTGATTTTGAGCAAAATCACCCCTATTAATTAAATAATTTGTCCATTATCACCTGAAGACATATGTAACCTTTTCACCCTGCACAAGAAAGAACACACTAAGTAAATAAATGTCTATTGTAAATATGAGCAAATCCCCAAGCTTGTTTCATTTCCTGCAGTGCATATGCCATCCCAGTACTGCTTAGTGTAGATCTGCACAACATAACACATTAACACATCTTTTAAATCTCCTATGAATGTCTTTGCGCAGGACTTTCAAATGAAACAGTCCAAAGCTAGGAAAATTAACTATAATTGACCTTACAGCTATAATGGCTGGATTTATGCCTGGCCTGAAGTACAGTACTGCACATCCCTCCATATCATACCACTTAGGTTATATAGCTTTTATAGTGTGCTTTACTGAGACGACAACATCAAATGTCATTATCACAAAAAAAATAGCTTTTCTCATGGAACTGCAATCATTAAATTGTGGGGGAAAAGCTTTGGAATTGTCATTTCTGCATAGTGAGTCTTTATCTATGCAGTGGAAGATCTACAAACTCATCAGGACTAATGTTCTCACAATTGGAATGAAACCCTTTTTTAACAGTATCTTAATGGTAAAAATTATCCTCAGAATTTTTTTATATTGGTGCTGCCCCAGAAGTCCAGCTAACAAATTTCAGATGTGAAAATGCCTAAAGTTATTGGTATATTTGACTATTTAAAGGATTACATGTACCTCTAGCCCTCATGCACAAGGTTTCACCATCTGGTAGAGACCATTCATTTGCACACACTATATAATGACCTCAAGACTAAAAGCCAAAGCCTTACAGCTTGATGAGAAAACTAAGCCTTCTATTTTAGTTGCTTTTTACAGACACTAAAATACCCAACACCCCAGAATACTCTTATGAATTTTAAAAAGACACTACAAAGAAAAGCTTGCTAGGAAAATAGTTTTCCAGAGGATTTATAAAACAAAACTCCATTGATCATCCCATTACACCTTTACACTGCAATGCAAATGTGAAGAACAAGTACCATTGGGAATGGCTCTTTCAAGAGGAGAAAGGCCAGGCTGTTTTAATGGAGGTAGTAAGTGTTTAACTCCCTTTGTAAGCCTACAGAGTCTTCTTTGTCCTCTTTACCTTTCTGTCTTCTACCTTCCTTCTCTTTGTCTCCAAGTTCTTGAAGTTTCTGTACTATTCCTCTCTTTCATTTGTGCTTACCAAGGCAAGTTCTGACTTTGTACCACTGAAAAATCCTATTTTCATCCTCAAGATTCTCAAACAAGATTCATTCTTGATTTCTGAATAAAACCTGCTTCCTCTGCTTTCCTAATACAGTTTAAAAAGACAGATGGTTAATCTTTTCCTTCTCTGCAGAGTTCCTCCTGGTCTCCTCTGCTACACAATTATTTTCCCTCTGTGCCTCTCTCATGTACTTTATTTTCTAAGTAACCTAGTCTAGTCTCAGGAATGCATCCCGATATTTTAAAATGTACTTCTCTCAACAAAAAGTAGAGCTGCTTCCCCTGCTATTATGTAGGAATAACACAAACAGCCAGACCTTCCCCTTGCTTTCTTTTCTCTTCCCCTTCCTTTACACAAAGTACCTCAAAAAAGCCAACACACTTAGACCTTCCTTGGCATAGCACCAATCAATGGCACAAACATCTGCCAAAAGTTGTTCAGAAAGACTAGAACACAATTTCTATCTTAGGATTTTTCAAGAAAAATTTGCAAATCCAGTTCAGTGTTAGAAGGCCAGGAATGGAGGGGGAAAATCAGTTTTCTTCTCCTTTGTCATGATCAAGCTTCCAGCTTCACACTGACAGAGCCAGGAGTTATACTGTATTGATGAGGTTAAATGCACATTTGAAAAAGGGGAGGGATTGAGACAACATTTACTCTCTCTTTCCCCTGCATTTACCTTATAGTTCTGAGAGGTACAGTGTTGTTCAGATACCTGGGGAAGGAGCAGGAGGCCAGAAAAGTGGGGACAGAGAAGTGAGGAGGCAGTAACAGAAAACCTAGAGCAGTGTCAGAGAGTGGTGCAGCAAGGCTCAATACAAAGAGCTAAAAAAATATTGGACTAAGAAAGTGTACTGGAATTAGAATGAAAACTCAAGGGAACATTAGGCAAAAAATCAGCAGCACTGGTTATTAGTCTCTTTTGGTGCATACCTGCATCATCAGCTCAAGACAAATGGGGAAATAAAGTCCATTTCTCTATAAACCTGTTTTCTCCAGTAACAGTTTCCAGATTTTCAAGACCAAAATGACACAATCTGTCTTCCTAAAGCTAACTCTTCTACAATATTTAGAGGTATAAAATCATAGAAATACACAATTGAAAACAGCATGAAAATAGACAATTTAGACGAACTCCATGATCTAATACACCAGGATTTCTGGTCCAGAAAGACAGATAATGCTTGAGAAATAACTAAAGTCCTTTGTGAACAATCATGCAATAAGATGAACTTAAACAGGGAAAATTTCAGGGCTTGTTTTAGTTTTGTTATGTTGGCCAGGAAGTCCCTCTTGGAGACTGCAAAGTGACTTTATCAAGTAAGCCATAATGTGAGCTTAAACAAAGATAAATGTAATGTTCTGTACTTGGAAAGAAGTAATCCCAAGCAGCAGCACAAGCTGGGGACTGATGGGCTGGAGCAGCAGCTCTGCTGAAAGGAACCTGGGGGCAGTGGCAGGCAGTGAGCTGACTGGAAGCCAGCAGTGTGCCCTGGCAGGGAAGGTGGCCAGCAGCCTCCTGGGCTGCACCAGAAAAGGTGGAGTCAGTAACCCAAGAAATGTGGCTATTCCATTCAACTTGCAAGGTCACACCTGGAATACTGTCACCACTTGTGGTCCCTCAGCTGGAGAACTTGAGAAGGGTCCAGCAGAGGCTACTGGGATTATTAAGGTGTTGTAGCACTTGACATTTGAAGAAAGGTTGAAGGAAACAGGTTTACTCTGACTGGGGAACAGAAGCTTCAAAGGAGATCTAATCACATTCCTTGAATATCTATAAAGCTAGTTATAGAGGAAACAAAGCTACTCTCTAGACAAGGATGCCTGCTGACAGAACAAGAGGCAATGGGCATGAAGTGCTGCAAGAGAAATTGTCTGGATTGAAGGGGAAAAAAAAAGACAAAAAGATTGTAATAGGCTGCCAGAATTGCAGTGGACTCTCATGCACTGGAAATTCTCAATATTGTTTGAAGAAAATATTGTTTGAAGAAATTGCTGTAGCAACCTGTGCTGAAGAGAAGGTTGGGCCAGATAATCTCCAGAGTACAGTGAGAACTTTCCATGAATCCCTGCACAGTCTTTCCAGCTATGTGAATCATCTTGTCAGCCCACAATCATCATCTTCCTCACACATGAGGCTTCTACTACTCTGGAGATACATGATATTTATTTCCAGTCATTGCTAATCCTTCATAAGCAGTTTACACTTTAGTTCCATTTAAAAGAAGGAGGCCCATGGGAGGCAGTAGCAGACTCCTACCCTGACAATTTCTTTTGCAGTCACGACATTCAAGGAGAGCTAAATTGCGGGAGGATTTTTTAACCTTCAGTAATAAGGCCTAATTAGGAATCAAGAGCAAACGTTACGGCAAAGAAGAGGCACCTCTGAACACACATTCATATTGGGCTTTTGTTCCAATTAAGCCGGTTAAGAAGGGATGTAAGAGCATTTGCATCTGAAGTATGCTCAAAGAATTCAGATAGCTATTATAATTTTTAATTTTATTTGAGCTGAGAATTCTGAGTAAGAGGGACCTTTTGAAGATTAGATATATTTGTGCAGAAATGGTGAAGAACTTGTACAGGTTTTACTTAGCTCATTTTGACACTGAAATGAAAAAGCTCATGCTGAAACTCAAGAATACATTTCTTATTATTCAAGAAAATAGGAATTTTTAAAAAAAAATTGTAAAAAAAATTGGGAAAGAAAGTATGTTTTGCTCTCACACTACCACCTGATCTGTTCAGCACTTGTCACAAAAGATGTATTTGAATAACTGCAATAAAAGACTATTTTGAATGGGGGATCTGCCTGACCTCCCCAATAACACTGACTTCAGCAGAAGCAAAATCAGGCTTCAGAGCCACCCACTTTGGACCAAGAAATGTTAAGAAGCAGAAGGGGCAACCTTACCATACCCTACACTTGTTAAATACAGTAAGAGGCATAGCTGTGAGAAGATAGGTAAAGCTAAGGAACAGATGGAGCTTTTCTTTGCTAACATTTACCAAAATACTGTAACAGCAAATTTTTTCCATTAGAGCAAAGAACTGTAACATCTAATCCCCTGGTTGTTCCCCGATGTACCACAACTTGAGCCCTGGCAAATGTCTTACAAGTCCAGATGGCAGCAGAGGGAAAAACCAACATAAATATGAAGGAAAGGGCTTGTGATTTTGATGAAGACTAAAAAAACACCTCATTTTTCCCAAGAGAAATACTGAGGACTTTGAATGAGACCTTACCTTTAGGGAAGAATATGGTATGGCTCCTTTAAGCCACTCGATTTTACATAAACATCTGGGTAAAGTTAAAAATGCAGGGTCTTAGCAATTAAAAACCTCTATGGAAAAGGTGTACATGGTTATACATGTTAGCACAGTTATTTTACATTCATGAACTTTACTGAGTTTTAAATACAAAGGGGACAAGATTATTTTCAGAATTTGTAGCTATAATTTTGCTGTGACTAAATTTACTCATTTTTGTTACACAGAGGACATACATGAAAGGGAAACTAGTTTCAGGAGGTTTTTGTTTTGTATCAGTTTTCCCCAGATCTCTAGAATTAGCCTGAAGGATTCTTTTAGAGAGCAAGTAAATATCTAAAATATTAGGACAACACTGCAATGCAAAAAGGATGTTAAATTGCTCATCCAAGGAGATGACATAACAAATACTGACATAATTTCCAAGCAGCAAAGCAAAACTAGGTCAAATCACATTGACCTATCTAACATAATAAGCCCTTTTTTTTCAGATTTTTACAATGTAGACTGTGTCTCCAGGCATTAATGTCCCCTGTTATCAATGTATAGTGTTGTCACTCTGCTTTAATGTCTTATCACCATGTTGTGTTAATTAGACCAAAACAATACAGTGCACTTTTGAACTGCTTAAATCCCAGTTTGAAATCTCTTGTCTAAATTATAATTCTGAGGTTTCCCAGTTAGAAATGAAGTCATTAATCATCTACCTGTTTCAATAGGTGGTGGTGGGATGGGGAAAATTTTGCCCTGTATGGTTAAAACCCAGGCTTCCTAAGTTGTTCAAAACAAGGCCCACACAGCTGGCATCTCTCAGTGAGGAATACATCAATACATGCTAGTATTGATGGCATTGGATACAAGGCACAAGCAAAGAACACACAATCTCTCAAGTACTGCATGGACAAACCTGGCCTGTGCTTGACAACCTGTCCCTGGTCCGTATCCAAGAGCTTTATCCACATGCTCTGCCCTGAAAGGAACAGTCCTTCTCCTTGCCCAGGGCAGCCTTCCCTTCCCCTATTCTTGCTGTTCCTCTGCACATCAGATTTACAACACATGTGATTTTCAGTGAGATTATTTACAGAGTTGTGTTGGCTTCTGCCTACGGCCTCTTGCAATTCCAACAAGAACAGAAACACAAGAAGTAAGAGTCTGTATCCCTGCATCCAGAGCTGAGGTGGAACCAGAGACCAGGCTGAGGGCCTGAGACCTCACTGCCCAGGGACTGGAGCTGGTTCCAAAGGAGGAAAAAAGGGCAGGCAGGAGACAGAGGCAGCCCTTGGTGGTCCACAAAGGAGAAATTGTCAATAATATACATCTTCCATGTAAAATAAATACAGATTTTGCAATAAAGGTATTCAATCAATGATAAAACCAAAACCCCTTCCAAAACTTCTGAAGCTTGCCTGGTGATGAAGAGCTCCTTGAAACTGTGGTGCTGGTTGTTTTTATGATGGAGTTGCTAGATTTGGCAACCCCAATTCTAACTATACATTGTCAAAAAGTGTTTCTTCTTCCTTCTTTTTTTTCATGTCTCCAATTACTTTTCAGGAAGAAAACTGCCCAAACTAATACACAAAAACCAAATTAAAAAGGAAAAAACAAAAACAAAGAAAAAAAAAGAAAGAAACAAACAAAAAAATCCTACTCCAAACAAAAACCCAAAATCCCAAATCAAAACAAAATAAAAATCAAAAGGGATCATGTTTCCATGTGGGATAACTACTAAAAAAAAGAATGGCATTTTTTGGAGAACAATTTTGCCATAAATTATTGCTTTCTCAGTATTTTTTGAAAGAAAACAGCAGCCTCAGCTAGTGCCTCAAATAAAGGTTAAAAAAAAAAAAAGGGGAGTTCCCAGAGATGGTGTGGAGGGGGAGGGAGGGTCTCATCTAAGCAAGTCGTTGTTTCACCTGGGTCTGCAAAGTGCATCAGCTTGCCAGAACCACAAATGAGTCTGCCCAACCACTCTGGGCTCTGGTGTGTGTGTGGGGAGGGGGATCTCTCTAAGCTCCTGCTTCAGTTGTTCAGTATTTAAATACCTGCAGATCCAAAGAGATGAGTCAATGCTATTAGTCCTGGGCACCTGCTCCGACACTGGAGCCCCACAGGTGCACAGGCAGCACAGGACAGCCTGGGTGAAGAGTGATGGGAAGATGTTGTTGCCACCAAAAGCATGAGAAATATGTTTGCCTTCCTGACCCAAAATGTGGAGCAACTGTCATAGTGTGTTACCAGCTCCTTTCTGGGGGCATAATATGTTCTCCTTAAATATTTTCCTTAAAGACTATTACACTACAATAAAAAAATCAGCCCCATGGATCTCCTCATGTACTGTCCTGTCATTCCTTTTACAGGATTAAAAGCCTGGAATTTCTTTTATTTGTTTTACTATCTTAAAATTGTTCTTGCACCCAGTTATCTCAACACTTATTCAATCAACAAAGTTGATAAAACATTTTGGGCCAAACAAACATTGCTTCTTTGCCAGCTTTTTTCTCCTCCCACATCCCCCGGGAAGATATAAATACTAATGATAAAAAAACATGACATGACAGCAAATGGGAAAGAATTCTAAAGAATTAAGAACTATTTTTACTGTTTAGAAAAGAGATCAAAATCAGCTTCCTACCCTTTAGCGCTTTTCCCAGCTTTCAGACAGGCTGGATTCTGCACTGCAAGCCAGGGATCTCAGGGATATGCAGTAATTCCTTACAGCTTGCTAAAGCATTACAAGCTCTAAGCTGCACGACTGTAATAAAGACTTTGAACCAAAAACAGGCTAAAGAATTAAATACCCTACAAAGTCTGAAATTCACTTCTAACAAACTCCAGCACACATCCAAAAGACAATTAATACAGCTGTGTGTGAATACTGGTCTGCTCCTTTCTCTCCACTCAGTTTCACCCACAGCCAAATTAAACGTTTTCTCCAATTGCTGAAGAATTTTTTGAGTTTCAGCAGCTTCCCTGAGCCTTCACCACCGCGAGCTCCTTGTTCCCAGCATTTCATTTTCCTTGAGCCCAGGCTCCAGCAGACCCTTACCTCTCGTGCTACTCTGTGGAGGGACTCTGAGGTCTGACAACTTTTTGCAGTGCTCAGAAGCTGTGGAAGCCCTCTGTGGCACTGCCTGCTCCCCTGTCCGTGCCAGGGGGAAGCCCTGGGAGCAGGCAGCAGTGGGAAGCCGGCAGCCAGCGCACAGAGGGCCGGGCAGCCCGGAGGGAGGGAGCTGGGACAGACCTCATCAAAGGTAGGAGGCCTGGTGGGGATCATGGAGACAGAGATACACATCTAAATAATTCAGGCACTAATAAAAGCTTTAGGTTGGGCTCTGTCCAAGATGTGAAATGAAGCTGAATTTTGATGTATTTCAAGCTTCCATCAATGCAGAACGTGGTGTTACTTAATAACCTGACACTGAAAAACCAACATTATTTTAAAAGTGTTCCACATAAAGTTAATGAGGAAAGTGGCTATGGATATGTATATTTACAATTTTAGGTTGAAATTCTATCATGGGAAGATTTTGAGAGCTTCAAGTCTGACCTCTACAGGTAGACTGCTGAAATAGGAACAGGATTTTGGGATTGCAAATTGCACACAAAACTCTTACAAATCAGGGAAAGGTAACAGATCAGATGGGCTACTTAACATCATATCATCAGTGCCTCCTGAAGCCATATTTTAAAAACACAACTATTTGTATCATCATCTATGGGACTTTGTCTCCTGCAAATGCTTCTTTTGCAAACTGCATAGACAGTGCAGCACCATAAGAAAAAGCACATCCAGCATGAATATTTTTACATTCAAAAGTGTAAATGGGTTATGCTCTGCTTTTTATTATCCCTCCCCCTTCCTCACCAATCTTCCACACGATCTACTCTTGCAGAGCTACAGAAACAAGCATTACTTTGAAACTGATAACATTCATTTGTGTTTTGCAAAACTGATGCTTTTAAATGCCCTGATTGGTGCCACCTTTTTCTAATCAGAACCAACCACTCTAACAAACTACCCTTTGTCAAGGGATCCCATCCCCTCTGTTCCCACCAACCTACAGCACACGTTGCTATAGCTACCCTGCATGTCTATTTACCACACAAGTGATCAAAGGGAGCAGACAACGCACATACACACAAAAAAATCCTCTCCAGGCTTCCTACCCAGCAATGTCCAGCCACTAATTAACTGGTACGCTCCCAGCCTGCAGACTCTGTACACCTGTTTTCTTTATTCTGCATGGTCCACACACAAAAAGGGCAGCATTCTTTAAGATGCTCTTTCTTCCCTCACAGGCCAAACAAACAACAAAACATCCCAGGATGAACTCTATAAGATAAGGCACAAGGATTACAGAACTTCAGGATAAAAATACAACTTTTCTACAGAAGAACGCATTAAGAATTTTAAAAGGTATGCAAAAGAATATAGGAAATAAGAAACACATGCTAAGAACCTAAACAGCTGAAAGGAAAGGGGGTGATTTTGAATTTTGCATAAGTTTTGCACCGAAATTGTATATAGCCTTTGTTCACTTGGTGAATTATAGGCACACTAAAAGGCGTGTGACTACAGACACGATAACTAATTGTAATGGTTTTATGTATCTTAGAAACACAGCTTTTCATTTTTAGGTGGCCTGTCAGTTAACAGTTGTTTAGTTTAACCTCTTTATGTGACAAAGGCTCAAGACTGCCTCGATCAAAGTCAATAGTACTTCAATAGGAAGAGGCCAAAATAAGGAGCTGCATATTTTGTCAATGACACTCCTGCGAGCTGCACTTCAGGGATATATTGTGGTTGAAAGGGAATGAAAATGAAGTATTAAAATTCATCAAACATTTGATTTTCTGTGAAGTAGGCTTAGGAAACAAAACAGAGCCCACAGTGCCCTCTCCAGTTCTGCAGCAAACTCAGGGAATCCAGCCTCATAACTGTGTCCAGCCTCACAAAAAACTCCACCTTCATGAAGGCTAAGCACCTCTTTACGAGTTTCCAACACTTGCAAATTTCCTTACTTTATAAATAACAAACTGAACTCAGTACTCTGCAAAGTAGAAAAAAAGTGTTACTTGCAAAGGCTTTTTTCTTGTCTGTTAGTTCTTTTTAATTTTTTTGCAACTATATAAGATAACTTTAGAATTGCACTTATGTGTCTTACAGCATACTAGCACACACAAATGGGTGTATTTCCTGTGGATGTACATTCTGATCAGCATAGTTTCCCAGATAGGATAGAAATGTTCCTTTTTTGGTTTTTGGACCTTATTTGTGAGGTTATTGTATGAGACAGTGAGAAGACAGCTCTTGCTGAGGTTTTCAATGATCACCTAAAAATGACTGCTTCTTTATACTCTAATTTACAAATCTCAGCTCAGTATTTACACCAACCCCTGTGACCTGCTGGAGACTAGTGGACTGGCACGGTAATAAAGTAGGTTGAATCTTATCAACAGGCTGCATATTACATTTCTACAGTAATTCCTCCACTTCTATTGGGGGAATTAGTGCATTTTTCTTTCTGTGTGCTATTGTTCAGTAGCTGTGGGTTGCCCTTGGGTCAGATCAGTCATCAGCATAGTACATGGTTTCATTCCAACATCTGCAGTACATTGCCATATGCCTACATCCTCGATGGTTAACTCTGCAACACCAAACTGAGCTCTAGGTCCTACCAAGAGCCTCTCAAAGTGGGAGCTCTCACTCCCAAAGCCTGTGAAGAGGAAGGAGTTAACCCACTCCATCCCAGCTGGTGTAAGGATGAGGGAAAAAATCACCAAGGAAGGGCAAAGAAAGCAAGAGGACAGGTAGGGAGAGATGATTGTAAGGTGGAAGACAAGGTAAAAAAAGAGCTCTGTTGCTTTGACTAGGAGGGCCATGGAAAAGTCACCCTCCCTCTGCATATAACTTTCCCTTAACAATTTCCAACTAACAGCAGGAATGAGGGCTCCAGCTTCACATGACTTGCCTGCTTCTAGATGTCTGCTGTAATGGATTTCCTAAACGTTTTATACGGTTACTTCATAGCCCATCACAGCCTTCATTTCCCCTAAAACAGCAGTTCTGCTGACAGGGGCTGATGCACACAGCAGCTCAGCACCACCCTGACATCCAGCTCCCTGGATTGTGTCCCTCGAACCCTAGCACTGCCCACAGAATTTCCCTGCCAAACTGAAAATACTTGTGCACAGAAATGCTCCCAATGTTCCCTTGGCAGGGAGAGAAGCGGCGCTCGGGGCAGGTGTTTAAACAAACTCCCCCGAGCAGCGCCCGGCAAGAACGAGCCCGCCTGTGCCTGCACCTCCCTTGGGGATGGAATGTCTCCCCCATCCCTCCTCCTCTTCTGGAAGGTACGTGTGTGCCTTAGCATTCCCCCTCCGCCCCCATTCTCTATTACATTTATTTGCCTTGCTTTTTTAACCCACCACTTATGAATCTTCGTGATCCCTAAAGCCTATTCTTTAGGTAGAAATATTTCAGGAGAGTAAAGTGCACGTTTCACAGAGAGTTTTGCACTTTATTATTGCCGTCCTGTAACATTGCTGCTCCTTTTGCGCTCCTCCTTGGTAACCCCCTGTGCCAAAGTACCCTCTTGTGGTGATAATGATTTTTGATGACTACGTGCATCCAGCTGACCAGCTTGGATATATAAAATGCCCTTCATTGTGCTTTGCAAGGACAAGAATGTCTCTCTCTTTAAAGAGTTACAAAACGTGGTGATTTTGCTAGTGGGAGCAAGAAATACTTTTCTTCTTGTACCACCTGCGTTTTTCTTCACCCTTCCTCACCTCCTGTAACTTAGAGAAAACTGGCAAGGAAGCTGGGATTTCCCACCACGGTTTCAGAAAGCGAGTGTAAAACAAATGTTCCATTTGCACTACAGGTGCAAAATCCTCACACATGCATTTCCTGGACATGTACTATAAAAGTCCCCCTGAGAACTGAATGAATGACACCCACACAGAAAACCTAGATAACTTCTGATTACCTCTTATTTACTTACTGCCTACCCAAAAAATAATATATTTTGAGCAAGTTTAGGAAGTGGACTGGCTTTTTAAACTGGGACAGATCTTTGAGTCAGTCTTAAGATACAGCCAGTTGTTTTTCGTCCCACAAGGCACTTGTAAGTGTACATTGTTGCTGGAAAACTATGAAAAACAAGAATCAAAAACACTTTGTCACTGTGCTTTATAACTGTGAGAATGAAAATAAAAGCTCCTTTTGTCTCCTCAGGTGAATAGAAGTCTTTAAAAAACCCCTAATTTGAATAATCTTAGAAAAAAAATCCCTAGAAAACCCATCTCAAAGTACTTTTGTGAAGCTGCAAGACAGCTTGAAACTACTACGTTTTAAAACAATCAGAAGATTAAAGCACTGGCAGGCATGGAACTCATGCAGAGCTGTTTAATAAATTATCCTTGGGCTGAATTATTGGCATATTTAGGCTTATAACACAGCAAGTTCTTTCCTTTCGCATGTCACAAACAGGGCTCCGAGACAGCCTACACAATGCACTTAAGCCATGGCAAACTGGAATTGATTTACATAGCTCGCAAACCGCTTCCATGCTCCCGACGAACCCAAAACGCACCATGACTTGCATGGCATCCCTATCCCTGCCTACCGGGAGAACTGGGGAGGCGGGGAGGGGGGGAGGAATTTTTTTTTTCTTTTCCCACCTGGAAACTTACAATTATAAGAAGAAAATAAAGAGGGGGGGAAAGGCGGCAGGGGCTGGGAGCGGTAGCAGCCGGAGCCGGCGGGCAGTGGCTCCTTACCTGCCTCATGGTGAGATTCCCATCATCCATCCAGCCGGCCAGGGGCTGCTCACTCCGCGCTGCTGTCGGCAGGGCACAAATCCATCAACTTTCCCACCGTAAGCAAGTTTCCCTCCCTCCTCTTTCCTGTCTATTATTCCCCCCCCGCTTTTTATTCCTGGCTAGGGGGGAGCCCTAAGACAATGTCAAGTTTCCCAACCTTCTTTGCCCAGCCTATGAAAAGTCGGCGGCGGGGAGGCAACTGTGCGCCTGGCTCTGGTTTCAAACGCAGCCCAGGGATGGAGCAGTTGGCTGTGGAATAGCCTCGCCAATCAGGGGGAAGGGGAGGGCGGCAGAGAGCATAAAGGCTGTGCCTACACGCGGATTAGGAAAGCTTTCAAGGATTTAAAAGACTGAAAGCAGCTGGAAACAGTGTCTAGGGCTACAAAGAGGGAAGTCAATTTGCGGTGTAAGAGATTATTCACATTCTCATGTAACTGCTCCGGGCCTGCTCGAAGCTTAGCAGACTGCCAGGACTTCGGCAAGGATATGTAAATGCCCGCTTGAAATTACTGCAGCATCAGAGTGATGCAGGAACGCTCGACAGCCGCCCGGTAAAGTGGCAATATCCCGTCTCCAGAAGCACCGATTTCCTCATGTCAGATTAAAAGGAAAATTACATAATGACGAAAGCAGGAAGTAAAATTCCCGTTTGCCATTTACATTAAGGGCAAGTGTGTGTCTGTTGGAAGGAACAAAAATATACGTGTGGGTCCGTAGGCTATAGAAATGCTTTGTTGCAAAGTTTTATTTGTTTCATCCCGTTTAATCAACTCTAGCTTCAGTTCATTGCCAGCTTTCCCTTCTTTAGGGAGGATGGTCTCCTCATTCCTGAAGCTGAGATTTTTATGCAAGATAACACTGGACTCAAAATGCAACTTCAAAGAAAAAAAAAAAAAGTGTTTTGTTTAGTTTTTAATGAGATCAGCTGCTATCTGCTGCCCCTCGGTGGCTTTCATTAAAATAAACAAAGAAAAGACAAAATCGGAAATCTCAAATCTGAAGTGCCATTGCGGTTTGAGTTACATCTTTCATAGAATTATAGAATTGTTTGGGTTGGAAGGGACCTTGAAGAAAATTTGTTCCAAATTTCTTGAGTTGAAAAAACCCAACCAACCAACAAAAAAAAAAAAAAAACAACAAAAAAAAAAAACCATCAACAAACCAACGACAAACAAACAAAGAACCACAAAAAAAAAAAACCCCAAAAAACCCAAAAAAACCCCCACAAAACTAAGCAACCAACGACAAACAAACAAACAAAAAACCACAAAAAAAAACCCCAAAAAATAAAAAACCCCCCCACAAAACTAAGCAAACAAACAAACACCAGAGAAGTGCAAGCCTGCAAATTGATACCAGCCAATCTTCTCCAAAGTGGAGAAGGGTTCTAACTTAATATCAGCTCAGAAGCTTGTTAATCATTCTGTTCTGCTCTTAATGGAAATCTGTCTTTTGATCTGAGGGAACAATCAGGCAAATCTGATGCCTGAAGTAAAGTCCCAATATCATGAATTTGCTTCTGCAATGGCTTTATCTACCAATGAAAAAATTAGTCACTATCCATAAAAAACCTTAGCAGTTCAAGTAATCTTATTGAGTTACAGGAAAAAAAAAAAAAAGTTAAAGGACATGTTTCTAGGATTTTAATTAAAAGCTTCCAAAAATAGATTTCCTTTTAACTTATGATAAGCTCCAGCAGTGTGTATGTCACAGGGAAAGAAAGAAAAGATCTGAAATATGTATTTATTTGTTTTTCCATTTAAAGACAATAATTTTTCCACAACTGCAACAAAGAAAGGAGCTTGCATAATAGTGTCACTGTCTAGATCAGAAGCATGTCATGGATGGAGAGAAAACTTGACTGAAACCACCACTGGAATTTATCCAGTTCCAGCTTTAGTCTTGCCAGGTCTGTGTCCTGGAGGACAGCAGGAAGGATCCAGTGATATACTTTAATGTACAACACCAACCAGCTCCAGGGATCAATATAACAGCTGCACGAGGGTAAGACCAACCATTCTTTCTAGCCAATATGGAGACAAGTGAGTGATGCCTCAGTGATGGTCTAATACTGCCCACTTGCACAACAGCTTGAAGCAGCTGCAATGCAGAGAGTGAGGTGCATTAAGAGCACGTAACAGGAATGCTTGTCCTTGTTCCCCAAGCATAGCTCAGGGAACATGTGTCACTTGAAATGAGTATGTGAAACGAGAAGACCTTTTACTGCTTTGAATCTGGGAGAATCTTCTCCAGGATGCATTCAAAGGAAATATAAATGTACTTTTTCAAAGTAATTAGAACATTAGGGGTAAACTACGCTGGTGAAGAAGATGTAGTAAAAAGTTCAAAACTTACAAAATTAGTAAGGATTATAAAAGATTCACACAAAACCCCTATATTTGATTTCAGGGTTTTAAGGAGGGGATTATTAGGACAGTTCAGAGTTTCACATGGGAACAGAGCAAAAGTTTCTGTAAGAACTCAAATATTAGAAAGAAAAAACAATTGCATAACTTTTCTAGAAATGCAGACACCTTTTCTCATACAACATGCACAGCTTACAGAACTGGATGGGTACTGCATTTTACTGAAAACCCAGCAGAATGGCATAAAAAATGAGTTGATTGTATAGGATGAAAACCGATTTCTAGTATTAGCAAAAAAATGAAACCATTAAGATTGATAACCTATGTTCAGGGTGGGGTGTGGACTATTTTTTTAAAATTCAGAGTCACAAAGCTCCTATTCTATTTATGCCATTCACTTTCTACCTTTGAGGAATGTATTTGTGATTAACACACACTCAGTTGCTGGAGTTTTTGGTGTAAGACAGTTTTTGTTGTCAGACCAAGATAAGTCTACACCAGCTGCAGGGGGTGCAGTGGTATTATCACACACAGTGGACTCAGAAAACTAGGTCCTATACTTCACTTCCTAGAGGATTCTGAGTGGCACAAGAGGAAAAGAGAGGATCTATATCTCAAGTGGTTTGAGGGTAGTCAGCATCCAAAGACACAGATGAACAGCTAGATGTGGGGAAAAGGAATTGCTGTCTGGGATGCAAGAAGACAGGTGCTGGTTTTTACACCTTCCTCTGAAGATCAGATTTCCTATCTATATATAACCGAAGTGTATGTCTGTGCATGAGAAAGTCCTGTGGTGTTTGGAGAAGTGAAAGGAGATTCTGTCCCTGACAGAGGAAACCTTTGCAGTCTGTTCAGTGGAACCAGTGGAGGTAAGAGCAGCCAGAGGAGCTGATGCCAGCTGTAAGTCCAGACATCACTGGGAGCAAAGACCTGTATAAGCCAGACCAAAGGCATGGTAGGGACTGCAATACTTTTAAAGGATTCATGTTGAATTAATCCAAGTTAAAATGGCTACAAGCACACCAAACCACTGACAGTTTTATGTCATGTGAACACTGGTTATCAGCAGTAATGGTCACATATCCCTTTTATCAAACCCCTTGGAGTTATGAGTGACACCAGCAGACACACAAATGCCAAAGTAGCTCTGACCTTGCTGCTCACTGTGAATGCCTGCCACAGTCCTTATCACACACCAAGCACCTCCCAGACACAAAGGGCAGACACACAAGCCCTCCATCCAGCCTCATGTCTCAAGCATTATGTTTCCCCTTTCACTAAAGTAAAATCAAGGCAGCATAACCTCGGCTGGGCTTCCCGTATTGGCAGCATTGATCAGGAGGATCTTCAGCATGGTCCATGCTGTTCTGCTCTTGACTTGGTAAAAGTAGTCAGCAGGCACTTGTGAGAACTCAGGCTGTTGGGTTCTAACTAAAAATCCTTGCTCCTGTTGCTACTTAAGACAAAGAGATAATGTTAGTACGTGTTGTGAGCCAGTCTATGTAGTCAAAAAGTTTTGAGAGTTCCTGTAAATGTGCAGAAAACTCACCACTGTGTAATACCAGTTACAAATTTTACATTATGTAAAAATATCACACATTTTTTACAGAGACATAGTAAATTAGGTGTTGAGTGCTCTTTGTCATCACATCAACTATTTCTCAAAATGGTCATTTAAATTTAGTGGGAAGAGGCTTAGTTCAGTGCTTATCAATGCAGTGTGCAGTTTTGAAGGTTTTAAGTTGTGACAAGGCAAAGACAAAAGTCTTGATACTAACAATTTATCACTGTTTCAGATTCTGAAACTTTTGCTCACTGATTTTTAACTAAACCTTCCTTATCTACTTTCATGATTTCTAATAAATTACCAAACACAGGAGTTATTTTGAACTGGGATCAAAAGCAAAAGCACCTAATGTGGGATCACTCAGTTGCTGGAGTATATATATATATATTTTTTTTTTTTTTTTTTTTTTTTTTTTTGTGTAATACAGTTTACGTAGTCCAGACCAAGATAAGTCTGCATCAGCTGCAGGGGGAGCACAGAACAGGAAGTGGCAAAAATTACTTTCTCTCATTAGCTGAATTCCAGCTGCCATGGAAATCCTCCTGGGCCCAGAGAATTTAATATACGCTGAAGACAGAGAACCACTCAATTTCTTTACTGATCTGTGCCAAACAAAGACAGACCAGACCTCAGGATCTGATTATATGGTAGGAGTGAAAGAGTTGCAGCAGAGAAAAATATGATCCAGCATATAGGTTAGAAAGGAACAACCCTAGTTAGAAAATTAGCATCTTAGGTATGAAGTCAATCACAAATATATTGCCTTTAATCTGCAATATAGACTACTAATAAAAACATGCTTTTCAAAATAAGACAAGCAGCTAGACTGCTGCATTTTGAGAGAAAAATGTAATATTCACACCGAAACTATTGGCATTGAAATTAATTTCTAATTGTTTTTATAGTCCCTCCCTTGGCAGTTTTAAATTGGCACCTGCAGAAAGCGCAGGATGTCCAGAATACAAAATACTTCTTAATAACCCCATATAACACTAGAATACTTAACTGAAGGCAACACTGGCATTTAAAAATGACCTCTAGAAGAACTGGCACAAAATGTGAGGTTGTAAGATGAAGACAAATTTATGAGAAGGCTATATTAAAAAAAAAAAAAAGGGGGAAATTCTGAAATACGGAAGACAAATTTATGAGAAGACTGTATTAAAAAAAAAAAAAAAGGGGAAATTCTGAAATACCCCGAATATCAAAAGATGTTCTCAAGATGTGAATGTTATCATGCAATGATTTCAAATGATAGAGTTAACATTTGTGAATGTAAGACTGTAGAGGGCTTGGATCTCACCAAGCAGTACTTAGCTGCGTTTATAAACATTGCTGCAGTGAATGCCATGAAGACAAACTGACTGTGCTGGCAGAATGTCCGAATCATGGCATCTGAATGCAAACACATTTTCTGACAGAATTTTAAAAAAAGGACCAGCAGTGTCAGACATCCTTACATGTGCACATACACACTGAAAGCCACAGTGCACAAAGGTGTCCTTAAGCTGGATTTTCAAGACTTTCAAGACAGCCTTTTGGAAGGGTATCAGTAAAACAGGCAGCTGTGAGGAAGATCAGGGCATCTGGGGAATTCACTGTCTTTCAAGACTCAGCCTTTTGGAAGGGTATCAGTAAAACAGGCAGCTGTGAGGAAGATCCTTCAGTCCTCTTGGTGGAGCAACCCTTAGAAGACCATTCACCCTTTACAGAATCACTCAAGGTGCTCTGATCTCACTTGAGGGCATCCTTCAGTCCTCTTGGTGGAGCAACCTTAGAAGACCATTCACCCTTTACAGAATCACTCAAGGTGCTGTGATCTCACTGGGGACTGCACCAGCTGCAGGCAAGAGAGAAGGGGAGATATCTTCAGGACAGCTTTTTTCTTCATAACTTATGCAACCTATGTAATCCTCAGCTGAAACAGACAAAAAGGTGGTTAAACAATTATCCATCTCCACTTGCCTTAGGACTACACTGACTAGACTTTTTGATTAAGGCTTTTTAATCAAAAGAATAATATCTGCTGGATTTCATTTTACTACATCTGCTATGAGGCAGATACTTGATCTGCTAGGCTGAACAAGTTGGTGCACAGTCATGTGTAATAAATTAGTGATCAGAAGACTCTGACAGTCTATTCTAAAATTCTATGGAAGTATAGTAAGCTAAGAAGACTAACAAAGAAGGATGCTATAAGGGTTCAGAATTTCCAAAACATCTGTTCCCTAGTATATATAAATGCTGAATTAAATGGAAATCATAATTAATTTACCACTATTTTTCCATTTGATTTCCTAGGTTTTTACAATTAGTTGCTACTTCAGTGATAATTATACTTCATTACTCTTAGAAGCAGTAGATAAAAGTTAAATTATTACATTTTAAAAAATATTCTAGTTCTTAGAAGCCTCCATTAAAAAAGAATTTTAAAGTAAGAAGTCAGGAATTGCCTTATGTATCTGTAATCTCTATTAGCATAGAAAAAAAGAGAGTAACTTTATTCCATTAAGCATTTTGTACCAACTGCTTATTTAGTGACCAATTGCAAGAGTCAGTCATGAAGTGATTCAAGATAAGGAAATAAAGATTCGGGCAAACAGCAGAAGTTATAACAAATGTCCCTTCATCAGTCAAACATCGAACAGTATCTGTCAAAATCAGTACTTTTTTCCTATTCCAGGAGACATATCCAAACATATGATCACACAGGGTCAAGGGAGAGTCATCTGGCCACAGTGTCACTAAAATAACTTAAAGCCTAAACTGATAAATTGTCACTTGAAGCAAGCAGGCAACTACTCAAATCCTCATTATCTGAGTGTTAGCTGAGATCATCAAACCATGCAAATCCTTCCTTTCCAAATAAAAGCCCCTAAACCACAGGTTTAGCAAAAAAAAAAAACCAAAAAAAAACATGTACTCCTTTCCAAATAAAAGCCCCTAAACCAGAGGTTTAGCAAAAAAAAAAAAAAAAAGCACGTAACACTCACAATTAAGCCACTCTGCTCTAAAACAGTTTTCCTTCAACCTGCATACAACAGGTTAGACATATCATATGCCATGCATGAGCGTGTCACAAGTGAGAACCTCTAAGCACTGTCGAGACTATGCCTTGTCCAGGAAGAATTATAGAGAGATTGACTATGTGTTGCAAAACTTTACAAAACAGAAGAAATGCTGGTGTTTTAACACCTTGTCAAAATCTCAGCTGGGACAAGGCATGAACAGGAAAAACTGGGATATTTCTGCATAATTTTTAATTCCTTATATTTCTTGTTCTCACAAAACTTTTGCTATTTCAAGTTTCTGTTGTATTTCCCTGGAGTGACACTACATGGTTTTGGTCATACAGAGGTAAAAAGATATTAGCTCAGGTATCTCTTTAAAAATCCCAAAATTTTAAAAATTTTGTCACTGAAGGGACAACTAACCAATATTTTACTGACTTCAAATCAGTATTTCAGCTAAAATCAATGGAGCCAAAATTGTCTAAAACTCAAGTCAGATTAAAGTATTGTTATTTCATTTTTCTAGTCATGAAAGTTTGCCAGCAGTCTGCACTATCTCATGGAAATTAATAAGATTACTTTTTGCAGTTAAAATTCCTGAGAACATTTTGTAGAGAATTCTCATTTTTTCTCTTTATCCCAGTGTCCTGGCTACCCATGCCAGCCCCCTGCCCCATGGAAAAAGGGCTTCTGTGAAACAGGCAGCCTCTTGGAATGGGGGGTACTAAAGTTACCTGTCAGCTGTGCAGCAAGGGGGTCACATGGAAAACTTGTGAAGTGATGTGATTCAGAATCATATTTTAAACAGTGGAAATACAAACTGCAGCCTGAAAATTACTTGTGCTCAGGGTGCAAGATGTTTCATCTCCTTCACTGGAATTCTCAGACCAAGTATTCAAGCTGTCTTTATACTGCTGAGAGTAATAAAGGAAAGAATAAATCTATAAAGGCTAAAACATCTTTGAACATTGCTGTAATCAGGGCAGCACAGTCTCTGCTATAAGCAGGAATGAAAGACACAAAAAGACTAATCTTTGTAGATGTAACTGCAAGTTTTTGGGCTAAATCAAAATATTTAGAATGCAAAAGTGTGTATTAACCAGATGACACAACAATCAGACTACTGAAATTATTTCTAGAAAAGTGTGTGTGTCTGTGTGTGTGTGCGTGTAGACATCCCTGAATGTGTAGAGAAATATGTTCAAATTTTCCAAGAAAAATCCAAGGTATATGCTTGGACTTTCTCAGTGAAAAAGAATTGAGTCTTAAGGTGCTCTTCTCTGCAACTGAACAAAATATTTCCCTACTCAGAATACCAGTGGATTGCAGTGTTGGTGGTGAGATGAGGTTGTAGGGGGTGGGCTGGGGAATGACAGCAAAAACCTTAACCCAAATCCCAAATCCTTAAAATCTGGCCAGGAAAACCGCTTTATACAACTGAGAATTTGCTAACATATGTGACTCATGATTCGACTCACAAGCTTCTGAAGTTCACTGGGGTTACCATCAAGGTCAGATTACCTATGAAATATCAGATTACTACACCTTCCCATTGCTTCAGAGAAACCCTTGGTACTGACCATGTAATATATTTATGTGGGAAGGTTAACACCAAAACCATCACATTCCTCTAATTTCAAATGAGAAAAACAGGCAAAGAATGTAGAAGAAAATCAAAAGAACCTTCTCATGAGAGGATTTTAAATTAAGCAATTCAAGGATGTGGGCAGATATCACGAAGCATTAGTCACAGAAGTTAAGTTGGAGACAGTTTCAGAAAGTCTTTGCTTATCACATTAATGTTTTTTTCTCACCAGGAGCATTGCTTAAAACTACCTAAGGAGGGTTTCAGACTGGTGTGTTTATAAATAGGCTCACTAGAGCTGCCCTGGGAGGACTGGTCTGGTTGGGTCTCACGCTTCTATCCGTGTTGAGTAGTCCTTTTTTAACTTTTAAACCATATTCAGATGGCACTTTTACGAGTCCCTGTACCTAATTCCTTTTACTTACAGGAATATATATAGTGTAGATTTACCAGTCTCCAAAATAATTTTTACTTTCTTCAGCTCACATTTCCAGAGGTGTCACCTATTCAGTCCTCCCTTTTTGTTAAACAGCACTGGCAATAAAAAGCAATGACTGCAAAGATAATGTGTTTCTCCAGGTTCCAAGAAAACCACTTTTATAATCTGAACCTTTGATTCTCATTTTATAAGCCGCCCTTATAAAAAAAGACTAAAATAAAAAAAGCAGACTGGTCCATGAAAACTATGGGTTCATAGTTGGTGATAAACATTTTCGTAAAGATACTCAAAAAATATGAAATAACCCAGAAAATCTGACTCAGGTAAGACTGATGGAAAATGAAGCCCAGCAAAGAAATAAAATGCTTGCTATTAGGCATTAATTTTTACATCTCTTATTTTCACAGGTTATTATTAGTTTGCATTTATCACTTCAATGCTGAAATTAGCAGATATTGTCCAGAGTCTTACATCATAAATACACATGCTTATTTGCAGGGAGACTCAACCATTATAACCCCTTCCAGCAACACATTCTCCAACATTGTTATTTCACACCAACAGCAGGGCAAAAAAAAAACCAGAAGTAGATGCTACTGCACATCAGCCGAATGATGAAGGTTAATGCATGCCTTCTAAACTATTTCATGCAGATTTTGATCCCTAGGGCCACACTGTCACATATGCTCATATTCTCTCTCCTTCTTGTTCAGATATCTCCCTTAGCTGTAATTTTGCTGTAATCCACTATGAAACTGCAATGATATGCAAAGGTCCTAACACACATTTCATAAAGCCTTTTCCACATCTCTTGGGCACAAAGAAGGTCCTTTATGTCAATGAGAATGCACAGTGATGTCCTGAATACCCTGTCATCTCAGCAATCCAAGCTTTTGGTGCTCTCAGTTTCCCATCAACCTCCTGAAATTAACAACTAATAACTTGATACTATATGATCCTGCAGAGCAAAATGAGACAGGAAGACCCCTCAGTATGTACAGAGAGGTTAAGCTGAGTTGTGCAGTCATGTTGCTCAATTATCAAATCACTTGGCAACAACTGATTTTGCTTTCCTCCTTCTGCATGTCTGTTCAGAGTGGAAGCACATGTAGACAGTGTATTGCACTTCACATTGAAGTGAGAGAGAAAAAAAGAATCATACTAAGGATTCAAAAATGAAAGACTCATTTGATTCAAACTCAAAATGATTCACACACAATTTCCATACTTCTTTTATCACAGGAACTCGTAATTCATTGGGACTACCCACTTCTCTAAGTATTTGTGTGGAAAAACATAGTACACCACAAAAAAGGACAAAGTACAAAGTCCTGTGGGAAAAGGTGATGAAATTTAAGCAGGGGAGCTCTGCAGGCCTTCCCAACATCCTGAGCCCTAAAGGCTGTGGGACACAGAAATAACGCCACAGAAAATTTCACCTGCCATATCCTCATATTAGACCTTAGAAGTGTAAAGCTCTGGCCACTTACAGCTTCAAAGCTGAAAAAGAAGGGAGACCACCTGAAATGCAACATCTAAAAAAAGAGAAGCTGTCTCTACAGTCAGAAACTGAAGCTTTACGAAATTTGAAATCCTGCAAATAAAGCAAATGGCACAACTCACATTCTTTTTAGATTGATAACTGCTGCAAAGAGGGTATCTGTACTTACCTTATTTTGGGTGTCTTCCTGTGAGTTCTCATGTTCAAGCCTTTTGGGAAACTTTTCCCTTCATGTAGGCTTTGTTTGGCCACCACAAACCCCTAAAACCTTCAGCACACTTAACCGAGGGTGGTTATTACAGGCATGCTGTAAGTGAGCAGTGATGTGTGTCGACCACTCTGCTCCCTCCAGTGACTTCTTGAACCCATTAATCTTTTGCTTTTGCTAAATCAAACTGATATATAAAAATAAAGTAGAAGGGCGAGGAGAGATCAGACAGTAGACAGGTGATCTTGAGTCTCAAGCATTTTTTGCATTTGTTTTTCAGTGTGGCCATTTTCAAGAACTAATACTATCAGTGTTTTACAAATATTAGTGGGGCATTTGATGCACATTTCATGGAGATGTTGCAGCATCTCAAACAGGTGATAAGGGGTTGCTATGGTTACGATATTTTCTTAAGCTGAATACTTAAGAGGTTCACAAAATACATATTCTTACTTGTTATATAAAATATTAGTTGCCCAACAGGCATTTGCTTATGCACCCCTTTCATTTTTTCATGGACTTTCCACTCCTTTATCTATCAAATATAGTGGATTTTCATACTGTTTAGAGAAAGGAGAAGTCACTAACCATTTTCCTTCTTCAGAAAAGGGGACAAGCTAGATATCTCATTATCTAGCCTGTTTATAAATAAGTCCAAAAATAACTGCTCCACTGTACTAGAATTGTGAGAACTTTTATTTCAGAGGATTTAATGAGTCATGGAAACATGTTTAAAAGTCTTCACTAAACAAAGAACTAAACATTAGCATGGCAATAGACCATATAGCTTTTAATGGTCTGAACTCTTTGTCTCACATTCAGACACAGACCCGGGATTGTCCCATCACCAACATTTCATCCAGTTTCTTTCAGATGGGTTCCTTTTTTGCCAGTGAATCTGAAGGTGATATTTAGGAAGCCTATTATCAGATATGCAAATTGAGGGGGGAAATGTGTCACATCAAATCACGACTGTTTAATAAGATATTACTCATGGGCAAATGCTTTCATGTACTGCCTACTTAGAAAGGGCAGGTTGAATGGAGTTACTGTAAAGGCACCAAATTTCAAACTTTTTTACTCATTTGTACTCTTCACGAGGCAACTAAAAGGAAGTTTGAGCACATTCACTTATTTTAATTTGATTTCCTAATTTGGTTTATTAGGATACGTAGAATGTAAATAAACAAAGGGTTTCCTAATTTTTATTATCATCAAAACACTAATGTTTTGACTTCTTTGGGTCACTGTGATCATTATGTAGCTGCTACCTTATTTTGAAAATTTCCAAGGACATCTGATACAGTCATAGGATGGAGCCCTGCTATCATGAAACTCATTCATTTTAAAATTGTCCCAATTTTTACTGAGGTAAATATGAGTAGGATTACATCCATATGCAACTGATAACCTGACTGTGGTCAGGGAAAACATAAAGAATCTTCCAAGCTTGGCTAATAATTTAGTTGGATATATTTGAACACCTGTTACTATAATAGTGTTTGTAATCGGTTCAGTTTGGAGTAAGATTGAGCAAGAGCAAATGTGATTGCAACTCCCAGATACAGCTTTCACAGCTTGTATCCAAAGAGATTCCTGGGAAATGAATTAATATTTTGCAGTCTGAGGCAGCAAATTTTTATAGCAGGTCTGAGCAACAGAGTACGAATTCATGTAAGATAATATATTGAGCAAATCTGACTATTAAATAGACCCTTTCCTTATGTATTTTGAGGCGCAGAATGTTGCATATTTCTGGAATGAAAAATGGACATAACATGTACTTGCAAGGTGTTACCATGTTAACAACTAGAGAACCTTCTGTTAAATCTATTAGTATGTGGCTTATCACTTCATAAAAGCTTGAAATCACAATACAACAACAACAAGCACATGTGGTACACATGAAGCCAGTCTGCAAATACAATAATATGCATTCAGCAAGAGGCGGTTTTGTACTGCAGTTAGCTGAGGTAAAATTGTCATGCTTGTTCTACAATCATCACTTTTGTTACCTGCAAAATAAACCCACCCATACTTACCTTGTATTTGGGCTCTTTTCTGAAGTGCAAGAAAGGGTTTTGTTGCCTTCTTGTTCTTCAGCACACACCAAACCTGACTTGGGAAGTCTAGAGGTGACGGTGAAGTCATCTGCCAGAAGGCTTAGCAATTTTAAGGAAATCTGTTCCCAAAGCTGCAGCTGACCCTCTGTTTGCCAAGATAGACATCATTTATCATAATGATTCTGTCATTGGTGTCAGTATTTGGGTAGTTGTAGCACTTACAGGATAAGTGCAGGAATAAACATGCAAAAGTAGATGGGGTGATAAATTATGAGACTGAGAGATGGGAAGAGGAAACACTACAAGAATTTAACGTAAATCATAGAATCATTTAAGTTGGAAAATACCTTTAAGATCGAGTACAACTATTAACACAGCACAGCCAAGCCCACCACTAAACCACGTCCCTGTGCAGACGGATAGGTGTCTTTGTACACTTTTAAATACCCCCAAGGACAGTGACACCACCACTTCCCTGTCCCCATGCTTGAGAACCTGCACATCTACATTAAAACGAGCTCATGAATTCCAAACTGGTGCATGCACACAGGTGGGAAGTGGGGCTGGGAGCTCCCTGCCCGGCTCCCTGCCCGCCCAGCTGGGCACAGCCCGCACGGAACAGAGTGGGAACGGCTCTGCCAGGCAGATGTGGCACCACTTTCTTGTAGAAACTGCACAAACTTTCCATTTGCAAGGGAAATCTGAACAGTTTTTGGTTACTTCTCAGTTAAGCTTCAGATCCAAACTTAGCAACCATAAAATACATTTTAAAAAGCCATATATAGCAGGCGGTTCTTTCATCTATAACACTGTAAGATCCACTTCTTCCTAAAATGACATGAAATACATTTCTAAACTTTTCTGATGCTAAAGCTGATTTCTCTACACAAAGAGAAGAGAGCTTAGGTTCAAACCAGCAGCTGCTTTTCACCTAGCTTTAATGGCTGTGGAGGAAACACACTATTGCTGCATTCCAGAAATTGCATTTTATGCCCCAGCATCATCAGTATCCCTGAAGTCTCTGTAATTCCTCTGTACTTAGAGTCTTAAAAGGCCACAAGTTTACATACTTGAAATTTGTGATATATTTTCTTCCCAGCATATGCCTACCCCCTTGAGACACAAGAGTTTTTGTTAAGGACCAGCTTTTTCTGCTTGCTAAAATAAAATTAAATCACTGAACTCTGACCATTAAAGCAGAGAGTGTTCCACACTAGCCTATAGGAACAGAATATCCTGGCAGTCAGCATAAGGGGGGATAAAAACACCAGCAAGTAAATCTTGGGATAACTCAAACTATTCACTCCCAATATATGGATATCAATCCATCTTGCTCATTTTCATTTTCCTTGTGTCTTTCTTAATTCAACAGGTACATTTTTCTTTCCCTTCAAAAGTGGTAAGCAGTAAACATAAACACTGAATTTTTGTACAAGACAAAAAACCAAGTTTCGAATGTCATGTGCAGACAGATGAGAAATGTGTTCAATACCAGGGCAGCTATCATATAAAATGACTCTGTGGAAACAATATTATTCCACTGATTATTACATCCTCCAAGATCCATGCTAAAACCAGATCTCCTCATAAAGAAACAAACTTTTATGCCCATCTGCACTCAAAGATTTCTGTTGCTCATTTCTTCCTAGATAGGGAAATAGTAAATATTATGAAATTTTGTGCATATATGCCCCTATTTCCACCTTTGTGAATAATCAGTTTCATATTATTTTTGGATGTGAACAGGTTGAGTCCTTATCCCTCTGCTTGGAAAACATGTAAACCTAAAAGTATACATCCAAGTTTGACCTCCTCTTGGAGATAGATTTATTGTTCTTACCAACCCCTTCCACCCCCCAAAAAACAATACAGCTTAACCTTCAGATGAAACTTCCTCTCCAAGCTCATCCATTCACAGTATTTCTTCTTAGGAATTCCTCTATCTTCAGTTAATTCTTCCTCCTACTCAAACTTCCTTTGCTTTAGGAGTAGAGAATGAAACTGCATTTGCCACAACAATTCAGCAGAACCTTAGCAGCTTTGGGCAAGCAAGTGGGAAAAGAGCATCCTGCCACTTCTGTGTGTGTCCAAGAGCAAGGGTGCTGACAAATGATTAGCTGATATCATATTCCTCTTATTTTCAGTCTTGTGAAAAAGACCTCTCAAATGAGAGCAAATTTTATTCAACTGAGATTTTAATATTTCTCTGTATCTTATCAGCCCTGGCATTAATATGATGTCGTGGTGATTTAACTTAGGAGTGTGGGAATTGCTGAGGGATGTGCTTATTTTTCTAACAAAAGTTCAGGCATGCTATTATTAGCAATCTCTGGTATGTCATCAATGTCAAAGGCCAAATGCTTTCTTGAAATGTTTAGGAATCAAGTGTGTTCTGAATCAGAGGAGTCTGTTCTCACTCTGCCATTCACATGCACACACAGCAGCATGCTGCAAAAAGACTCCATTTTGCCAGAACGCTGCTGAACACTCCCAGTGCATCTGTTCTGATGGTGTTCAGGTTCTCAACAGGACAAATATTGACTTCAGAGAGCAGACTAAACCTCGCCAGCCAGTATTTCACAAACACTGGACCTGGGAGCTTAACCTATTTTAGAGTTTAACCTATTTTGGAGACCACTTTACACCACATACAGCTCCTTGCATACATAATTGTGCCTGCCAGTTTAGAACCTCAATAATGCTCAGCCAGCTGCCATAGTGCGCTACCAAGAACACAAAAATAATTCACACAGGGGGTATTGACATAAAAGTCTTCAAGCAATTGTATCATCAGGTAGATCAAGAAGAGGGTGTCCCTGACCACTCCCAAGATCTCTCTGAATGTAGCATAGATGTACCACATCACTCTGAGAGCTGGCTCTTAGCAGCTCTGTGCTTCCTCACAGACTTTTGGATTAAACTTTCCCTGTCACATTTTATGAAGAGAAAGAGGGTGACCAATGTGAAAAGGAAACCTGAGAGAAGTAGCCATTCTTTCATTAAAAATTGGCAATAATTTTTTGAACCAAAAACTTGCTTGTCTTTGTCATCAGGGTCATTTACAGAGAATAAGAATGGCAGTAGCAAGCCCAAGCTTTTTCTTTCCCAAGAAAAGGGTTAAGAAATATAATTATTTCATCAGAAGCAGTGGCCATCTGTTATGCTTTATAAAAAGACTGGCAAACAATGTTAAAAACATCCATTACATGCAATAGAGAAAAGAAAAATATGTTTATTTAGCAAATGTTAATGTTTCTGAAAGATGTTTGATTAGAGTCTGGAATTTATCATCATTTGCTAGAGCTCAGGCTAGAAGCCTAACATCATCAACACATATTGTCAACAGGCATTAGCAAACAGTTTCGTCTCCATGTGAAAAAAAAAGTGATTAACCTCTTCCAACTACATCATTAGGTGTATCATCCTCCACAAAACATAATATATGCATTTTTACATCCTCTTCCAAGAAATATCTCTCCAATCTCTTAGTAATTTTTTTTCTCTGTGTAGTCTAAAGACTTAAAAAGACAGTCTTTAGAAACAAAAAGACAGGAGGGCTTTCTAGCAAAAACAAGTCTTTAAACCTTCACAGGAAGATTTCATGCAAGAAGAAAAAGTAATGTGATTTTGAATCAGAAGAAAACTGAAACTTTTTATTAATAAAAAAAGGCAATGTCAGAAAGCATGTAGTGCAGGTGCAAAACTGAAAGTAAGCCTTTCTATGTTGATTGTTTGCTTCTCAACGTATAGATAAATACTTAAAAAAACCCAAAACCACAGGATAGTAGAGCTTATCTGCTGCTGCTGTGGCTGCCAGATATCATAAAGGATATTCTAATGGGAGAAGAGAGAATGATGCTAAATTGTTTTGGTGCTGTTTTGCTACAACCTTACTTAAAGAAAGCAATGGCTTTTGTGCTGGGAAAAGGAGAGAGACAGGGGAAGAGTAGACACACACCTTTATTAAAATGTGTATACACATATACACAAAAGCTCCATTTGAATCAAAGGGTAATGTCCACTGGCTGGTTCATGCATAATGAACCATGCAGTATTTCTCCAAAATCAGAAACTTGTGGGAGAAGCAAAGCAGAGGGATAGCAGGGGTATATATAATAGGGAAAACTTTCCCACATTCTATACTCACACAAGCAAAAAAAAATTTTTCATTTTCATATAGTAGGCAAAAGGGTTGAAGCCAAGCTCTTCCATTTGAATTAATTTGAAATAATAGGGACTTAAAAACTTTTAGGATAAAATTCTCCCAGTAGCAATCTACCTGCTCATGGGCTGGTTTATAACACCTCCAGAGTGTTACCACACCACGCCTTGTGGCAAGTTTGTCCTGCACAGTCCTGACTGTGAGAGATTCTTGCTGAAGAATGATACTCATCAGGCCAGGAACTGCAGAACCCTGCACATACGTCTGAGAAGACCATGTAAGTTTTATGATCTCTCCTTTCAGAGCACATTACTGCTTTCTGATGGCTTCTGGATTTCCTGTTACTCATTGCACATTTGTGACTTATACCTACCTGTCTTGAAACACATTAAAAGGGCTGTAAGATTTTATTTCCTCCAGACAGAGCAATAATTAAACATAGCAGGCTTTAATATTTGAATCCATTTCAAGGGAATGAGGATACACTAGAGGCCATGGGGAGGGACATGTGCTTTGTGAGTGAAAAGAGCACATGGAAATGCTTTTATCCCATTAGCACAGGCACTGAGGTTGCTCCAACACAGCTGCAGCTGTTGGAGAAGAGTGTGCAGGCTGAGACGAGCTCATGGTTGGGTCCAAATGGGACAAGGGTCCTGGTCTCTTTTCAAGGAAGATCACCGAGGAAGAACAAGCTGTTCACTGTATTGTCCCTCCATCTCTATTCCCTAATTTTCCAGGAATTTGATGCCAAGCAGCCACTCATAACCAATTTTGGCCCCATCTGTGCCCATGAGTCATTAACTTTTGCACAGTATCTCACATCTTGTTACCATTTGACATGCCACAACCATCAAATTAACTCCACACAATGCTTGAGTGAGCAGCTATAACAATATAGAAATGTGGAGCACAAACAGCAATCCCCAACACACACAGCAGAGGAGCAGTACCATCTCCTGTCACTGGGACTATATATATTCTTGGTCATGTGTCTCAGAGAACATTCAAAGACTGCCATAACTGAGATGTTACTCGGTGGGATAATGAGGCTTTGCCATTCCTTACAGTTCTGTCACAAGGCTTAGGCTATTTGATCTTTTCTGTGAAGCCTCAGCTCCAGATACCAAATCATTATGTGAGAACTGAAGATTTATTTTCTTTTTTGAAAGGGATTTAGCCTTTAGACTGCTACAGAGAGAGAGCTGACAGTCTGACCTGAATATAACCCCTACAATTTGAAAGCCAGAGGCTAGAAAAAAGGCATGCAGAATTGTCTTTAACATGTTATGATTTTTAACCTAAAATATTATGATTGTGAAAGAGGTGGAGTCTGGCAGGAGGTTAATGCTTTTTGAAAGCTAGCTCTCCTCTACAGGTAAAAAAAAGACCTCATTTTGTGCTCATGCCAGCCTAGGCAGAGAGTTCCTGGAAGTGTTAATATGTCTTGTGATAGCCAGAAGGGTGCTGCAGGCTCCCTTCCTATGCAGAGGAGGTTGTGCAAATCATACTAACTTTCAGGTTAAGTACCTGTTGCTTTAAACAACCTGCTGGCTCCTTTGCATTCATTAGTTTTAGCTCAGGTTTTGCAATTTCTTTAAATGGAAAGGACTACAGAAATCTTTGTTCATTTGCTATCCCGTTTCCCACACCTGTTTGCTGTTTGCAAGGGGAAACGTCTAAAAGACACAAACCACATTGATCCTGAATGCATTCCCTTTTGGAAAAAGCAGTTAACTGAACATTCAAAGTTATCAGCATTTTAAGATTTTCATTACCTGCCCTGCTGCCTTTCCTGTAGCCCATCACTGGCAAACTCTTTTGTGTAACCACACGTGTGTGTACATCTCTGGGTGTTAGATTTTTCCTTTTTTATGCCAGGATCACACAAAGCACAGGAACCATGGCAGCCAGCTCTAGGTGCATAAGGGAAGCAGCCAGATGGTGGGGGCAGGAGAGCAACTTTGGCCTTGCTGCCTGGTTTGCCAGGAGGTGATGGGTGTCAGTGGGTGTTCCACAGGAGCAAAGAAGGGCAGCTATTCCCAGGGAAAGCTGTTCCTTCCCGGCTGGGTCCCACATCTCAGCCCTTCTTGCCACTTCACTCAACAGCTGGAGCAGACAATGAGACCCTTTTCCCAGAGGTCTTGCCTTGACCTCCTTTCCAGCTTTTCTTTTTCTCCCAGTGCTTCCCCTTGGAGCAGCACCCTGACCCCACTCCACTTCATGAGATGGCTTTTGCCTGTGACTGCTGGTATGATCTGAAAAGTAAGGCAATTGTTCCCTTAACTCTAATTAAAACACTACCATTTAGAAACCTCCGGGCTTCTTATGATACCTCCTCGTTTTATTTTCATTTCAGCTCCCACTGCAACACCAAGTGCAAAATTACAGATTAACAGGGAGTCTTGGGTGAGTTAATGAGGCAAAATGGGCCCCAGTCACTACATTGTTAGAAAACCTGGGTCCTGCAGCAACAGTATTGATGGCCTTCACCCCCACCTAAAAAACGGTAACAGGCAGAAAGAATATGTAAACAGTTATATAGATATGTATAAAAAGCAAGCAAGCATGCAAGAAAGCAGTTCTACTAATCAATGAAAGTAGGGCTCTTTTATATATATATATAAAAATATATAAGAGTTGTGAAAACAGTGTGTGCATGTCTGTATGGATGCTTGTAGGTATGTAATCTTATTATTATGATAATTACTTAAGAATACCTCCCATTTTCCTGTGTACTGTAAGGCAGAGACTAAACAGCAAGAAAACCCTTGATTGCATCCAAACTATTCCACCCAGACTACAAAAGTCGCAATCTCCTGGCACTGCCCCAAATCAAATCCTATCACTGCAAATGCAGTAGCAGACAGATACACATGTTATTGCTTATTTTTATAGTGAAATACTGAGTATATAATTCCAGAAGCCTTCTATTTAATGTTTTAACAAATTAAACAATTAAGTAAACATAATCAGATAAATCTGATCTTGATGCCAGCAATATGAAGAGAGACTGGTAAACAACGAGAACTTTGCAGTCACTGCAAGAAAGCTTACTCACAAATTGATTCAGAGGGGAAATTACAGGCACATGCAACTATCATGTTGCATCAGAAATAGATTACGAAAACCCACAAATTCTAAAAATTGTTCAGTTGGTGAAGTCAGGAATTTCCAGCTAAATACATTATCTCCAGACAATGACTTGCCCTTTTGCCTTAAAAATTTAACTTTATTTGGGCTCCAGAGGCTTATCAACTCTCACATCATTTCAGCTACACCAAATCTCAGCACAAGCTTTACTAGGGAATCTACTTGCTCAGCATTTCCGCTGTGGCTGGGTTCTTATGGCAGGTCTTCAATGCTCCATGGAGCTTGATCCATGTACCTTGCTGTTCCAGGTACCAGGGACTTGAATTATGGCAGCAGAGTGAAGGTTTACCCACGTCACAGCAAGAAGCAACATGGGAGGAGCCCAATATATTGGAAGCACTCGTAAGACAGTGCTATGCTCAAGTTAAATGTGATAATATTGGCTCTGAATTCAAGCTCCCCACAAGATTTGTCAGCTCAGGTCAGGCACACAGCCCCAAGTCCTGAGTGCACAGAGATGGAGCCAACTCAGATGTCTCTGCTCAGGCAGCACAAGTACCTAAAGAAGGTGCTGGAAACCTGCCCACCCCGCTTAGCTGCTCAGGAGAGTTTTGCCTCCAAATGACTGCACGTATCCTACTACATAGCTCTGTGTATGCTGTCAGTACAACTAGACTAAAGCGTTTCACACTGTAAGGCCAAAGCTGAGAAGACATTTCGTTTTTCAAAACTAACACCCAGGTCTTGCTGAATGCTCAGAAGACAAGGCCTAAGGGAAAAGAAGTCAACAGTGTTAAAACACTGGATCATAAACTCTCAAAATTTTGGTGTCATCTTTTATGCATGTAAGAAAGAGGGAGAAAGACAACGCAAAAGAAATATAACATCAATATTTCTGGCCGTTATTGCTTTTTTTTAATTAAATCAAGCTCTGCTTGTTGGAATGCTTTTTGATCTCCTGCTAAGCACCTTATACCTTCTCAGCCTTCTTTCATGCTCCCTATACTAGCAGTATCTCATTTGTGTCCTTGTAAGATGCTTTAAGCTGTAACAAGTATGAAAGGTGCTATACAAAACACTATTCTGTTCTCTCATATTCTAGTTAACTTTCAAAACCAAAATACTGCACTTGGATGCACACATGCAGCTTTGGCTGTAGCCATTGGGAGTTTTCTGCCTATATCTGCAGGGATGACGTGGATCTTTCTGCATTTAAACTGCTCAGATACTGGGGGTGAGGAGGATTGGGGTGGGGTCCTTTCCCTTGGAGTAATCTTAAAAAAATTCCTGCATCATACTGCATCCATTTGAAACCTCTAAATGTTCATATCCGCAGCAGTCCTGTGGGTCACCTGCCCTGGAAAAAAAATTTCCCTGGACAAAAAGGTATTAAAATATTTTATTACAGAAATATACTTTTCAGGCCTTAAACCAGATTAAATATATGAGAATTCCTAGAAGTCTATATTGTTCCCCTCAGGGATGCCAGACTTTATTTACAAAGCTTATATATTGCTATGGCAAGGAGTTTTCATGGATGAAAACTGCTCAAGGCATTATGATGGATGGGTAGATGGCAATGAATGGGAAAGAAAGCAAATAGAAGCTCCACCTGACTGAATGGCATTAAGATTCCCCACGGGAGTCATATGAGGATGCAAGGTTTTTCTCTACTGTTTGCTCTAAAAATGACATACATGCATACATACATATATACATAAATGAAATCACTCACAGCACTCAATAATTTATTTGCTTCATCCTGGCTGTGAATGTGCTAGAATAATAAAACCACCATATGGGTGATAGTACAGTCACTACCAGTGATTCCACACTATTGTAGCTTTACAACAAGATAGCTTAATCTTTGTTTCTTCTGAAAGATCAAAAAAATGGACATATATAGCCCTGCTTTAGAATTATATTTTCTGTTGCTTGCTTTTCCCAGTATTAAAAAGAGTCAACAAATACCTTTTCTTAACAGCTACACTCTCAAGGGCAGAAGTAAATCTAGCAGAACAAGGATTCCTAATTCTAAAGATGCTAATGGCAAATACTCACATGTGTGTAAATAATTAATTGCTTTCTTGCAAACAAGTCTAGTTTTTTTATTCTTTGTTAGTGACCCCAAGGATTGTTTTTTCTATGAGAAATAGAAACATTTAGGATTGTATCTTCCTAGTCCATGACTAATTTATAGGCTCTTGTGGCGTCAGGTGCAAAGATTCAAGATTCAATTTGTCACCCCAGGCAATTCCCACTTTAAAAGATGATGTAGGTATTCTGCAGAAATAAAGAGAGGAAAACATTAATGGTGTAAAATCAACAGTAGTATCCCCTATGGAGGTCATATCTTTCAAATTCATAGAGACACATCAAGATATTGAATGCCTTTTGTACTGGTCTGGAAAGAACATAAAGCCCTCTAATGATCTCCTACAGAAAAAAAACCAGAGAGAATTAACAGCACATTTTTCATGCTGAACAGTATCAGCTACAGCTTTTTGGCCTGAATTTTTCCCAGAATTTTGTTTGTTGTTTGATTTTGGTGGTTTTTAGTTGCTTTTTTGCTTCAGGCTTTTGGTTTTTTTGTTTGGGTTTTTGGTTTTTTGGGGGTTTTTTTTGTTTGTTTGTTTTTTGGTTTTTTTTGTGAGGATTTTTTGGGGTTTGGTTTTTTTTGTTTTTTTGGTTTTTTTTTGGGGGGTTTTTTTGGGTTTGGTTTTTTTTTTTTTGGTTTTTTTTTTTTTTTTTTTGTTTTTCTGGTTTGCTTGTTTGGTTGGTTTTTGTTTGGGTTTTGGGTTTTTTTAACTTCAGATTTTTTCAATTTGATCTAGCATTTCCAAGCCTACAGCTCTATCCAAAGATGACAACATAGAAATGGCATAACAGAAAGAGTCAGACATCTAACAAAATGAAATTATTTTCCCCCATTTTTTACTTTTTCCAGATAGATCACCAATCACATAAATATTTACTTTCTGTGTACATGCAGCTCAATGGCTGCATTGTTAATGACTACAATTGTACTCCAACAAATGTGTCCTGTTAATAAGCCCCCACCTGCTTCCCCAGTATGTCTCCCTGGGACTGATTCTGGGAAAACCTCTTCTCATGGGGGAGAGAAGAGCATATGTGAAAGATGTCCTGACCTCTGATCATGAACACTAGAGACCTACTTGGCTCAGAAATTCCGGAATCAGATCAAAACACTGAACCTCTTTGTTATCCTTTCAGTAAAATGGGAGCTCTTTGTACAGATTTCCTTATGCTGAAAAATACTCTGCAAATGCAACTTAATTACAGTGTAACTACTTGAAAACTTCCAGGAGGATGACTGATTATGGGGATTTAACAACATGATGAATTCTGTGTATGAGACACAACATTTTTCTCTCTTTTCCTATTTGAAATTCATTGTAAGCACTTACATGGAAAAACCATACTACTGTAGAAAACATTTGTTCACTCTTGCAAATTCAGGACTTGCAAATTCAGTATCTTAAGAAAATGCTGTTCACATAGCTTCACGACATTTTAATGTTTTGCTTTGCTTCTTGATTGCATCGTCTTGAATTTGGTATTTAATCTAAGAACCCAAGAAATCTTTAGAAAATAATGTTCTAAGACTATTGAAAATAGGTGCCATAACTTTCCAGAGAAAAACAGGCTACACATTAATATACACTTTTTACTGTTAACAATTTCGAGGAGTGATTAAGTATTTTAGATGTGCCTCCTCTTTAAAAACGTTTGCAGTCTATGTGTGTAGGGATGGTATTTTATGTTCTTTAAATGTCAAGATAGTTCTGCAGACTTTAACATTATAATGACACCAAATTTAAGTCATTAAAGTAGAGATTTATCTCACATTTTAAACATTGAAATTGGGGGTTAAATCTGAGTATGTGAGCTTCTGCTATAATGCAGAAAGACACAAACCTCCAGAAAGCATGTATGAAAAGGCTTATCCTTTAGAATTAACAGTGAAACAATCTGTCATTTTGATTCATGGAGGTTAGCAAAGATAAATCCCCATTTTTAATTAGCTATCCAGGATGGATATCAGAAGGAAAAGTAACAAGGAATAATATAAAACATATTAGTAATATGAATCTAACAAAAGATGAAACAGAGCCCAAGCACAATTTCCTCTGTTGATGTTCAAGAGGAGGTAAGGTTGAAGTTAAAATCATCTGTTAGAAAAGTTTCCTTGTGGATTTAGACAGAAGAGTTTCCAGCACTACTCTCCATAGCTGAAAAAATATCCAAACTCCAGATACAAAAATCATCTCAAGAATCAGTGTTTAAAGGTTTAAGATGCTTTCTCTTGTATTTTTTAGCCACTAAAACTGAGATTTTTAGCTTTAGGAAGCTTCATGTTACTCATCCAAACAGCCATTTTCAGTTAGCACATGACATCTGCAGACTGCAGTAACCTCAGTGGGAGCTCTATCAATATGTGTTCAGGCTTAAAAAAAAAAATGTACCCATCAATTTCTATGTACTCAGGTCAAGAAATGCTGGTAGCATCTACATTAATGCAATATGGCAACTGAAGATAGCTGCTGAATTTTTTGAATGCCTGGCTCCACAAAGATTAAAATTGATCTTTTTTAGCCTAAGATATTTCAAGTTCTGTATGTCAAGGCAATTTCTATCACTCCATATTTCAAGGCACGAAATGTTTTTTTTTTTATGATGGCAAACATTAGGGCTTCAATAACCTTATAAGTTTGCTTTTCACAAAAGGATTCAATACAAATTCTCAGCATTTGTCTGAAACTTACAGTATATTTAGAAATGCAATTAAACTGTTTTTATAATTATGTACAGAGTAGTTCTTTTGTTTAGTGACCTCAGTTGAAGGGAGCAGAATGGTTTGTACTACAAACATGAGCATGAAGTGAATATTTAATACCAAGAAAATAAACCTCTAAATAAGAGTCCAGACTGTCACTAAAACCTACAAGAGTGGATTGCATATAATGCAGCCTTTGAGAGGATATAAGAAATAACAAGACATTGGCAGGCAAATAGACCAAGGAAGCTTCCTGGATCTTTTCCACTAATAAATTCTCTCCATTTTGGCAAGAGATACCCGTAATTTGTAAGTGGTTTTGATTTCAGGGAAACTTTCCTGCATTTCTGCAGTGAGGGAAGACTTTCTATATGGGAGGCCGTGCTATCAGTCCCTTCGGGTGGAAGGCCAGGATAGAATTTGACACTCACGCAGTGACTGGTATGGTTTCAAAGATAGTTCTTATCTCTTCTTCTCAGAAACCAAGCAGAAAATCACAATGTTGTGCCTGATGACAGTAGAAAATATAAGGTCATAAATTGCTCCCTGTTTTGCTCAGATGCCAATTCCACACAACAAAACAGATGTTTTTCTCTCTGTCACCACCAGCAGCTCTTACACCAGCTATCATGAAAGCAAGGACAGAAATTACACAGTATACATGTTATTTGCACTTTTATTCTGCATACTTGTGATACTGGGAACATATAATAAGGGAGATAATTTTCTGGTTTCATTCAATAAAATAAACATTTTTCCCATTAAAATTGAACATTTCATAACAAAATTTTCCTCTTGAAAATAAAAATAAATATACACCTAACATTTCCATCTACATAGTATTATGTATATGTTGCAGCAGTGAAAGATGTACAGCAAGGAATCAAATTGGAAAAATTCTAAACGTTTCCTTGTCCCACTGGGTGTTAGTCCTCAGGCAGCCCAGCTTTAGAAAACAATATTTGATAGTATTCAAGGAATTTTAAAACATATCTGTATGGAGAAAGTTGATTTTTACTTGTAAAATAAATTAGCTGCAGACTAGCAAGACTTTAAACAAAATATCAGGAGAGACATTGTTACCAGAGAAGAAGTCCTGCCCAGCAGGTTACTCAACTACAAAGGCATACTTAAATTGTGCTTATCCCAATTCCATGTGGGCTCCTGTGGAGAGATTCCTGGGGCTGCATACATGTGGAACTAATCAATCAGATAAAAACATCCACAGTTCTTAAAAAACATATTCTGTGCTCAATGTGATTTTGGCACAAATGTGTTATTTGATATCATACCTGATCCAGGTTACCAATTGGCTGGAATCTGCTCTCCAATGAAGATGCTTTGCTACCTCAGGTGTTCTACACCTGGCCAAACAGTTTTAACGAACTTCCCTCATTACAGCAATTATTAAGGTCTTAGCTTTAACAATGCTATAGAAAACAGCTATTGAGGAACCTGTACTTGATTGGCAAAAAAATCTCTGGGGTTGGAAGACAGGCACCACTACCTCGTTATGTGCTTCTGGCTAATTAAGGTGTTGACTGAGCCTATGTTAACCAAGATCCATCAAACTATGCTTAATTAATATGTAAATTGGTAAACCCTGCCATAATTGCCCTACCATCTGAACCCTAGCTATTGGCCCCAAGATAGACAATGACTTATAGTTTATTTTAAGTTGGGGAAATAATTTTCTGAAAACAAAGGAATTGTGAGGTGGAGTGCAAATGTATATTGTTTCAAAATACACATGGATACATTAGACAAACATTATAGATATGCATAACAATGTGAAAGTTTAAAGATGTGTCAGCAAAAGGACTTCATGTGAGTTATACATAACAAAAGGAAAGCATTTTTTTCCTCAGTTTAATTTCTCAGAGGTGATGGTCCCATGCAAATGACAAAGGGAGGTAAATCTAGAAGCCAGTTCCAATCATTTAAGAGAGAAGTCATGCCAAATTAGATTAATAGAATATTATGATAGATATCTTGAAAAAACTGTTGGTTAAACCTCTTTTAGTCCGAACATATTAACAGAACTTAGAATAACCTTAGGAAAGTGTAATATTCAGATGACCTGAGATGTAATGAGCATGCCTGATGTTTTCTATCAACTGGTCCTAGAGGTTACCAGCTCAGCATCTTACCAAGGCCACATGAATCAGTCCAAGGAGAGTCTCCCCTTGGCTGGAGATTTATGCAGGATTAAAATAATTGAGATAAGGTCTGTATAGGTCTCAATGGTTTATAAAGTCAATGAAGAGTCCTAATTTAAGCATTCAAAATAGGTGCCTTCAGAGGATAGGACAAATACAATTTCCTCCTTCCTCCCTGCTTTCCTTTTTCCTCCTATTACCATAATGAACAGGAACACTTTAATGTTAGTCCATAAATAACTCTTTTACTTCAATAGTAGTGATGTAATAAAAACATGTAAAAAAATCAGCAATTATTCAGATTGTGGGTGCCTGTAGACAGGCTAACTGTGAAAGCTGGCACTATAGTCAGTGATCACTGAGTCCACATGAGCAGTGGAATGAGAAGAACTGCTGAGATGGCCTCCCTTTTGAGGGGTCTGTACATAGGGGCCTCATTTCAGAGGCCCTGGCAGAGCTACTTCTCCAGAAAGGCAGTGTGTCACAATGTCCTGTGTCACCTCTCAGTCCCACGTGGGTGTCTGAGGTACCTTAATGCATCTCTGGTGGCACTAGATTCCCATGTCTGGACAAGAGAATTGCACTTCAGGTGTCAGTTGTCACTGGAGTTGAATCACATGTGGACATTTATACTACTTCTCCAGAAAGGCAGTCTGTCACAATGTCCTGTGTCACCTCTGGTGGCACTAGATTCCCATGTCTGGACAAGAGAATTGCACTTCAGGTGTCAGTTGTCACTGGAGTTGAATCACATGTGGACATTTATGCACAGTTGCCCAATTTTTAGAATCTTAATCTGGAACTGAATGCCAACCAGGTTGTATTGCATGTTCTCCCAGCTTTCACTCTTATTGTTCTCTCAGCATCTACTGACATTTCAAAACACTTTCTAGCCATTATTGACTTAGAGAGCAAAAGGTGTGGAGTACAAAAATATTCATAAAATGGAGTAGCACTCAGTGCAAAGTCTAGTATTTAAGAGAAGCAGAGGTAGTCAAAATTCATTGTTCCTTCACTTGCCTCCTGAGAATGCTCTGAAAGTCCTTGAGGTCCCAAAGTCTCAGTTCTTACATTGGTTCTTACCCCAGTTCTACACTGGGTTTGCACTGGGTAAGAAGGACTAACTCAGGAAAAAAGATCCTGCATTTTTGTAATGTAGATGAGTTTTGACTGACAGCTTGACCCTTAGATTCCTTTATTTAGCACTGAACTAAGATACTCCTATTCATGGAAGTAAAAATAATCCATTTCACTATTCTGTCTTATGCAATCCAGAAAGCTTCAAAAATCCTTACAAATCTCCATAGATGTCAGCTAACAGTGTACTGGGCTTGGACAGACTCAGGTATTGTTAGAAGCTAAAAGTTCTTTTCCCCTAGGAAATCACTGGTGGTCTTTCCCAGAATGTCAACCAAAAGATCCTTAAAATTTCAGTCAGTTTTAAGTGGATAAGACCACACATCTCTATCATTTTACTCTGCATCAGCTATGACAGCATCTTGCCCAGTCTGCCACACCCTGCAGGATGAATTTTAACTTTTAATGGACCAAAAGTCAATCTCCTAAAACCTGGAGGTTTATCATGGAAAATGAATAGTACTTTGCTAGAAAGAACAGAGATTTCAAAGATGAAGATTACTTACATCCAACCAGGAGGCACAACATGCTTGTAAACATTACAACTTTTCAAAAATGAAGGGTTATGGCCATATATTATTGAAGCAAATCCCAGTGAGAGAGTGGGATGTGTGTGAACTCTTCAAACCTAAACCATATATAATTACATCTGCCACAGATCATACATTCAAAGCATCCTGCAGATGATCTCCTAATCAGCAGTTAAATATCTGCCTGTTTACAATGAATTTTAAAAAAAGAAAATCCCAGGATATGAAGCACACTGTGATTCTGAGGTGCTGGAGGATGTGCATAAGAGAATGATCCACCAGCAATCATGCAGATTTCCATCGCAAAGTTTTGAAAGTTAGAGACATATCTAGGAACTATAAATGTCATTGAAATATTTAATAAAAATACTCTACATGTTCTACATTCTATTACTTCATGAGTAAAAAAAATTGAATTGGTAACTGACTACTTTCACAGCATTTTCAAAAAATGATAAATGATGATTTTGAAGCAGCATTCAAAATCTCTTGTTTTGTCAGGCAGTCACGTGGGATCTGTGCTTGCTAATTCCTATCCTTTTCCACCAGTCTGGACCTCCTGCTGCTTACTGTCTGCAACGTGCAGCTTCCCAGGAGAGCCCAGGTGTGTTTTCCTCCTGTTAAGAATAAGACAAGTAAAATCCTTTTGGAGTATGCTTAGCCTGACTTAGTGGCATTCACTCCAGGTAGTAATTCCTACAAATATGGGCAGCCTTCAGCTCTAAGTGTAAGATTTGTGAATCCTCTAATAATCCTAATAACAAACATAGAAGTGTTTAGTTGATATGGAAGATGTTTGATGTTTCCATGAGTCTTTTCAGATCTATTCAAAGAACAGATCTTACAGTGGTGCAAGCCAGAGTACAAGTAAAAGAATACTAACAAAACCAGCTGGGAAAAATCTGCAGTATGCCAAGTACATCTTAACAAATGTTCATTAATGTTTATACATATATATATATAAGTATAATGTAAATCATATAGGAGACACACCCTTTTTTCTTCTTGGGATTTTTTGGGGGGTTTTTTTGTTGTTTTTTTTTTTTGTTTGGGTTTTTTTTGTTTTTTTGGGTTTTGGGGTTTTGTTTGTTTGTTTGTTTTGGTTTGTTTTTTTTTCTCTATACACTGTTTATGTAACATTTAGACCCAGAAATTGAAAAAACTCACCAAAAAAATCACCAAACTCCAGCAGAGCACCAGTGTGGCAGGTCCACCTCCACAACTTCTTTTACAGAAATGTTTATGTGTTTTGAGAAGCAATATTACTGTTTTGATCTGCATAAACCTTTCAGTTGTGACAAACAGCGGATAGCTAATGACTGCTGGAACATGTTTAGATTGCTCTAATTTTATAAATTAATATTATGTTTGCTTATGTGTTTGGAATTTTGTTCTGCTTTAACTCAATATAAGACATTTATAGCCAAGATTTACTTCTTTATGTATAAATGTGATGTTGGTGGTGACCAAGGCCCTTTTTCCAACAATAATGGCCATATAAAAGTCCATGTATGTCTGCTTTTAAAAATTGATGGGATGGACAATTCTCTGTTTCAGACAGGTAATTTCAGGACTCTTTGGCAAAATAATTTTAGTATAGTTCCTTTACCATGCAGACCTGTAAAATCAGTTGTGAGTTCTGTTAAGTTAGATGACTATCTTTTCTCCAAAATACAATTTGAGAAGTAGCAGCAAATAAATCTCTTTTATCTCTGTAAAATAAAGGATGCTGTTGAACAGTTTAGAAACATTGAACCAGAGTAATTTCTCTTTTAGAGAACCGAGGATCCTTAACTGGTGTATCAATTGCCACAGAAGGCATCCTGCTTCTTGTTTGCTTGCAGTGAAACCAAGTATGTGAAATAAACATTGCCCCCTGGAGACTCTGTTACCTTTGCCTACCTACAACCAGGAGAAGCCTAACCAGAAATAGCAGTTTATTGTATTTGCTAGGAGTGACACTTATCACTAAGAGTACATACAAGTACGTGATAAAGACCACCCTAAATTAACTTTTTTTTTTTAAGGTAAGGAGTACCTCATAGTTGTGGTGGTATTTCAAGAGTCATGGCCATATGTAGTGGTGCAACACAAAGAGATTAATTAAATTTCCCTTGCTTCTAAAGCTGTTAATAAGCTAAAGAGAGGGAACATTTTTATTATAACTCCTAAAACGCTGCTGTCACATTCTTATATTAATACCACATTCTTATGTTAAATCACTGAATTTTTCTATCCTTGGGCCCCTCTAGCAGATCTCATTAGTGGTTGTTTTTGTAGAGATTTTTGTTTTTAAGCCAAAAGAGAACCATAGTAACTGTGCATTTCCCAAACCATTTCATTCATGAATGGGAAATGAGTCTTCAAATCTTTACTCACATGAGTAACCACATTGATATACTTGGGCCTTCCATTATTAGCAGCTAGAACTGTGAGTGTAAATCTGCAGGATTTGGATGTGGCACTTCATTACTTCATAGGAGTGAAATCTGTAGCTGAAATCAATAGCTAAGCATGTGAGGCATATAAAAGATACACATTCTTTCATGGAGGTCTGATTGCAATGCATCTCTCAATTTTGTTTCGGCATCAACAAATAAGCATATCATTGTAAAGAGACATACAGACTATAGGCAGTAATTACAAAGACACATTTTAGATAGACATTCTAGCCTCAATAGAGGAGTTGGGAATAGTCCATCAGAAAGAACAGAATAATAGTGAAAAAGGTCAACACTTCTTGAAAAACTAACATAGTAAGTCACAAACCAAGTTTTTGGTTCTCTGTCAATCAGTAGCGTAACTGTTGTCAATCATTCCCTCTTACCTTGTTTGCGATTTTTGAATGGGCACAAAAGAAACTTTTGTTGGTAATTATGGTCTTTACAATTCATCTGAGTCACAGGCAGGATTTTCAGAGGCTGCCTGTGGAATAGGCATGGTGTACCCCAAGCTGCGCTCACGTATGTCCAACCAATTCAAGCTAAAGTTTCCCACGATAAAATGAAAGGAAATAAAAGATTCTGACCAACACAAGTCACTATTCTAGAAATAACAAAAGGAACAGGATAGCCAGGATCTTCTGGTTTAACACTCCTTTTTTTTTTTTCCTTTAAGGCCATCATTTGATAACTTTTCCTTTTCCTTTGGAAGGGTGCAGTTAGACAGGACATGCACCTGTACATCTTGGATCTTCTGAAAGAGTATTTCAAGTCTCTGCTTAACCACATGCTTCCCATTACACTGATATTCTGCTAAAAATTACTGCTATGAATTAAGGCTTCTTCATTTATTTTTTTAATTCCTGAATTCCCCTAGGATTCTTTCTTTCCTCAAATACTTCCACCTTCCACAGATACATTTTTGTTTTGTTTTCTTTGGCTATCAATTTATCTTGGCCCTGCTGAAAACATGAAAAGGTTTGTGAAGAAAGGTTCTCACATAAAACCCAGTTTTGGAGTTGATTCAGCAAAGTAACAGATCTGATAACATCAAAGCAAGAACATCTGAAGCTAAGAATTAAGCAGAACAGATTTTTCAACAAATTGCAGCCTCTATAAATTTACCCATTTGCAAACAGCCAAGTCTGTTTATTTGCTTATTTTCCTAGCTTTGCCAAAAGAAAAGCTCAAAGAACTTCGGAAAAATAACAGCAAAGTTGTTCAGCGGAAACCAGCCCCTGTACTGTAAACAGTGCCTCTCCCCAAACTGCAGCTGCACAAAGCAGAGACAATGCAGGGACCCTCAGCATCATTAACCAATTTCCCTTCTTCACCAAACAGCCGCTTCGATAAAGCAATTACAATAACATCATGGAACAGTAGAACAAGGGAAAAAAAAAATAACCTTACCAGCTTCTCCTACAGTACACAGCTGAAAGGAAAACAAAACCCCCAGCTGCCGTATCGCATGCAATTGGTCTCTGAGAATGAACTGACTGAAAGAACTATGAAAGGCTAAAGTCTTTCGGCCCCTCTGTTCAGCCTCTCTTCAGCTCCCACTCTCCGAGCTTCCTCACAAAGCCATTCTCCTACTCCCTAATCCTCGCACAGGAAAAAGCAGCTCGCACCAAATGACTTCAGCAGGAGCGGTCCTCCGGGGGGTGGGGGAAGCGGAGATGCTGCCAGCGCTCAGCCCCAGCCCCGCCGCCGCTCAGCATCCCCGGGGAGGGCAGCCACCAGCCTGCCAGCCACCGTGCCCGACGGGACACGGCACGGAAAAGTGTCCATCTCCAGTCATCTCCCTCCCAGCCTCTCATTTCTGAAATGAGAACACCCCTGGGTGCTTGCAAGAGTCACCCGCGCGCATCTCAGTTAGCCCGCACTGAGCTAATTAGGCTTTTTTTCCTCCTTTTAAAATTAGCCATGTGACTTCCTAAAGCTCTTGTTGGGCCTTAGATGTTTCTTTTTCACAAAGAACATGAGAGTAAATCTTAAATATTTCAAACGGTAAAAAAACCACCATCAACAAAGATGCTTCCCCAGCAAATCAATAACAAAATTATAAGAAAAGAGACCCCAACAGACACAAAATCAATAACATTATGAGGCACCATATTAAAAAACCGCTGGTGCCTTGCTGAAATGCTTCTGATAGCTAAAATCAGAACAAGCAATTTCATTTTTTGCAATGAGAAAATGATTCTATCTTCATTTCCAGTTTATGTAAAAAGAAACAACATTTTTAATACAAATTATCTTGAAAACATGAGATAAATATTGAGATAACATCCTCCGCATAGCCTCTGCTTTTCAAGAAAGTATTAAATCCTTGTTAAAGAAGCACTGTTGTCATAATAGTTTTTAGAACAAGTTTTACTTGTCCATAAGATGCAAAGAACTCAGAAACAGGCAGCTGCCTCAAAGTAAATCAAAGACCTAGAAAAGCAGATGGCATAATTTCACATCTTAAATGTTGGCTGTGAGCCTTCCAGTAATAATTTATAAGGAGACTTCCTCCTGCCTGTTCCTCTGCTTGGCAGCATGCTGTTTGAGCCTTTCAAACAAAATAAATAGACTTCAAGCCACCAGCTTCACACACACTAACACTTACCAATGCTATTTCAACCTGACACAAGCTGACTTTGTTCCTCTGTGACCCTGGAGAGAAAACCAAGGTGACAGTTTGATGGATGGGATCTCTTTTCACAATGTGGGTTGTGACTTCACAGCCCTGTCTCCCCATTATTGCTTAGCTGAAGGAGGAGACAGGAGCAGAGGAGAATCTTCCACCATACAGAGCCATTTTAACAGTGAACCAAATGTGCAATAAATGCCTGGAACACAAAATCGTGAATTTAAGGGAATCCCTTTCCACTTGGAGTTCAGGTCTTAGGGCAGAAGGAAAAGGCTTCAAGAGGACGAATTAATCCAAATTGTTTATTTCAGACATATTTTAGTATAGGAAAATAGCAACCTCTCCAGAGAACAAAGGAAAGAAGGAAGGAAAGAAAGAATTTGATTTGTTTCATTTATGACCAAAGAACACTTTGACTGTGACTTTTGTGAATTATCTCTTACAAAGGTCTCACTGCAATAATCTGAGGCCAAAAATTGCAATGTGATGTTTTTTATTTATTACCTAAAAGACATCATAAAGTATCAGAGGATTCATATATCTTAAAATTGATGTCTGCAAATTCAGTATTTGAATGAAGATTCTCTGCTAAAATTATTTCAGAAATCTTTTTAGAAGACTAACATATTTAACATAAAAGTCCTCTTAGATTTCACAGAACTCTTCATGAAGAAACTGCTTTTCCATGGAAAGATATGAAAAAGGAAGATGGTGAATGAACTCTGAAATGTAAAGCTCCACCTCCACAGGCTTGAGTTCATTAAAGGAATCCTAATGCCTGTAGTTGGCCTCTTATTTCCTTAGAGAGGAGCACAGGCTGTTAATATATCTTGGTCTTTGTTTCTGATTGTTCATCTGATCAGATGGGTTCATCACAGATACTGGAGGGTGTCAGATCTCTGATTTTACAGGTGGATACTGGGGCCAAATGACCTGCCTCAACAAAATCTCTGGCAGAAAGCCAAACCTCTGCTGTTCCAGAATAGCTCAACCCAGCTCCAGTGATCATCCTGCTCCAGAAGATGATTTCTGAAACCAGGGTCTAGTCTACTCATGTTTGAGATAAAGCTTCATATGGTCTGTATTTGTTATCACACAAATTATGTTACTATTGTTTCTAGTTTGGGATTCAATATTCACAATTCTGAACAGGAGCCCATATCTTTTGACATTCTTAAAAAAAATTTTACTGTCTTTTTAAAAAGATGTACTTTGTTTCAGATAACCATATTTAAGTGCTTCCATATTTACAAATATTTTTGTTTTAATACAATTAGAATATACATGAGGTAGTACCCAACTTATGATACTGAAAGATAATCAAACAAAAGACAGAAAGTGATTGATATTCCACAAAAAGTAAAATCTGACAGATTTGTACAGAGGAATATCAGCAATTATCAAGTTTCATAAATTAAATTCCAATTTTTACTTTGTTTTGTTAGTTAGTTTGTTTTGGGGTTTTGTTTGTTTGTTTTTTCTTTTGTTTTTTCCTAAGAACCACCTTAGAATTACACTCTTGGTTTAGGTGACCCCATTGTGGGACTCAGGGGGGGACTCTAGCATAGTGAAAGTAATGTGGTATGAATTTCACCCTTTGAAAAGAAGTTTTAAAAGATGCACTTGTGAACCATTTGCATCCCAATTACAGTTTCTAAACTGCCACCATTGCTTCTTTGCCTCTCCCTAACAATCTGAGAGCATTCTCATTGTAAAGAAGGAAGTATCTTAAACATTTTAGAAACAATAAGGCCTCTTCACAGACCACTTGATATAAATACATTACCTCTAAATAAAAAGTTTTCTACCATCCAGCAGGTGGTTAACTATGCCACGCACAAATGAGATGAGCTCTACCGATCAAAAGGAAGAATGAAGCGTGAAAAATGCAGTCACCTTTGTACTTGGAAGCTTTCATAGAGGAACAAAAAATTCACAATGGGACAAAAGTTACAGGCACTAAAATTTTGGGAGAGCTCATTTTTCTCATTCTTGTAGCAGAATGTAACTTTCAGACTCATTATAAATACCTGAAGACAGTTTGAGCTTTAAGAAATAGCAGCACTCTGCTCTGTAAGGTTTTCTCTGCTTGCTCACAACTATGTCCTCTTATCTGTAGAATCTGTCCAAAGCACCTTTTTTTTTTTTGCACAATATTTACTCCTTTCCTCATTTCTAGGATTAACAAAAAGCATAAGGCTCTTGGACAAGGCTTTCATTTGGATAACAGCCATACATGTTTAATAGCAATCATAAGAGCAGTTCGGAGGATCTTTTCTACAAGCAGAGTGGTGCAGGCAATTGCACTGGAAAAGATTCCAGCAAAACTAAAGATTCCTGAGCTCTTTGAGACACTGGTGAGTGCACTCTGATTAATGCAATCTACTGCACCTCTTTGATTTTTTTTTAACCTAAACTCCCAGTAATTCTTAAAGGCAGTGTAGAAAATGGAATCATAGAAAGATTTGGGTTGGAAGGGACCTTAAAGATCATCTGGATCATCTGGAGATGGCATATCTTTATAAACAGAAGGAAATTCACATTTTAAAGATACACCATGTGACTTTTAAGCATTTGATTGAGAAACATGAGTTCTATGGTCAGTAGATGCTCTAAGAGTACACTTTTTAATGGGCTCCTTAGCACAGTCAATCAATTTTAAAAGTTTACTATTCAATGGTAAGGTTTTTTAATGCATTAAACACATATAACACATGTATGTCAAATTTCAGGAATATTCTTTATCTATTTGACCAGATTTTTTTTCTGAGAAAGCAGTGGGGTGGCATCTCTGCAAACTGGAAGAGGAATGACCCGACAAGGAAGAAAGGATTAACAATGAGAGGAGAACACAGTAAAAAAACCATAGTTGGGTAAAAAGGAAGAGAAATTAAAAACTGATGATTGGAGTCACTTGAGCAGGAATGTTACTGAAGTCAATGTTTCGCTTTATCCAGGGTTATCTAATAGCATTTCCCTGGGGTTTGATCTCCATGGGTTCAGCCTAAACCCAGTCTCTGCTTTTGTTTCAGGGTTGGATGAAAGCAAGGATTCAGCAGTGCAGCTGCGTTTACATTAGGAGTGTGTGTGTGAAGCTGAGGATATCTAGCTTGGAACTTCAAAGTGCATCAGCCAACACTGGTGCATCAGCCTGCAAACTTCAGTAAATATGCCAGTCTTCCTGAAGTTAGATAGAAGAGCAAAATTAAAACAGTGAAGGAAAAGAACAGCAGGGATACTACACATTGCTAAACCTCCTTCAGCAATAAGATACAAGGAGCAAAAAAGAGGTTGTCTGTAAATTTGGCAAGAAAACACATTCTGAGTGCCTTTTCAGGGGCTTTGGCAGATATGGCATGCTGGTCAATGATAAGCCAACACTGTCATTTTGGACAGTGGGGCACATCCCTTGTGCAGCCAGGAAAAATTCCCATAATCCAGCCTATCTTCCACAGCCTTCTGCACCAACCTAGGCTTCAGTGGGCAGCATGGGGTCAGGAAACATCCGTAGTGTGGACATTCCCTGGTATTTTTTAAAGATCAGATATTGTCATCACAACTGTGCTGTGATGACAGACAGACTGACGAGCAGACACACAGACACAGTTATTGAGAAGACTGGAGGGCCTTTAAAGCCCAAGCATCAAGACTTTTGTAACCCCTTTAGCATATAAAGACAAACATCTGCTAAAAAATTCTTAGGCTTGGAGCCTCAGACTGTTAAGTCTTTTGGAGGAGACACATGTATTTTCCCTGTAGTTCAGAGGTTTGCAGCACAGCTGGAATTCCAACTTTTGAATATTAGTACAGTGAAAACATATACACAATTATTTAAATAGTGATGTTCTTGTCCATTTTTCCAAAACAAAGAGAAATTAATAGAGCTAACTAGGGTATATTTAGGAAGGGGGAGAGAAGAAAGGAGTAAAGAGGGGTACAGACATATGGTATAAATAGCTTATGGGAAACTGCCCTGCAAACTGCTGCAAACACAAGCATCATCAATGCCTTACAGTTAATCAGACCCCATACAAGAAATCTACTTATACAAACAAGAATTTGTAGTACTGAGCTGGAACATAAGCACTGTTGTAGATTTAATCCCTCATTAAAGATTCCTCCCAGGAATTACCATCATATTCATATGACAAGAAAAAATAACATATGACTTTATCTGGACATTATCCAATAATGTATGCAAGAAAAGTAGTAGAATATTAGGTGTGAGAAATGCCTGAGTTAATACCATGCACTGCTCTTGCTGTGAGAAAATGTGGGATTTTTTTTTTTTCTTTTCTACAAAATAGTGTAAAATAAACCTTTTACAATCCAGGACAAATTTCGGAGTATATATTGAATGGCAGAGGATTCAGAAAGCAATAATATGGCCTAGAACTGAAATAAGAAGGAGAGAAACTTGAAAAGGCAGCTTTGCAAGGCTGGAGCACCCACTTTCCTGTTTGAGTACACTGGGAGCTCTCATTCCACAAGTGTTGTGTTTCTGTAACATCTCAGCAGCATCTCCATCCCTCTCTCAGAGGCCACTTCACCCTCAGTGCCCCAGCTCAGACCTGTATGTTGAGGAGGAGGATGGCATACCTGGTGGTCAAACATAAGGGAAACCTCTGACCATTGCAAAAGGGAGCTTCAAGCTGAATCACCAAGCACAAGTAACCACAGCAAATTATTTTTGACAACATATAAACTTCAAGGGCACTTTCCTTTACATCTCGTATTCAGATTTATGCAGTCAAATTACCTAAAATTTAACGCAATTTGGGTTTTAAGCTCTTATAACATTTTATGTTATTCTTCTGCTCAGGCTGCTCTAACCATTCTGTTTTTCCTCTCTAATGATGTATTTCCCTTCTGCATCTATTTTGTGGTTTTTAATTTGACTGACTAATCCTCTTTCTCTTATAGCAGCTTACTGGTGCAATTCAACATAATCAAAGTAGTCAGAAATTTTATTATAGTCTGCCATGTGTTTCCTTCCACCTAAAGGAACTCCACTAAAGAATAAGTTTAATTATGAACAGCATAAACTTGTGCTAAGGTCAAACCTAACTTGAATTAATGGACAACAACTGAAAAATGGACTGTCCAAAGTTTATTGTCTGTAGTGAAGAGAAAAATGTCATGAAAAAGAGTCTAACATCTGCAGCACCAGGCAAACACCATTCTCTCTTGTACCAGCTGTGGATGATGCAGTGAGCTGGCAGGTACTTATGTAACAGCTATTTTCAAAAAAAAACCGCAAATCCCTCTTATGCATGTATGATCCTGCACTTCTAAAACCCCCCCGGAGCAGGTTTGAGAGTTTCTGCATAGCTGTTTGTGGAGCCAGCAGCCTTGGCTCCCGTGCAAATGGACCTGCCTGTGAAACTGCCGGGGATCAGCCGCACAGGAGCAAAGGAAGCGTTTCCACCTCCAAACGCGATGTCAGGAGGACACCTGCCCAGGCAGCGCCTGCAGCTCCCGCGCTGAATTCGGAAGAGGAGAGGCTCCCTCCTATGGCTGAACCGCGCAAAGCTGAGCTCCACCTGAGCACGGATGCTTCAGGCACAAAGCCGAGAAAGAAAGAAAGAAAACTATAAAATATCTCTATTACATATGTGAGGCACATGGAAACGGAAATCCAGAAATCCATATCTTGCAGGAACACACAAAAAAAAGTTATAATGATGTAGTAATAATAATGACATAAATCTGAATTTTCTAGCTAAACACCTCACACTTCCTTAGAGAAATTATTTTTTAAATATATTTTTATGCTTTTGTAATATTTTAATAGCTAAAATAGCATGGCAGTCGGAGAATGGACACCTTTGTGGAATAAATGTGATCTAGAGAATAATAATGAAGATACGTTGTATAAAACAACAAATGTGTCTAACATTTTTTCAAACCCTTTAGGCATGTATGAAGCACAACACCGGGAACAAGTAATCTATGTGATTGGAACCCTACTTATGATCTATTCTTAGCTTTTTTTTTTTTTTTCTTACACTGGAAAGCCACAGTTCTGATACTACAAACTTGGAATTTGTAGTTACTTGACTGGAATTACTGGACTGAATGGTTCAGAAGCACAGGTTTACTTATCTAAAGAAATAGCAGCTGTGTCCTGAGACCAATAATGCCACTTGCCTAAAGAACATAACCATGCCAACGAGAGGGGAAAAATGTTTCAGACAATATTCAGTTATTCATTTTTTACTTGAAACAAGTTGTGGTTTTTAAATTTCCTTTATTACAATTACAGCAAGTAAACTCTTTCACCAACTCTCTCTGGGCAGCTCAGCTTACGTTCAAGCCTACCAGACCTAAAATGAGCTGTCACGAGTTCTTGGTTTCCATTGTTTTTATGGCAATACTAAAAGAAAAATAAAAATTGTGAATAGCATGCTTGGAGAAATAACATTAATTCCTCTAAATTAATAATGCATTGTTTTACAGCTAAAAAAAAGGCACAGTGGATAAAAATGTTTTCCTTTAATTTGTTTCCCATATTAAGAGGCACTAATCTTGGTTTTTCATTTTTTCCATTTCAGTCTCAATACATGTGAGTGTAAAAGAGTATGTGACCAAGTACAATAAACAACCTCTTGACTGCTAAAATTTTATTGTGGTATACTCAGCACCTGCACTAGCACACTTTTCATTAATGGACTACAGTAAATGTTTATACAACTACCAAGAGAGTTTATTAATGTGAACAAAAATTCTAGCAGATAGATCATCCTTTGCAGCAATTAACCTCTACAATAAAATGCAGTCTGACATATACACAGTTCTCTGAGGCACCTCAGATTAATGAAAGGGGGATATAAAATCAACCCTGATCCTGTGGTAAGAAATCCCTTTTGTCCTACACACCAGCTTTTTTTGTAGAGCTTAAACTATTACAGCTTTTATGAAAAATAAAAAGGAAAGGTTTAATTTTCAAATAAATAATCAATTTTTCTGCAAGAGAACCTAATATTCTCTCAGGTCTCTGCATGTGAGTGGAAATTGAAGAAGATCTGGGAAAAGCTACACAGAGATGCTCTAAGACACAGTAACTCCAAGAAGTAATTTGCTGTATAGAAACCTCAATATCTGGAATGTACCAGATTTCAGGTCTTTCATTCTGTCTTTCCCACCTTCTCTTATTCAAGGATGTGGAGGACAAAGGAATCTAATCCTCAGACTGTAAATGTCTTCTGAATGAAATTCAGTTTGAGCTGTTAAGTATCATGGACACTAGAACAGGAGGAAGTAACAACACTGCAAGTATTGTACCCTGGGAATGTCCCATTTTTCTGTAATGCAGCCATTTGATTTGTTTTCCATGTGATGAAGTAAAGGAAATTATATCGAAAGTGCCTGAAGCAACTTTAGTCTAAAATATGCAAAATGTGTTGGTTTTCAGTTGTGTGCCATTTCAACCCACATGGTCACCTCTTGCTGGCACTAACTCAACAACAAAATGTGGCATCTCTCATTCATACAAATAGTCCTGAATTAAACAAGGGTACTGGAAGGAATCTAGTTTAATCACACATGGAACTTCCCAATTCCATGTATAACCTTTACTAGCTAATTCAGACATCCCTGGTGTTTTTTTCTGATGATGATGATGACATTATTTTATTCCCATGCACACACGGACTTACTACACGTACATATGTATATATGCATACACATGTATGTGCAACCATATCACAGAAATTACACTAGAAATCACTATAGAAAAAGCATATCATTATATATATTTTTTTTAATTGCCACAGAAGCTTGACAGCATTCTTCTATTTTTCTCTCCTCAAGATTTCACAGAGCTTTTAGAACAAGTGAAGTCTTGAATATGCACCTTATTTGAATAAGAATGGGGGTGAATGTACTCTTTGGCAGCAGCAGTGCCTCCAAAGACAAATGTTGTCTCCTATTACCGATTTTCTTGCCGAAAGCCAAGCCCTGAGCCTTGCACTCAGGCTGGAATCTGCTGAGCCCATTTCAGCTGGGCTGGCAGGGGTCTTGCTCTCCAAGGGAGGAGGTCAGTCCCGTGGCCTGGAGCAGAGGGCAGGGGGCTGCAGGGTGACCCCCAGCCCAGACATTGTGCTCAGGGGCTGGAAGGCAGCTCCTCTCATGCAGGATCACGCAGTGAACCCGCCCGACACGTCTGGCAGACAGAGGTCACCTTCCATCGTGGGGGTTCATTCACACAGGCAAATCTCCTCCTCTGCATGTTTCTATCGTTTGAATAGCAACTGTGACAACAAGAATGGTTCCCTGGAGACATTTGGGGTACTGATGAACTCATTTTCAAAGAGCATTGGGAAAAGAGATAGAATTGTGGGTGTCTTACCATTAATAGAAGGCTAAATCACACAACATGTGATGCTCCTTACAAATAAAAGCAGTGTGTAGCAGTAGAAAGGATATTGTGGAGAGAAAGACTAGGTATTAATACACATTTTAAAGTTTGCACTTCGTCTCTATTGCTATTGTGTGCTTTCACTGTGACCTTGGATAATCCTGATCTCGCTGTTCTTTCCTTACCTGTCCTTATAGTGGAGTTTTTGTTCCCTCAAAAGATGAGCATTGTTAAGAAAAAGCCATTAAGCTTTAAGGGATATCCAGCTATGCTGTGGAGGAGAATCATAAGCTTTTCAGTCTGTAAATAAAAGATATATATAATAGAAGATTACCCTACAAAGTCTATATCTTGCAGATATCCCTTGATTTTTAGTTGCTCTTATTCTTGTTCTATTTGAACTATTTAAAGAAAATAATCATGAAGCTACCAGCTCTATTATTGGTATCTTAAGAAATAAATTGCTGGGTAGAGCTGCTTCCACTCTTTAGAATTATTTAGCATTTTTATTTTCCCACCAGGGAAGTTAACCATATCTTTCAGAAATTATTTATACACCAGTAGTCAGGAAAGTATCAAAAAAAGCTGCTCATTGCTGTTTTCCTTTTACTGCTGATCTTTTCATAGAATGAATAGAAATAACCATAAATTAGAAGAGAAATTTATAGCATAAAGTATCTAGCACAGTATGAAGTATCCAATCATTTTGCCTACACACAATTCCATTTCTAAACAACTCACTTAAAATTAGTAATATACTGAAAAGTATTCAACAAATCATGCTGGCTTCAGAGAGAAAGGTGATGTGTTGGACACCTGCACTGATGGAGTAACCCAGCATTGCCCAGTTCTCAGCAGTATCCCAGAGCCAGATGTGCCAGCTGTTTCTCCCTATTCACTGGCCCAGTACTGGCAGATTCTTAGCAGACATCACACACCATTTGTAGTACTACAAAGAAAAATCTGTGAGTGAACAGACACTCTGAGGACATCCCCAAGAGCCAGCAGATCAAACATCACCTAGAGAAAAGGCTGCTGGAAGCCTTGTTGTTGCATTCAGTGGGGACAGCACCATATTCTCTGCCAAAGCAGGCATACACTGCCTTTACCAACGCTGCTCCTGCACACACACACATCCTGAAGCAGCAGTAGAGAGGGTACTCAGCAGTTCTAGTGTCCAATCCGTTGCTGATCAGCACTGTGAAAACCTGCAGGGTTCATAGTTACCTGCTGTATGAGTTACAGTGCTATTTCTGATTCATATCACAATTAGCTCTAGGCCTTCTTAGCCTTCAACCCTGTAAGAGACTTAAAAATCCTACTTGTCTTAAACAGTATTAGGATCACTGAAGGATTTGCCCTCTATGGCAAACTATAAAAAAGCTGTGACTACAAAAGCCCACCCCCCACCCCAAATATGCCTCCAGGATTTCTGGAATTTGGACTTTGAGTTAAGCCACCTGACAGAACCTTGAGATAAGATAAACATTGTACTATTGTCCAATTATCTCAGGTCTAAGGAGAAGTAAACAAGGCTCATTTACTGAGGTCAGGTTTTCACACTCCTTCCCTGCCAGTCAAGGGGGAGGAGGATTTTTTGAGTGAGTGATGGTGAAAGCTCTGGTCCACATGTGACAGAAGAAGTGACACCAACCACCAGAGGCTGCAGGCTGGGCTGAGTAAGTAGACCTGAGGAGACGGGATGGTGCTGTTTATCATGTGAATTTTCTTCCCTGACACAAACTGCCCCAGCTGTAAAACTTCCCCACCCCAGGAAGGTCACATTCACACAACACATTTATGTGAGAGGTAGCTGCCATGGCTTAGAAAGGATCAACTATCAAAGATTCTCCAAGTGCCCCCAGACTCATTCCTGAGGCCTTCCACCAACTGTGTGTGATCCACAAACAGGGTGACACATCCAGTCTTGCAAAAGGCAGTGTAAATCTTCCCTGGCCCCTGCAGGGTTGATGCTTGGGTGTACCCACATATACCAGCACATATTAACCCACTGGACTCTGTGTTTTGGGGGACCCCCATGACCAAGAAAACCAGAAGAAGAGGTCCAATGGGGTGCCACTGGATCCACAGGCATGGTGACTATCTTTCTACTCTAATTCGTCTGTCACTCTCTTTCTTTGCCCTCTCTCCCTCTTTTTCCTATTTATTATTGCTCTATTTCACATTTACTGTTAAATAAAGTCCATATTAATGACTTCAGCATAGGATCTCCTTTGCACGTTAATTTGCACCGAGGCATCTCTCACTAATCATAGTAATCAGATCATGAAAAATTCCCAACATAATCACAACTTAAGTGAAAAAAATATAGCCTACTCTTTCCCTTTCTTCTCGTTTCCCACCACCCCTTAAGAGCCAACACCTCCATGGCATGGAATATGTGTTAGGTCAGAATTTCCAATGAACCTGTACCAATGAACCTTTTGTACAACCTTTTGAAGTTGTACACTGCAATGGTAGTTTGGGTTAAAAAATGCAAGACTCTAAATTCCTAGATATTCAGTTTTAGTCTGTGAAAGAGCCATCTACTAAGGTTGTACAGTGTCTAAAATATTGTGCTTTTCAAGTACAATATAATATACAAATAATATCATATAATGCAGTATAATATTATGAATAATAAGACAAAGCACTAGAGTTAGAGCCAAAATTGACATTTAGGTGAGTAAAGTAACAAGAGATTTATGGGTTTACATCCTCCTCTTTCACAAGAAAGCCATCTGTGGACAGGGATATACCTACTATTTTTATTAGATTTGTGTCACTGACAGTGACTACAAAGAAAAAAGAGGCAGGAAATGCAATTCATACTCTCAGCAGATATATCTAATGATGCTATATGAAGCATGGGTGATCTGTGGTGCTGAGAGGGATATTAGTGTGCAAGGTCTGCTTTTCCCAAAGCATTGGCAGTTGCTCAAGTGGAAAAAAAATAGGTTTTTCAACAAGGGCAAATCATCTATGTGCATATAGTGGCTCTGGTACACAGAAATAATCAGGAATTTGGGATATTAAATACTCTTCATCAGGAAATTATTGTTTCAAAAGGTTTATTCAAAAAGACAAATATTTAATGAAGATATCTAGCTTGCAGTTTGGAATCTGAATCTCCACATCTGAAATGACTGTCATAAGGACAAGCTATTTTGGGGTTTTTTTACCCTTTCTGGGGAACAGCCTAAAAATACTTTTTTTTTTTTTTTTTTTTTTTTTTTTTTTTTAATCTCAGAAGATTTTAATGGGGTGAGAAAATTGTTTCCTGCCCAGCTCTCATGGTGAGTGGCTGGCAAATGATAGCAACACACAGAATGCAAACAGCTGGATTCAATCACTGCACTTAGTAGGTCTATGAAATGGGATTGTGGATGCACCAGGTACTCTAAGAACCAGTAAAGAGAGTTCTTGCAAACTCCAGGACAGGCATCTGGCAGTAACAGAGTTCTGAGACTATCGGGGAACATGGCACATCACACACCCATTTGATGAATCAATTAATCACACCATAATTAAAATAGATGTGTAATGACCTGTGCTTTGCTGTCTTTGGAGGTGAGTATTCAGATACCAGAAGACATAGCAAATTCTTGAACTGTCTTACTGAGATACTGGTACTTGAAGCCAAAGTCACACCTTTCTAAAAATACAAATATGTGTTTCCCCAGTAAAGCTACCTTTAGGAGGAACATTGCCTAACGTGTCACTCACAGCACCATTCGGTGGAAAAATCACTCCATGTAAAAGAAGACATCTTCTAGAGAAAGATGTACAGATCCAAACTCAAAAGAAATGCATTTTTACCCTCCAGTCCTCTTGTCTTCCAAAATTCATTATTTTTTAGTATAATGTATATCTATCCCACCACATTACTGATTTAATGGTTTGGATAAGTGTTTTCACATCACCATATAATAGAACGACATTTTCAAAGTGATGTTTTATTATTCTTTTACTGATGGTGCTATCAGATGAAAGATCAAGAAGTGGATGAAACTTAAAAAATAAACATGTTACAAATCTTTGCAATTGTCAGCTTTGCTAAGTCACATACACATAAATTGAAATTTTATAGACATGGGAAAAGTTGTGTTAGCTGAAGGGGATTTGTAAGCTTACTTAAATAACAGGTTTTATATCATCAGTCAGGTTCCAACAAAAATATGTAACTTAAAATTAAAAAAGAGAACTTAAGGAACTTAAGAACTTAAGGAAATCTACTTTTTCATGTAGTTTATGGTTAAGCAAGTAGCTTTCATGGTAGCTTATGGTTAAGCAAGAGGTTAGTCTAGATTGGCTTCTAGACTTCTTCCAACCTGAATTTTGCTATGATCTTATCAACTGGCTTTTTTAAGTTTAAAGCCTCTGAAAAGAATAAACAAGTAATTTGACTCCTAGAATTATTTTTAATTAAGAAAACAAAAGGAATATAAAAAGGCAGAGTAATTTCAACAGCACTAACATGTAACACAACCATACAGCCTGTATTGCTGCATCTCTCAGGTAACTGGGCAACTCACCCCAGCAGCAGGAGCTGGGTGTGCCTGTGTTGAGACCCATAGGGATTGTTACAAGGGCCTCTCACAGTCACCCCTTCTGCCACAACTAAAGACCCCCCTCTGATCCCAAGTTTTTAAACAAATGTTGTAATTGGAGCAAAGGTGGAAACCCATTTGTAGTCTAGGGAATGTGTTATCAGGATATGTTGCTGCAGGTTTGAATGAGCCAAATCGACCTTTAGAACAGATTTCCTAATGTAGGCAGGATTTTATAAGAATGGACTAGACACACTTGTTTATACTTAAAGGTGAAGAATTAAGGCCTAAGAATATTAATTAATAAAAAAATTAACAATATTACACTGAATGAAAAAGGCTTTATAATTATGAAATAACAATTTCCTGTTTGACTAAACCAAGTCTATGTAATGACATATAATGAAGACTGAAGCTAAAATGCAGTAGTGTTTTTTCTGCAAGCATTATAGAGAAAGATTTTTGAAGAAGCTTAACAGAAAACAGTACTGAAAAAGCAGGAAAGTAATGTTTCACTCGGAGGGGCTTCTTACAGCTTCTTTATGCAAGCTTGTCTTCTCATAGTTTCTCTCCTACATTCAGGTAAAGTGTATGGTATGAAGAAAAAGAACTAAAAATTGTTAACAGAATCCTATCAGTCTTCGTTTAATTTGTGTGTGTGTGTGTGTGTGTGTGTGTGTGTGTGTGTAAAATAAAACAGCATGATGATGTTATAGATCCAGCAGAATTTGATTTCAACAAAAGCTGAACAAAGCATAAACAGGACGCAGGGAATCTACTGAACTGCTGTCCTGCACAGTCACTAATCCCCACCAGGAGTCCCATGCTTTTTATCTATACCTCACCTGAAACACATTTTGCTCTTCTGCTGCCTCATACCTCCTTTTGCTAGATAAAGTGGAATAAGGAAAAACATGAAAAAATTGAGAGGGCATGCTGGAGGTTTGGAGATACAGAATGATCTCTCTGACAAATCTGCTCATAATGGATGAAAATGCAGTCCAAATTACTTACAGAGTCTGCTTCCTCACAAACATATTCAGTGTGTTTCCCACACCTCACATGAATCCACCATGCATTGTTTAAGGTGAATTGTTTTATTACCTTTATCTGTGCATGGTAATTACATCTGATGTTTTGCATTTAACTCCTTCCTTAAACAGCATTTTTGTGTGACTTTAGAGAACAGATGTACATTGCAGGAAGTAATTCAGCAATTCAGAGAATTATTCAATTGTTCAATTCAGAGAAATGTTTACTCTCATTCCAGAGAATGTGAGTAACAAAAGCTAGAAGTATATGCATGATAGACTGCTCTTGAAATGAGTTTTGCCACTGTTTTAATTACTACATTTTTTACTCATAAATTAATTACTTCATTTACCTGTCTAAAGTAGTAAGCATACCACAGAAGGTGATCTGATTAATACTCAATACTAATGAATTAAAAATATGTTGGACTCATTTCTAAAAGCTCCAGTCATGAGAGAATCATAATTTTGCTGAATCTTAAGATATATGCAGAGAGCAGCATCCCTGCCCCATGCTATAACATCATGCATATGTATTAAAGTTAAAAATATAATAAACAAGAAAGGAGAATAAAGGGAAATATAGTTTGTCTAAACAGATTATGATGTCTTTATTAGTACAAAGTGTCAATGACCTCTCTCTATTGCTAACACACTAAACATCTTTCCTGTACTTCCTGGAAGATGGGAGAACAGTGATTCTGTATCTAGTTTTTATAACACATAACTTCAAATAAGCTATTGAATGGCTGCACTGCAAATTTCAAACATCTGCATCTCCACTCCATTCACAAATTTACCCAGGTCTTCAAACATATTCATACATGAAAGACTGTATTCCTTTAAAGTTCACAGTTCAAGGCAAGTTTTTGACACATGAATGTAAAAAAAATCCAAAAGAAACCCAATAGAAATGAAAAATATGTTTTACAATAGCAGCTCAGAAAAGAAGACCATGCCTTTGATTATGAAATTCAAAGTAGATACCTAGCAGTCTTGAATTGTGATCCTACCAATAATATCCACAGAGCAGAGCGTACAGTGTGAGTAAACTATGTGTCAGAATAACCTTCAAGGAGCACTGAAAAGAGAGAACATCATTGCAGAATAGCAAAGCACCATTATTATTTCTCCAATTTTACAGCAAATTACAGGTATATATGGAGCCCAGCACTCCAAAATAAAGTATGCAAGACTTGAAAACAATGTTGAAATGCAGAACTAGGCGATACCTACATGATTCTCTAACCCCTCCTGACTACTTAAATTTTCTTAACTGCAAAGAAATACTATGAGCTCCTTTAATTTCCTACTTAATCTTCTACAGATGAACTGTACTCTAAAAGTAGACTTTAGAGTTGCTTCTGAGGATTTGAATAGTATTTATGTATTAAAAATATTTAAAATATAGGACTTTTAGAACTTCAAAAGAGAAACACCTGTTAGTATCTAGAAAGATGATAGTATTGAAGAATAAAAGTTCTAGTGTTTCACTGGGAGCCGGAAGATATACCTTTAATAAATAACTATAACAGTCTAGAAGTAGTTACTAAAAGTAAAAACAAAATAATTCAAATAAAAAAGAAAATCTGCATGGCCTATTGAGCTATCTTTTACAGATTTCATTGCTCTCACGAGCAATGATTTGTTAAAAGCCTAACTGATAGCCACTGTCTGTAGGACCTCTTGTCTTAATAAAATACCTTCTACCTTTTAAAAATGCATATAATTAAGACTTAAAATGAAACAGCTGTTGTTGGATCATGGAACCACAGAATCAATCAGGGTGGAAAAGACCTCCAAGATTGAGTCCAATCTTTGACCAACTACCATGTCAACTACGTCATGGCACAGACTGCCACATCCAGTCATTTCTTGACCACCTCCAGGTGACTCCACCACCTCCCTGGGCAGCCCATTCCAACACCTAACCTGTCAGTGAGGAAATTTCTCCTGATGTCCAATCTGAACCTCCTCTGGCACAGCTTGAGACTGTGTCCTCTTGTCCTGTCACTGGTTGCTTGGGAGAGGAGGACAACCCTCAGCTGTCTGTAACCTCACGGGTGGTTGTACAGAGTGATAAGGTCTTTCCTGAGCTTCCTTTTCTCCAGGCCAAACAATTCCAGCTCCCTCAGCCATTCCTTGTATGAGTCACTCTCTAGACCCTTCAGCAGCTTCATTGCTCTTCTCTGGATGTATCAGACACATCCTGAACAAACAATGATGAAATATGACTCTAGTCATTGCTAAGAAAACAAATGCACACAAACAAGAGAAGACATTTAAAGTACTCTCTCTTAACAAAGACTTTTAATCTGAGGCATTATTCTGAAGTATCCTATAACATTGTGTGAACCAACCGAAAATATGAGGAGAGGAGAAATAATCAAGGCTACAAGCTAGTACAAAACTGGTTTTTCTGTAAAGGAAAATTTGTGGTCCTGGCACATGACTTGTAGCCAGGAAATCTGACTTCTATTCTCCCAGAATAAAAGAACTCCCAGATTCTTTGCCCCTTTCAAAAAAGCCCTTCCAAAAGCTGCAAATGCAGAAATAAATTAGAAACGACAAAAGGATGGTGATGGAAAAAAAACCAACCAAAACAAAACTGGCTATGTTAATCCAAATTCTTTGGTACTCCAAATTCCATTGTGGATACTTGGTTAAAGCAGCTTGTTCCCTGGCAGTCATGGCTTTCTCATCTAACTCATGGCCTCTGAATGTGCTGGCTGTGTGCCACGAGCTCCTGCACACCAACAGGTACCCCAGAACCACACACACAGGGGTGTGTAAATATGCAGACAGACAGACATGTGGAAAAAGTGGGCAACAGCAGTAGGTACTTGAAACTGTGTACAAAATTGTTCCTTTCTTAAGATGATTTTACAAAGGAGTGATGACTTTCACTAAGGCTGTAATCAGATTTTGCACATCTGTGCAGCAAATCAGCCATGGCAATAACTCCAGACTATCTGCCACAACCCAAGTTTGAGACTAGCTGCTGTGGGAAAGGCTCCTCTCCAATTTTAACCAGAAATTCTGTTTCAGCCTTGGTTTTTCCAGATTAATTTGTGAAACGAATTCCTTTTTAGCATGATACAGTTACACCAGTAGGCATTTACCAGAGAGAATACTTTGAAAATGCCCTGGATGCCAACAGTTATGAGGTGAGAGCAGAACTCCTGGAGAGTCACGGCTATTAATAATTGAAATTTGTTTTAAAATTCTGAGTATTAAATGGCTTAGCACATTTTTGTATGAACCTGCATCTTGTGAAGAAAATACAAAATATTTAGTGCCAAATGTGATGTCAAATCCCCTGTGTGAAAATAGATATTTTAAAATTTTTTTTTCTTTGCTCTTCTACTAGATGACCTTTTATTCACTTAATCTTAGAAATCTTTCTAATTCTCAAAGCAGTGGTAGAAGTTATTAAGTTTCATTTCCTGAGCATTTAAGAACTAAATTTTGTTTAAATTCTAATGGAATAATTTCAAGTTGTGATAAATAATCTCAATAATCTCTTATTTTAATCTACTGAATTTCCTTTTTTTTTTTTTTGGCTGAGCTGAGAGGGATATAAGGAAGATATATTCAATTCAGTGTTTCCACCATGAACCAGGAAGAGTTGACAAAGACAGAAACACAAATAAAGAAAAGGCTGCTCCTTTCCAGCTCTCCAGCTGTCAGGACAGTAAGTTTAGGATTACAGGGCTAAGTACTCTATCTTATTGAAGAAGTTGCTTTTGTAACCACTTCAGATAAAAAATCCGCAAAGGAATGTATTCAACAGCATTTATGAACTTGGGTTTCAGTAAAATTAATAAATATTCTTCATTTTAGAAATCAAACAGTTGCAGTGAACAGTCTTGCCTGTACTAAAATGAAAATATGTGTAAGTAATCCATGAATTTCAGCCTTGTATTTCCATAAACTGTTCAGATCCATGGCAAGGCCAGCACACAGATGCAAGCAAACACCACCTCTCTGAAGATAAACAGGAAAGGTCTGTGATATTATAGTTTAATGGCCTTTGAAAATTAAGTAGAATAAACATCTTTTGTGGTTGGTTAAAGAGATGCCATTTGGGCAAGATTCCTTTGGCCAAGAGAAAATAATAAAAAGCAAAAATTAGGGAAAAGTGGTCAATTTTCCTAAAAATAGGCTATGTATCTGAATATATAACACTACACTAAATGAGAAGGAAAAAAAAATATTACTGTAATGCCAAAATTTCTAGTGTAGCCTTCTGTCACATGAACCGTTCTCATTCAGAGTGTGTACTACTCTGAAATTATTAAAGCAAGAATGATAACAACCCCACAGAACTCCCAAGGAAAGGGTTAAGAAAAAAGAATAGGAAATATTTTATTCTTTAAAATCTTCTAAATAACTACAAATTAAAGATACATTCCACTGAACCAGCCATAAGCAACCAGAGAACCACGTTGGTCACAGCTTATGTTTTCCATGCTTCAAAGCATGTAGCTTACTAAAACATGAAAAAGCTGAGTGGGCCATCAGATCACCATTTCACTTTAAACCAAGTGAGAGGGAATAATTGTCTGGCACAAATGATCTTGATTTATGCACATTGTAGTGTTTGTTCTCTCTGTATGAGAACTGGAAGCCACATGATCACCTGCACTGAACTAAGTATTCCTCCAATTTTTTTTCTTCAAAAATATTGAGAGAAAACAATATATCTCTGTAACTGCATGCACTTCCCAAACATATTAAATAACCATTTCTTCTGATCTCTTCTGATTGTCATAAATAAACTGATAATTAATATTTGTGTATTCAGATTATATTCTTGTATTATTGTGACCAAGAACATTGCTCCTGGATGTTGTTCTGGTAATATTTTGGATGCCTGTACTTTGAAAACCTTTCCCAGCCTGAATATTTCCTATTCAGAATGAAACCAACTGCAGCTCCCTGGACTAGTAAGAGATCTATGGCCACTTACTGCTCACAATTTCAAAGGTATAAACACAGTTTAAAGAGCAGCTTCTCCTCTGCTCTCCCTAGATCATTCTCCAGAAATGCTTTCTTTATAGTGGCAGTTAATAAATGTTTTTTTAAGAATATTTTGAGAAAAATATTCTCGACAAAGTGTGCATAAAGAATGGCAGCAGTTTCATGTTAGCAACATTTCTGAGATCGTTAGAGTTGACTGCAAAGTTGGACTTCAGCTCTTGCAAATGCAAAGAAAGCTTGCAGGGCTGAGCAGCTTAAAGCTGACAGTGCATAGAAATGGTTTGGCAGGTCATGCAATGTTATTTTACTAGCTGGTCACTAAAGCCATGCAAAAGCTAGTGTAACTGCTCAAAATGTTAAATTTTTCTTTATATACAAAGTTTACTATGTTGTAGAAAATTATGCAAACATTTGTCACAGTTTGAGGTGCCACATCCTTTCCCAGCTGTAATCTCAGAGCAACACAATTTTTCAGTGTACCAGCTGTGCCAAACAGAAGCATCGTGGTTTTCAGACACTGCTACAAATCATTTGGATGGATGTTTCTGGTTCTCCATGATGCAGATGCAAAAAAAAAAAAATTGTGTTTAATTTTACCCTGAATTCTTTCCTGACAGAAAATGTTGCCCATATATTCTTGTCAGAATTTTGGATATGAACTTCATAGCATGGCACAGACACCTCCCAGTGACAGGAACAAGAGTTTAATCATTCATTTTCGTGGAATCAAAAATAAGACCAAGACAGGCAAAACCAGACAGGGCTGCAAAACATCTTATCTGTCAATTTTTGATGTCTGGATTGCAATGATCATAGCTAAAATTCTAGTGACTTGAGGAACATGTGTCAACTGAATGTTTCTTGTTTAGTATTGCTTTCTATTTCAAAGCATACAGCAAACTGTCACAGATGTTAAAAACTTCTCGAATTTCATGCCCTTGTGCTTAGCTGAATTCTTTCCTGTGAAAGATCCTTGACACTTTATTTAATATTTTTGTTTTGCTCTGCAGAAAATACAGACATAAGATGGAAAGATTAAAACATTTCTTTCTTTCCTGAGGCTTAAATGTTATTCCCCAATTTCCTCAGCCAATAGTTTTGTTTCCTCACTGTAAAGTAAACACCAGTGGACATTTTGTCAAATAATTTTTACTTGAAATTATTTTGCCTTTTTCCCCCCTTCCACTGTTTAAAAACTGCATCTATCTTTAGTTAAACTGGAATGCTATTCCAACTGGACGGGATACACTGTCATTCCTGAAACCGGCTCCGGGTCATGAAGAAGTAATGGGAAATCTTAACAGAAACTTCAGTGGCAGCTGGAAGGAGCCTGTGATGTGCACACTAATGGCTTTCTTTAAGCAGTGCCAAGGTCAATTTATCATCTGTTTCAGATTTTATTATTTGAGCTTATTCATAACATTGCACTATTTCAAAAGGATATGCACAATAAAATATAGTAAGAAACCAGAGAAATCTTGGTTCAGGAATAAAGGTGTATGGGATCAGTTCCTCCCTCTACCACAGACTGTCAGTGTGGCATTAAGCAACTTGCCTTAGTCCAAAGTCACACTCTATACCTTGAGTAAATATGAGGGAGTGGGAAATAATTTCAGTGGAGAAATGGCAATCAAAGCACCTGAGGATCCATCCAACTGATACCATGCAGTTATTGTTCCAGTATTCACATATTCTTTTCTGTATTAAAAAAGCAAAACCTCAAGATGAACATATATGCAGAAAATAAAAATATAGAACTATATTACCAGCAGCATATTCTGCTGTAATAATCTCAAGCATCCACTGGAATGATGGGAAGTTATCAATATTCCTCAGGAATAATTTTATATGTCATCAATCTTTGCATATTAATGTATACTTCATAGCTGGAAACTAAGACTGTTGGCTATATAAGCTGGTAGTAAGAAGTACAACCAGAAACTGAAAAAAAAAGAAATGTCAGACAGATGTACTGAAGGAAAGAGGTGGTACAACAGCTACTGTCATTGGCACCAGCTGTGAAATACCAGCCCTTTTGTAGCATGGGAAAAATTAGAAAATCAAAAGTAGAAATGTAAATCAGTCTGGCTGAACATTGAATTATTCCGTTCAAGAGAAAAAGGTTACAGACTTTTATCACTAGGCAAGGATAGACTTTTAGGTCTAATTTTTCAGTTATTTCACTCTTCCAGGAGGAAAACAACATGGGAAGAATAAAAAAACCTATGAATAGTTATGCATAAGTGCAACTGATCCTCCATAAAAGCATGTGAAAAATGTACTGAAAAGTCCAGCAGTTCTTTCAAAATCTCCAAAAAGCAAAGGGGCTGAATAGCAAAAGCTGTTCAATACTCAGATTTAAGGAGAAAGTAGGGAATGTAGAATGAATTTCTCTTAGCCTACAGTCAATATGCAGTATAAGCAACTTTCTTTGAGATGTAAGTGGAATTTACAGTATCATAAGCCTTCCCTTGTGGGTCCAGCCCTTTAGTCCACTAAAACATCATTATAGTTTAGCTCTATTGACATTTTCAGATGAGGAGCCAGCCACTGAAGTACTTACTGAGCTGAGTTTTTTCTCAAAGGGAAGAATTTCAAACAGAAAGATGTTTTGGGTTCAAAGAAAAATGAAAAGCACTCAATTTGTCTGCTCAGAAGTACTTTTGAAAATACATGAACAGGGATTCCCCAGAGAACCAGTCTCTAATTACTCAGATACCCTGAGGATATCTGGGACCTCTGCCCCTCCAAGAAAAGCATAGATAATTCCAAACCTATGCCTATGCTTCCTGTTACTATTTGTGAAGTCAAATTTATGAACTTTGAAGCTGGTCTGAGTAATTTTTAAAACTTATTTCTCTAGTCCTGTTGCACTAGTCCTGTTACATTATCCTAGCTCAAAATTTTCACTCTCAAATCAATTTTTTCCCATGGGAGGTGAAAAATAAAACCTGAAGATTTTTACATATTTGATGTGTGGAAGAAGCTGAAATCTATTAAACTTTTTTTAAAAGGTAGAAACCAAATATTTTTATATTTATAAATAATTTTATTAAAAATAACTCCATGCAGATGATAGGTTTTCAACTAGAAATGCACATACAGGTATCAATTAAACATAGTTTTTATTTTGGAGGCGGTTTTTTACACATTTACAAGCCTAATTAGCTCCATGCTTTCTCTAATGGTGGCCACAGTTCTCAAACCATCTGCAAATTTCTCTTTTCAGTGACTTGTCAGTGCCTGCCCACTTGTTCAAAAATCAGCAGAACAGGATCCTAGGTCAACAAATAACAATGGCATCTTCTGTTTTCTACAATTCCTGACCCCATCTTGCATTCCTAAAATGCAATGGGGACTTTAGATACTCAAATCTTCTTACTTGCCAAAAGTAGAATAAAAGCAATGTGCTGTCAGCATGTTTTCCCTCTCTGTTTGAATGTAGCAATTTAATCACTTTCAGGAAATTCTCCAAAGTGATGAGCTTAGAAACAAGGGGTTTGATTCTCTTATTTCTCCCTCCAGAGTACTTTAATGGTACAGAGACATTATTTGTATTAATATATTAATTTTCAGGTTAAGAGCAAGCAGGCTTTTCTTGGAAGAGCATTGTGTTTTGCTAGCAATTTAAAGCTAGTGAGCGCAGATGATGTCTCGGGGATTCCACTTTGGCCCTTCCACTCAGGGAGGCACACGTTCCCCCTGCCTCACCACGCCTCCCTGCAGCTGCTGGCCCAGGCAGGGAAGGGATCCCAATGGAGACCCTGCTGGGAGTTCACAGGCAGAACGTGCAGCAGATCACAGCAGCCTGTGGGGCCTTTGCTGGGGCACCCACATGGGTACCACTCTTCTGCCCAGGGTATTCCCTAGAAATGCATCCCCTTCCAGGGCTGCCTGGTTGAAAGAGACCATGAGGTTTTCAAATTACCACGGGGATAATGGCAAAGAAAATATTGAGGCACACAATGCTATAAAGATGGAACCAGGCTGAAAACATCTGATCAACGTGAGAGAGTAGAAAGAGAAAAACAATGTAAGGCCCAGACCTTGCCCTGCTTTGATGAGACAAGTCCTGAGTCCTCATTTTCATGGGTAACTGGAGAAGCCAAAGGAATGCAGTATGGGTCAAACAAGTTAGGAACAAATCCCAACAAAGACTATGGCTCCCTGAACATGCTCAGAAACTTCAGCTACTGCAGTGGTACCAATACAACTTTCTGCAAAACTCCTCTTCTCATCCTTCTGCTTTTTTTTCAGATGAGAAAAAATAGGATGCTCTCCCAGCTGAAAGAGAACATCCTATAAGCAAGTAGGAACTGCTCATTATATTTCAGTTCCTGAGCATCTCTAACTTAATTTTGGTGCTGAATGGGGTGCATTCAGTAGGAATCTTCCTCCTTTGAAAATATCACCATGACTGATGAAAAGGACAGAGAAGATAAACATCACAAAATGCTGTCAGCGTAAATGTAGGGGATATATATTAACTTTGATGTAAGCCTTTTATGGCATACATAAAAATAAATGACCTTAAAAGTTAATACCAATCACCAAGTACATATATGTGAAATCACAAGAGCCATCAGTGAGTTACAGATCTCTATCTGAGTAACAGGACCCACGTGCTATAGCTCTGTATAAATCATATTTACATAATCTGGCTGTGCTCCCTTGCACATATCTCTGCAAAGCATCATTTCATTATCAAGACTGTTTCTTCCCTGTGAAATGTAAATCTTGCAATAGGGGCCTGCTGAGATGCAGGGCTGAGTGCAATGTGACTCCACCATGCTAATTAACTAACAGGCAGGCTCAATCTCAAAGTAAATGTCAATCCATGTGATTAGAGAAATTGCTGCACTGGCATTTTCTTTACTGCCTAAAGAAAGCTACTTCAGAGTCGTTCTTTACTTCAAATGCCAGACTACAACACACTCTCTAGTCCTAGGCTACCATTCTTAGTTGCTCTATCATTATCCTGATTTGTTAATTTTCTCCTTTTGAAAAGTCAAATATTACAGAATAACATTGTAGTATGTGTGTATTTATATATATAATAGGTGACATTATCAAGATGCATAATTTAACACGAGTTCTTGAAAATGGTACAATTAAACATAAGACAAAAGAAGATAGTACAAGAGACTAGAAAGAAATCACACTGCAACAAAAACAAGCTTGGTGAGGAGAATAGAATAACTTAGAGCTCTCTCTAGTGTATGTCAGAAAAAGACATGGCCTAACTCATAAAGTAAAACACTATTATTATCTATCCCAGAAATGATTTAGGATAATTTTCTTGCAGTATAAAGAATTGAAGCATGTAGTTTTAAAGCCATCAGCTTGCTTCCCCCCCCCTCCCTCCCATACTATCTAAAAGCATTTTTCACAAAAATTTTTTTACCAAAACTTTCAAACAAAACAGCTGCAACCTCAGATACTTGTTCCTTCTCTTCAAAGGGCAGAGACAAGGCAAGTGCAACCTGTAGGTAAATATGTCAGGCCTCAAATCGCCATCCCAGATTCTTTCCACACAAGTTCCATCTTTACATTTGTGTCAGGATCCCCACTTCCATTAAGTTCCTATGGGCAAAGTGAATCAGGCTCAGGAACCATAATTTAGCATTGGTGGAAATCACTTCTGATAAACAGAAAAGTGGCATTTGGTTTTGTCTGTAGCTCCTCAGGTTACAGACATCAATTCCCTTCTCCACACACGTAGAGGTTCTCTTTATTGTTGTCATGGTTTAGCCCCAGCCAACCACCAAGCTCTATGGAAATGCTCACTCATTCCCCCACCAGCAAGAACAGGGAGAGAATGGGAAGAGTAAAAGATAGAAAACAGATAAATGCAATTTTATAGGAAAAGTAAAAGCTGCACACATGAGCAAAGCAAAACCAGGAACTCATTCACTACTTCCCACAGGCAGGCAGGTGTTCAGACATCTCCAGGAGAGCAGAGCCCTACCATGTGTCACAGTGACTTAGGAAGACAAACTCCATCACTCCGAATTCCCCCCCCTTCCTTCTTCTTCCCCCCACTTTATATACTGAGCATGATGTCAGACAGTCTGGAATATCCTTTGCTCAGCTGGGGTCACCTGTCCCAGCTGTGTCTCTGCTCCCAGTCTCCCATTCATCACCAAGGTCCTCACCAGCATGGCAGCAGGAAAGGCAGAAAAGGCCTTGGCTCTGTGTAACCACCACTCAGCAATAACAAAACCATTTCTGTGTTATCAGTCCTGTGCTCAACACAAATACAAAACAAGCCCCATACCAGCCACTGTGAAGGATGTTAACTCTACTCCAGCCAAAGCAGCACAACTGTTTATGATTTCAGCCTCTCTCAGCAGCAAAACCCTTATTCACTCATATCACCCCTGGAACCATGCGGACTAACAGGAATGGTCTTTGATCCCTCTCCTGGACGGCCCACATTAGGGTTACATTGCATTCACTAGGTAAGAATCTTGATCTTCTCAACTTTTTACCTCTGAGGAAGGGGAATAGCTCAGCAGACTAGCTCTTGTTTCACAATCAATGAGAAAATTGGTTATATACATGAAAAAAAGTTGATCAAAACAAGCCAGATATACTAGCAGCAGCTCTACATAGAAAAGTGATATTTCACTGAAAATCTACTTGACAAATAGCTACCAGAAAGAAATTTTCCAAATGTGGTGATGTGCACTAAAGTGTCATGATTGTTTCCACTTGGTTTAAGACAGAAATGTATAAATTTTTTCCTGAAGTAAATATACTCTTTTCTCTCTTCTAGTCCCAAAATATTAAGATAATATCCAGCTCCTGGGAAAAAGAAATGAGCACTTTCCTTCTCTTCTAATTAATGGGTATCACCATGTCTTGAAAACTCCTCTTGTCAAAACATGTGTAACTTGTAGCAGTTTGCTATTAATAATGATGTTAACAATGACCTGTCAAATTAACTAAAAACAAGTGAATTAGGATTGCTTGTGAAACAGACAGAAAGCCTGATGGGAATGTCAAAACTAACAGAAGAGCTTCAACTCTGGTGGTCTTCTAGGATTATATATGACATACTTTGAAAGGTCAGAAACAGTTAATCAGCTTAACATAGAAGACTTGACCAGAATTGTCACTTCAGAAAGACTTCTAAGCATTATACATGCCTTGGTTTAAAAAAAACCCAAAACACCAAAAACCAAAAAAGTGCTTATTATGAAAAATCTCTTCAGTGCATTTTGACATATTCTGTTATAATAATATTTCTGTACCACAGACCTGTCTAGACATTAGAAGGACCATTATTCATTACAATAATTCACCACCACCTCACCAGAGTAACTCTTATGTTCCTTAATTGAATGAATAGAAGATTTAGATTAATAAAATAATTCTTGAACCCAGGGTTTTCTTGAGGAAATAGAGAGTTTTCCAGGACATATTTCCACTTAAATGTAAGTAGCATCTGCAAAAAAACCCATTAAATGGGAGCTTTGGGAGCATACACACAAAGATCTGAATGTAAACCTCTGTTTTGAAAGCATAGCTGCTAATCTCCTGCCTAAAAGGAATGCTCTTCTTTGTCTATCCTTGTTCAAATACAGATAACAAGAAAAAAACCCAACCAAAAAACCACGGTCCCCCAAAGTACATACCTGAATATCAACGAAAGAATCTACATTTTTTACATAAATGTAATATTGTCAAATCTGCAGATTTTAATTATGTGTTTTCTTAAAATAACATTTCATATTAAAATATATTGGTATGTCACTACAAGCAATACCACAAACCAGTGGAATTTGAATATTATATTTATTATTAAATACAAAATTATCTTTATTTTCAATACTTGCAATAGATTTAGAAAGACATATTCTCACATTATCTGGATTTCACATAATAATATTGTCAAATCTGCAGATTTTAATTATGTGTTTTCTAAAAACATTTCATATTAAAATATATTGGTATGTCACTACAAGCAATACCACAAACCAGTGGAATTTGAATATTATATTTATTATTAAATACAAAATTATCTTTATTTTCAATACTTGCAATAGATTTAGAAAGACATATTCTCACATTATCTGGATTTCACATAAGCATCCAAAAACATTCCACTGTTCACTGTCTTGAAAACAGAAAAGGAGGCTGAGGTTTATGTCTAAAGACCTGACTCTGGGTCACAAAAGGAGAACTCAAAAGAAAGAGGCAGAGTTAGTTGCTAAGAGACCACAGCTACTGAACACATGCTGTTACCTAATGGCATGCGATGGAGGCTTTGCAGCGAGAGAATGTGTAATGTATCTCTATGTACCAATAACGCCTGCCATTTACTGAGGGCAAAATACCATAATAATAGTGCAGGAGGCCCCTCATTGTCAGCTGAACCATACAAATGCTTAAAAAAACGATCCAAAAACAAAACCAACAAAAAAAAAATCCCCTCTAAAAGTTGTGAGGATTAAGTCCCCTTGAATTCATTATTATTTCTTCATGAGTTTTTAAGTTACTAAATTATTACATAATTCACATCTCTGCTACTAATTTATTGATATGAATTTGTATCTTATAATCAGATCCAAAACCAAAACCAACAAAAAAAAAAAAACCCTCTAAAAGTTGTGAGGATTAAGCCCCCTTGAATTCATTATTATTTCTTCATGTGCTTTTAAGTTACTAAATTATTACATCTCTGCTACTAATTTATTGATATGAATTTGTATCTTATAATCAGCAGTATAAATTTCCACAACACTGAAACATAGAAAAGAAAGGAGTCTGCACCAGCCTGATCATTCCAGAACTAAAACGTTTGTATGTGATGTTCAGATAATAGAATACCACCCTTTTCTGCAACAAGCTTTTAACTGGCAGAGTCCTTTTTAGAAAAAGCCAGCTTTGGGCTTCACCCTGAATACATGGCAGCACAATGCTGGAAGCATAGAAAAGGCAAACTACTTCAACATTTACCAGGTTGAGATTACAAAACCCAAAAACTTTTTTTAAAATTCTATTTAGAAATTTATTTTCCATATTTATACTGCTTTTTGAACTTAAAAGTTTCTTTATGCACCAAAATGTTGCAGGTATCTCAGGAATATCATGTGGAGAATAGATGGTGCTTCTGCAGCTCCTCTGCTCTAAAAGGTCTCAGATATGCCTTTTTCTTAAGCAAAACATTCATTCTGTCTCCCATATCACTTTCTTCTTCTTCTTACTCCTCAACTGTTAATCTGCCTGAACTTGCATAAGAATAGGCAGGTGTGGAGCTGTGAGCAAACCCAGCCATGCTCAGCTAAGCCATTCCTGCTCAACCACTATGCCTGTAACTAGATTCAGCATCCTTTCACAAGTATGTCTGTCCTCTGGCTATAAAAGGCCAGTGCAAAACTAGCTGAAACCAACAACTAAAGTTGCCTATAATGAAACAAAATTAATTCCACATGTGCTGTCATAATCATAGAAGAGTTCAGGCCATCTAGTCCAGCCTCCCTGAAAGGAGCAGAGACATCTTCAAGTTGCCCAGAGCCCCACCCACTCTGACTTTGAATGTCTCCAGGGATTGAGGCATCTACCACCTCTCTAGGTAACCTGTTCCACCATCACTATTCTCAGTTTAAGAATAATTTTATTTGTATCTATGCTGAATCTACTCACTGTTAGTTTAAACCTGTACCACTTGTCCTACCAAATGTGAATGTGGATAAGGTAACACATGGGGTTACCAAGATCCAGGACACAGATGTACACCCTGTTACTTACATTTATTTATGAAATTTATGCAACTTAGCTCTAGCAAAAACAGGTAGGATGCTTACAGAATAAAATCTAAACCAGGATATTTCTATTCTTTTCCCTTGCAACATCACACTAAAAAGGCAGCTTTAAGGTTTCTTGCATAAAGCCTATGCAGAGCATTTTCCCAGCACTGCTCTACCCCGTGCCAGTGGCTTTTCCAGAATAGAGCAACCAGAAAGAAAGTGAAGCTCTTGTTCCTGGAATGGGAATACTGACGCTCTCTTGAAGATGTGAATCTGCTCTAGTTATTCATCCACAGAGCTACAATGAATGTTTGCTTCTTAGCAAAATTATTGTACTAATAAAGTGTAATTGTTCCTTTGCAGCTATTGTGGTCAGTAACAAATCCAGCTTGCATGAATGTGCACTCTATTCTTATGCCAAAATTCTCAAAGAAACAAAACATTGTGACATTCTTCCCTTAATGTGTGTGTTTAATTACTGATAAAAGAAATGGGAGTTATAAATGTGAACTAAAGCAAAATTCTTGGTATTCACCTAAATTCAATGAAGCTATTTCCCTTCCCAGAAATTCCTGACGCTAATTGCTGTTTCCTTTAAATATTCACAACAGAGGATGCAGAATTTTCAATCTGTTCAATTCTAGTACCTTTTTTGTTCACTCAAAAATGTAAACTAAAACTTCTGGAAAAAAATAAATAACCCTATGCCTATAATTTGGATCAGTGTCCACAATCAAGATAGAAAAAGGTTCAGAGAGCAGAACCTTTCCAACTCAAACACCAAACTCACAACATAAAGGCAATGAATCATGTATTTCATTTTCAGGATGATTCAATCAGAATATTAAAATGCATTACGATTATAAGACGCAACTAAAGATCCACATCTGCCTTATATCCATAAAATCTTTAAGTGATTTAATAAGTCAACAGGATTTCCAAATTAAACTTACAAATGCTTATGTATAATCAACAAAATCAGCACATGCATGTGTATGTATATGCTTGAGCATTTTAAGCAGAACAGCTTTTATCTGTGAATAAATTCATTATGGGTTATAGTCTTCCAACAGTTATGTTTGCAAGAGCAATAATCATGGTTCTGACTCCACTGTAGTCATTTGAAAACCTCAATTTTCTTTTAAAAGGGTCATCTCTCTTCCAAGGGTACTAAACATAAATAGGTTTGGAACTATAAGTATTCTTAGATAAATATAAGAATAAGACCAATGTAAATACAGGCATGGAAGTAAGACCAAGTGACCTGAGTTTCCATTTCTACCTCCAAATAGTCACCACTTCAGAAAATGGCAGATCATTGCATGCATCAAATAAATTCTATAAATTATATTGCACTATTGTGAGGCACTACCACCATGTAATCTGTCCTCTGGTAATGTTTTTCATAGTGCTAAAGAGATATACTATAGAAAGCATCTGTTATTTTGCATTTCAGTAATCATTTAAATTGAGAAAAATACATGTTTGTTCCAAAAGAAGTAAAAGCCTGACATAAGGCTTGGGATTAATTTGGGGTTTTTGAGTTAAGGAGAGTAGCATGATTTCCTTAATCTTACTGTAGAGATTGAGACTATGAGAGAAAAGGTGTGCTTGTATCGTGTAGACCATGAAAAACACACCTTTGAGAACTGAGCCTGTTGCACAGAACCACATTACACACATAGCATGCATTCTTTGCAATAAAGATCTACATTTCAAAGAAGCAGTTAAAGCCTTTCCTGAGCAGGTTGCAAATCCCTCTAAGAGTTGCACAAACCAAAGCCACTTTGACCTTTCTGTGATGGATTGCACGTGGAAGGTTTTCTAAGGAATTTGAGTGCCAACACCTGTTCCAATGAAAAAGGGGCTCACAGTTTCTGGCTCTGGAAATTCAATTTCATAGAAAAGGGTCTTTGACTTTTGGTCTTGAATTGTCATTTTCCACAATTTGACACTAAACACAATAATCCAGACATGTGAAAAAACCTACTAGAATCTGCACAAAATGCTATTGAGCTAGAGGCTTCCTAGTAAAAAATTAGAATTGTATTTTCATTCTCTGCCACAGAATGAAAGCATATTTCTGACTTTCCATTGATTTATATATCTATTTGTAACAAATGAAAAAGAGCTATTTATACTGTATCACTAATGGAATCTTACAAAAGTTGCTAAACAACTTGAAAATGAAAATAAATAAAATTTCTTTTCAATCTGTTATCATTTACCTCTTTCTTTGGCCTAGGATGTACAGTCAAAAACACCATATGTGGTTACTTCTGACCTCTGAAAGCAAAAGAGTTTTCTACCAATGTATCTAATCTCTGTAACCAGTTCAATCTTAAAAATTTTCTCTCACCTCAGTGTCACATAATTTTGAAAGGCTATAAAAATAGGCAATTAATTAATTTGATTTACAAATTTAAAAGTACTTAATAAGTAGTCTCTTTTTTAGTTTTCAAAAAGTTGTTGCTTTCAGCAGAAGTGTCCATAGAATTATGCATTTGGTGGGAGTTCATAGTTTAGGAAAGCAATATACATGTTCTGGCCATCCTACTTGAGTTAATAATAGCAACTACATCATTTCAAGTACAAGCATTCTCTTTGCTCCTGGCTCCCTGGAAAAGGGGACACAAAAATGCAGTAAATCCCACTGGCAGAAAGAAAAACACTGGGGGGCCCTGAAGCGATGCTCGGCCACACCTTTGAAAGCTCCACCATGAGTTTCCTCCACAGCTCTTGGGGTGCTTCCAAAGGCAATTCAGTAATTCCAGGTGTGGACACAGACACAGAGATCAGGGCCCTCGTGGCCCAGGGTCAGAGCCCAGGGCAGGCAGGTCCTTCACAGAGCACAAGTGGTACCAACAAAGGTCCTGCAGCAGAGCATCCTCACACATGAGCTGGACCAGGAGCAGCACGTGCAGCAGCTCAGACCACAGGGCACAGGGAGGTGCAGGCCACAGTTTTATTTGTGACTCATCATTTAGGTGAAATAAAGCTAAGAAATATGACCATGACTGAAAAGGTAGCAAGAAATTGTTGATGCTTGGAACCCTGTGTTCTCACAGGGTTCTAAAAGCTTCAATATCTGAGAGTAAGTAGCAGACAGGACAGAGAATGGAGAAATGATATCCTGTTCTTGCTGATGTCCATCTGTTTGAGAGTCCAGAACAAACTCAGATGCTGCTTACTCTTACATTTTGGTTTCCTAATCTTGAATTTCAATATTAAATCTGAAAGTAATTCAGGAGGCATTCGAAGGATTACCTGAAAATATATACTGAGCAAAGCTAATAACTGGAACAGAGTGTGAAAGTTTTAAGTGCTAATAGGAGAAAGACAAACAGTAAGATACTAAAAGCAGCAGCATTTAACCAATCTCAGAGACAAAGCACTTCTCTTTAATGAACAAATAGCAGGGAGAAAAGGCAGGGGCACACACTAGTCATAACAATTACATCAAGAGTCTCTCTGTCGCTAACTGTCACAAAGACCAAGGAGGAAGAGAGCAGATTTATTGCTAGGCTTGTGTAGAGGCTAATCACTAATTCCTGCTGATAGTTTGAAATGTTTTGGATGGTTGATTTTGTCCTATTACCAGACAGAAGCCATCAGCTACCAAGAAAACAAACACTGTGGCAGATACAATATTCCTGATCAATTACCAGGCAGCACAAGGACCGGGCTCAGCTGCTCATCATTTCAGCCATTCACCAGCAGATGGGACTTACAGCATATTAGTATTTCAATTAGTCATCATCCTTATGTACTTCATTAGAAAAACCCAATACACTAACTAAAGACATTCAAGAAAGCTCTTTTTTTGTTTGTTTGGTTTTTTGACAAATACGTTCCAATTCTAAGAGTCAGGTCTGAGTCTAAGGGAATGACAAACTGATTCAATAGCTCTTCACTGCTTGAATTTGAGCTGACTTTTGCCATGGCCCAAGTTTTGTCTCTTCATCAATTTCTGTTCTGTATGAAATCAGATTCATGCAGAGGCTAGCTGTTGAATCAGTTTGTCTTTCACTTAGACACCTGTGAAATTAACTAATTTACTGATATTCAACACTGAAAAATCCAACAAAACAAAACAAAAACATACCAAAAACAAAAAAGCAAACAAAAAAGGCAAAACAAAACAAACCAAAAAACTCCAAATCCACCAACCAAAGAAAATCAACAAAAAAAATCATAGTCATACAAGCAGCAGCACAGGACCCCCAGCCCCCTGCAGCTTCCATGGCTGAGCCCCAGCTAAGGATGAGCAAGCAGCTCTGCTCTTTGCATTTTCATTTCCACAGGGAAAAGAGCTTCAACAAGTTGCTATTTCAAGAGCTTGCCAGAGGCAAGAGCAATGGTGCAAAATGTTCCTAACTACACGTTGCACATGAGGCACCAAGCACGAATCAGTTTATTAGTGTTGTCAATCTACTTTGATAAGTACTGGGAAGCCTACAATGAAAGGCTTTGTTTCTTCACTTTTTATGAGGCACCTAATTGTCATGGTTATTTTTACTCTCGGTGTCTTACAGTTTGATGTTGAACACAATCAAGTTCCCAGCCTCCATCTAAGCCCATGTGCATACAACCCCATACTCCCACCATGCCTAAGTGACTGTTCAGTTTCAGATTACTGCCAATTAAAACACAGAAGAAGAAGAGGTCCAGGAAGGAGATCACATTGCACCAAGGTAGGACACATATTATTCTATTTAAAATTACTGTAGATGTACTTGAGACAAGGAAAGCTGTGAGGTTTACATTTTAGGAGAAGGAATCAATTATCTTGCTGCTCAAGGAAAAGAAAGATTTAAAAGAACTCATATAGCACAGTGGAAGACATCATCTTTCACTGCAGCCAGCATCAGCTTATAGGCAGAGCAAGAAAGAAAACAAGCAGGAGAAAGGGACTGGAAGGAGGAATAAGAAAGTATTTTAGCTCCTGGATAACTATTTATTACTAGTGACCATAAATCAACAGAAAGGAAAAAAACCCCAACAATATTTGTCTATACAGATACTGTTCTTATTAAGCAAAATCTGAAATTTTGATGTAAATTATTTGTAAAATAATTCCAGCATGGAAAACCTCTCCTGTGCACACTCTTGATTTAGTAACACAAGGTCTTTATTTTTGCTCAATTTGACCTCAAGCCCTGCAGCCAATTTCTATTTTTTAGTAAGAATAGATGCTCTGCTTCTCTGACTGGACTCCATACTTCTATCCACAGGTTTGTTTCCCATGCAGGGAAACACAAGATGCTTTTTCACTAATTTCCTGTTGTATTTTTATAACATTACCTAAAAGTCACACAGTTAGGTCTTAACCCCTATTGATACCTTTTTTCTCTTTTCACTAGAGATGTAGTAAAAAATAATAAAAAGCAAGCAGATGATATCTATGTTATTGAATTTTGAACATAATTTAGTTGGATTTCAGGTTTTGTTTCTAGAAACTCTAGGAAAAGTATAAGGGTTTCAAGAATGCAATTCATACACTGTCAGAACATAACAAGAGGAGTGAACTGCTTAAAATCCATACACAGCCAATTAACTTATATGGCACACAAATGATTACAGATGTTTCAAAAATGTAACCTTTTCCCTGCTCATGTTTAGAATTGACGCTGACAAAATTCCCACCTCCAGTTCCAGCCACTTTGAAAAGGCTCCTCAAATGGTGTGCACAGATATAACATGCAAATGCTTGCATTAGTTGATTAAGCAATGTTGTGTGGCTGAAGCTGTGAGAGTCACTAGGTCATCAGTGTCTCAGGAGTGTGTGACATGCTGAGAACGCTCCCCAGCACAGGCTTCACCCAAGACTGCTGTGTTTTCATTCCCCAGGAAAGTACAGCAACAGTAATCCTGCCTCATCATCCTAATATTTAACAGCTGCAAATTCTAAGTCCTTATCTTTTGTTTATTTGTGTCTTGTTGTTTTGTGGTGGGATTTTTAACCCCTCTCAACAGCCACTGAGGAATTGCATAGCATAGATAGATTTAGGCACAAAGGGCACCTGGGGCAACCTCCAGATTAAAGCAGGAATAATCCAACCTTCTAGGACTGTCATGCCAGACGTCATACCTTCCAAAGAGAGTTTGTCTCACAGAAGGCTCTCCACTTCTCTGCAAAACAGCATCTCAGTGAGGGACACATTTTTTCCATGCCTTTAAAACAACCACAGGGTTGGATTTAGGGATGCTAATGGGAAGTCCCACATCTAATGTGGAGGCGTGGGAGGGAAGATGGAGGAGAAATAAAGCAGAATCCCATTCTGTTTCATCCTGATCCAGTGAACAGAGAGGAGGAAGACAGCAGCCACATGAAGGAGCAAGAGGGAACACAGAAACCAAAAGCCTGTGTGAGGAAACCAATTCCAGCTCCCCAAATCTGGTGTCATCCAGAGTGCAAATATCCTTCAACACGGCACTGCTTGGCCTCCCCTCTCCTCTGCCAGGTCTCAGAGCTGCTTTACGTGTGATGCTGCAGGGTGTGCAGCATGCTGGGTGTGCAGCATGGACACCCACTCAAGTCCTGGAATGGCAGAGACCTGCCAGGAGCACAGCTCCGTGGGGCTGGGACAGAGTGTGCTCCCCTGGAAGCCGTGGGGCAATACCAACATCACAGACACACTGACCACAAGGGCCTCTCCTCCCATCTGCACTTTTGTCCTCTTGAATGGCTTTCATCTCTTTCATACTGCACAAAGAATGGCAATATTTGACCTAATAATCCATAACTGTTTATCAGAGTCCTTACAAAGACAAAAAATATTTTTTCTCATTTAAAATGGTGCTCTTGATGTTGGCCCATTTTTATTTTCATTTACTAAACTAAGCATTGTCTGGTGTAATAAAAATGAGACTCATAATATTACTTGCAGTGAATAGTTTGAGCTGGAAAAAACCTCTCACTTCAGCAATAAATTATCTCCAAGAGTAATTTTCTTGCCTCATGCTACAACACTGCCCCCTAAATACATTTTCTCTTAAATAAGAGAAATAACTATTTCTCTTATTTAAGAAATAGATTCTTTTTCTTATTTAAGAAAGAGAATATTTCTGCAATATCAGTTCCTCTTGCTTTGAGAAACAGAAGTCAGCTTCCCAGTGACATTTGACATTTTGTGAATGTTTCAGTATTTTACTGCTCATAAGTGATCCATTATTTTATACAAAAGCTATACTGAGCAGGCACCACCTTTTGAATGTCCCACATAACCATCAATAAAAGGTCCTTAAAATTCTCCTTTTGTGTAGTGTGCATTTGATCATGGTAGTTTCCCAAATGCTGAATTCCTAATATGAAGTCAAGTTTGTCTCCCCCTCATTCTCCAGGCAATCTGAACTATAAATGATTTTCATTATCCGTTGTCAAGTCTTCATACAGAAGAAAAGTCATAAAATAACCCCAAGAGAAAACACTTGAAGTGACCTTGTGAATGAGAAAGACCATGATTTATTTTTGATAACAGGATGATTTTGACTCTAATATGTGGTTGCCTTCAGCCCCTATGGTCATCTCAAGGGTGCTATATGGATTCTCTATTAAGCTAGTTTAACAAAGACAGGCAGAAAAATATCCTTGCAATAATAAAAAGAAAATGATGGCCCAAGCCAACATTAAGTCTAGTCAGCCTTTTAAAATAATATTTTCAGACCTGTCAAAGTAAGTGCTTTATTATAAATGGAACTTTTATTGAGATATAATTGAAAAAAATAAAAAAAAATGAAAAAAGCCCAGAAAGCACCTAAATATCCTTTCATTGTTTTCTTCAGATCATTCCATTAGATGTATCATTTCCAAGGTGCTTAAACTGAGTAGGCTGTACAAATCATGGGGTAATCTCAGTGGCTTAAACAAGTAGACCCAGCCCACTGTCCCTTCCCCAGGCAAAAAGTTACTTCCAGTTAAGCTTACGTGGGATCCCAAGCAGCACTAACACCAGTGTGATGGAAAGCAAGGGTTTCAGAGCTCCACAGATCACCTGGCTGCTTATGCCCTTTTTTGACCCACAGTTTTAGAGGAAAAGTCCTCTCCTTCTAGCAGAGAAGGTTGTGAAAATAACCCTCTTTAAAAACACTTGTGTTGATCTTTGTGTTTGGAGAAAGTATCACATATGGGCATGGGATTTCCCCTTGGGAATCTACCAGCAAAATAAATCCTGAAGACACACATTGATCAAGGGAATGAATTCAGTGTGTGCCCTGCTTTCTTGGATAATGACAATGTCATGACATTTTGCTTTCTAGGGAAATAATGACCTCTCTCTTCCTTAAGTGACTGAGCCCAAACCAGCATAATTTAAATTATTTCTGGGAAAACTTTCAGTATTTTCTCTTTATATGCAATAAGATGGTAAAGCCTAGCCCATGCTTCTTTTTATCTGTAGAAATGTACAACTGAGTCACTTCTAACTTCAGGCAGCAATGCCAGTGCTACACATGTATCCATTCAAAGGAAATTATTTTCTGTAAATTTCAATCTTTTGATGCTTTTGTTGTGTTGTCAGGAGACCTAATAAGACTGATAACAGGCAGAGCATCTTAGTGCCTGTTAGATCCTCTTTATTCTGTTTTTGTCTCCAGTCCTGAACCTCTGTTGAATGTCCATGTATTTCTAAATATTTCTCAAAGGTCCTTCCATGGATGACCTTGCAGAACCTGCTGCCTTTCCATCTTTCTGGCAGGTATGCCCTGAACATTTCTGTGCCTGTCACTCCTTTTCACCACTGCATCACCTAGCATGTTCTTCAGGGTTCTTTCCAGCAGTTCTGAATCAGACTCCACTCTTCTTTCAATTAATGTACAAAATCAGACTCCTTCTGGGCCCATGGGTAATCCTCAAGGACTCTGGACTGTTTGATAATCCTGAGGATTTGGTTTCAGGACTTGCCTGATTCATATTTTTCCTTCTTTCTTCCTTGTGTAAATCTGCATATTTGTCTTTGCTTCTATTATTCATTTATACAATTCTTTTAAGCAACTTTATGTACTTTAAGTTCTCTAGTACTATTTTCTACAAATTTTAGCAGCCACTAGCAACTGCCTCTGTGTTTTAATTGTATAGAGCATTTCAGACTAAGCTGGGATGAGAAAATTAAGCTGGGATGAGAAAAGTACACAAAGTAAAGCATATTGGAAAGATTTATGTTGGTTTTACACTGTGCTGAACTTCTTCCCTACCAAGAAAAAGAAAGTAAATCCAGAAAGCTCAAGAAAAAGAAGGCAAATCCAGACAAAAGCTCATTAAATTGTGCCAGGCTACTTCTTAGACACTGTTTTATATTGCATGGACATAAAGTCCATTTCTTTCATTGCTTTTTACATTTCCTAATTTTGTTTACTGCTGTAAGGAGTTCCTATTCCATATGAAGGCTTATAGGAAGAACATTCACAGTGATAATGAGGCCAGCAAATCTATGTTAAATTAACTTGAGAAAACTATGATGTTGTTGTAGCAAGACTGGGTTTTCAATTAAATGTGATTAAGAAAATAACTACTACCTTACAATTGAAGTTTAACATCAGAATCTCTCAGATTTCAGAGAAACATCACAGGTAAAAAAAATAATACAGAATGCCTTTTGTTGTTGTTGCTGTTATTAGGAAATCTCTCTTCTCAAAAAATTCTGGGGTTTATTTTTTTGCATGGTTTTTCCAACAAATTTAATTTCAGACAGGCTAGACAAGGAATGTCAGATCAGGCTCCAAAAATTAAAGTGCGATAAAATATATTTGTCAAGATCAGTTTAATTAGACCAATTGGCATTGCACCAAGACCCATATGGGAAATACAATTTTATCACCAAGAGCTCCAGAAGAGTAGACCAATTCTCTGTCTGACCTACCTTTCCACCTAAGAAAACCAATAATATCAGCAATAATGGTTTCATATACCTGTAAAAATAGCAAGCACACTTAGGTAAAATACAAATAGACAAGTGAATATGAAGCTGCACCAACTTTCAGCTTTTAGTGCTGAAAGTGCTGAAAGTAGCCAGCATTTCCAAGCTATTGAGGAGCTCAGTGCCACCCCTAAAATAGACAAGTGAATCTGAAGCTTCACCAACATAGGCTTTTAGTGCTGAAAGTAACCAGCATTTCCAAGCTATTGAGGAGCTCAGTGCCACCCCTCCACCTCTTACACTCTTGTTACCATGCAGGGCTCTCACACATGCATGACATCTGACAATCACAACAGGTAACAACAGGCACAGCCACACTTGAGTTTAGTCAAAATTATATTTAAAAATCCCTTTTACCAATGGAAAAAAATATATAAAAATTGTAACTCTTGTGTGGTCAAAAAGTTATCACAATTATTGGTTTATAGATGATTTTATTGGCTAGCAGCTTCTCATTTCAAGTAGATTTATAAAATTCAAATCATCGTTCATTCAAAATTCAGATCATATCACATCTTACTAAACTAAGACTGAAGCTATTAAATAAAACCTTGAAAAATTGCTTGTAATTAAAACATAAGTGGAATCTTAACTCAAGCTTTGAAATGAAACAGTAACCAACCTGTATTTTTATAGAGTTTTTTGCTTTCAACCTATAGTTTGCCACATCTGCTTAAACTCCTTTCCAAAGCTGTACAAAAGCTGAGCTGTTAACAGTTTATTGTTGAGTAAACTCTATTATTAAATTATGCATGTGTTTTTTCCTTCACCTAGGAAGTCTGTTTTATAGATTTCAACTTTTTTTTATTTGCATGGTGATTTATATGCATCAGTCATAAAAATAAATTATGTAGTTCATATAAATGACCTGAATACTATTTTAAGGATCACTCAAAATGTGGGATTGGAAAGTTGTATTTCAGATCACTACCTTCAACATATAATAGGCAGCAGTTCTGGTTACAAAAAATTTAGAGTACATTAGAACAGTAAAAAAAGGATGAGGAAAGTGCCTTTATTAGCTTTCCCATGTTATAGATTCAAACCTGAGAAAACTATAGCCTCAGGTGTACAGAGGGCCACCATTTTAGGGACGAAATTATGACCCCGTGAAGTGTGTCCAGCCAGCAGGAAAACTCATTACTCACTTCTGAAAACTGAAGTATTTGGCTCAAAGTCACCCTGAGAGTCAATAAAGCAGCCAGGTAGCAATCCATGCTTCCCTCACCCCAGTCTAGCCTGCAGAGTAAAATTATCTTCCTAGTTAAATACAATATTGAACCCCATTTGCTGTTCTTTTTCCTGACTAAGGTTGTTTTCACTGTCCCTTACAACAACCACTGTAGATGCAGCCAAGAGCAGTGGTACTTCCAAAGACCTGTATAGTAAAATAGTAAAATATTCACCAGGTATGCTGCTGCTGTTCTTTGCCTTGCTAGGGTTGAAAAATCCAGAATGGGTAAATTCCAGTGTTTGCTTAGCATTTTGTTGGGACACAGTGCCAACAATTATTTGAATTCATTAAATGAGCCTGAGGTTGTTGTCTGGCACAGGCAAACAGGCATGAAATATCTCACATTCACCTTGCTAAGTTCTCATGCTCTCTGAAAACACAGGCAAACAGGCATGAAATATCTCACATTCACCTTGCTAAGTTCTCATGCTCTCTGAAACAAGGTGGCCACAGGCACAATTTATTGCAGGGATTATCCCTGGCTCATCCTGGTACCCAAACCATACCTGGGAATAAGGAAGGCATTAGTTTGCCAGGTCAAAATCATGTTCAGGTCCTTCCCTATTAGCAGGTCTCTACCTGCCCTGGCCTCCTGCAGGCCCTTTCTTCAGGGGTGAATTTTTGTCCAAGCTAAAGAAAGATAATTTCCCTTTATCTCAAATTCCTAAAAACACTAATGGATCAAATAGTAGCTGCAGCAATGTAACAACTTGATTCCTTCACAGTCACTAGGAAATCAGGTTTTTTATTCACACTCCTTTCACAGTTTTTGAGAAACAACCAGATCTATAATTTTTGGTGCTTCCAAATTTAAAGAAAAGAGTTGTGTCGCAACATGGCCATTAATAATGAAAAAAAAATTGCCAAAATATTTAGTTTCTCAAATCATAGGGACCCAAATTAAACTACCCATAGAAAGGTTAAAATTCTTTGGTTTCAGAGTGGGAGGAAAGGCATACATCAGTTTTGATCTCGCTGGCACCTTCCATGTACTTTCTGTTACTCTGCATTTCCAGTGCTGCTATTCATGGCCAGGGAGGGGGTGCGGGGACAGAAGAAAAAATACAGAGAAAGCAAGACGTTTTCCTCAGTCTGATAAGAACAAAGAGCTCACATCCACATGGAGAGGCTGCTTTTTACAACAAACACACCTCCTAAAAGTTAATTACTTTCCATTTAACACAGGAGGAGTGACTGGAGGCGCTGCCGAAACACACAGTGCCATCTAATGGAGGAACCACCTCCTGTAACCCGAGCATCCAGACGGGGAAAAACAACAAAGTCCACACTGGATCTGTGTCAAGCCACAAGCGCACCAGGAATTTTTCAACCAATAGATGATTCCTGACAAAAACGTCATCTCTAAGTTTAGCATTTTTCATAATCAGGCTGCATACGTGGGTAACTGCAGCAAAACCCAGGGGCTGAGGCTGCATTCCCTTCTTTGGGGGTGCACTATAGCAGGGTACCAAAGGAAAGCACACCAACACAAGCTGGTGACACATTCTAAAACGTGCCAGACACCTACAGAAGGGTGGAGGAAAAAGAATTAAGCTTCAGTGTTGCTCTCGTCTCCCCCAGAATCAGCCCTCCCATGAGGCAGTAACAGCACACAGCACCCTGCCATGGGCTGCCTCTGCTCAGGGCTCTTGCAAGATCCACCATGGGCTGCAACTCCACATCAGAAAAAAAGTGGTTCCTTCTATAAATACAATTTGTGGGAATGAAATGGTAATGAAAAGTCCTTATATGGTTTTTCAAACCCAAACCATGTCATAGCTGGGAGGGGATTTGCAGGGGGTGTTAAATTAAACAGTTATTTTTAACTGCGGCTGGTTAAAAAATAAAGAGAGAGATTAAAAAAAAAAATAAAAAAGGAAAAAGAAAGAATGTCTGCATTTTTAATAGATAACAAAAATTACAATGGTACTTGTATTCCAAAATCCTCAAGCCTTAGAAAAATATCTTAGGAAGGCAATACAAATTGAAGTTCATTATACAAATAAAAAGAATGCTGAACATTTATATGACAGACACAAAAAAAGGCCAAGAAATAAACTTTTCTCAGTGGAAGATTTGTTAAAAATACCTCTATATTAGAATGATACCAGAAGACTAATTTTGAGGCAATTTTAATCCTTGATTCTCTAATTATTTTAGTCTTTGAAATTTCAAAGTATAACTGCATAGGGTAAAATAATTTGGCATTTTGAAAGTGCATAATATCCTCCTGATAGTTAGCAGAATGTTTTTCAAATTCATATGGCGAGATACATAATGATATCAGCATATACGACTAACATGTAAATCACACCTGGGCTGCCACATCCTTCTAGAAATTATAAGGAAGCTCTTTATTTCAAAGAGCTTCCTTAACCTTAGAGTCCAGTGATAATATATTTATATGTCACATTTTATTCAAGGCTGATTAAATCCATATTTACTTTCAAAATTAAGCTCAAAGCACCACAATTATACATTTTGTATGCATACATGTACAAAATAGTCTTGCTTTAGTTGTTTCACATCTCTTGTACCCTGAAAGTACAAACCTGAATGTTTCAGCCCTGTTTTTCTTTTCCTTTACAGATATGAGGAAATTAGAATTTAGCAGAAAATTAGAAGAAATTTTCATGTAAAAAATTCATTTCATAAATACATAATAGATAAGGATCACAGAATCATTGGGTTGGCTAAAAAAATTCTATGGATTTTATAAATATTTGAGGCCTAAAAATGGCAAGGCAGTTTAAAATAAACTAAAACCAAATGTATAAATGCCTTCAGTGTAACTGTGAATTCAACAGCAAACTATGTTATTATTGACTGATTGAAATAGAACTCTTTTTTACATTAATAAAGGCACATGTTCAACCATAGTAAAGAACTGTATGTTCCCGTGTGTCTTTCTGCATGACTCATTGTGTTAGAGATAAAGTGATGTTAAAGTAATTTAACCAGTCCATGAGGCTGCAGCTCCTGTTTACCCTAAAACTCATCCTCACATCATCCTTCCCACTTGGCCAGCACAGGGATTCTCCAGTAACGTGGTTGCCCCTACAAGGATTCATGCCACATACCCACTGGTACATGGCATGAATCCACTGGGAACATTTGCTTCATTGCTGGTATCACCAGTTGATTTGGGGTTTTTTTAATCATTCCCAGTACTGGGAAATTGTCCCTTAGTAATCAAGACTAGACAGTGTTTTCTTGGGATTTTCCAGAGAATTGTCAATGGAGGGATGAGAAAGAAACCACAATAACATGAAGTTTCTTGGCATTAGTAGGCTGACTCTGGCTTAACTTCACTTGTGAATTCTCTATCTCCTATCCCCCGCAGCACAGGGGGATGGGGAATGGGTGTTGCAATGAGTTCATTAGGTGTCTCTGACACTCCTTCCTCCTCAGAGGCAGGACCTCTCATACTCTTCTGCTGGCTGAAGTTCTTTACAAACTGCTGCAGTGTGGGTCCCTTCCATGAGGTGCATTCCTTCAGGAATGTGCTCCATAGTGGGTTCCCCCATGGTCACAGCCTCCTTTGGGCACCTCCTTTGGGGACCTGCCTCCTCTGGTGTGGGGTCCTCCACAGGCTGCAGGCAGGTTCTGCTCCAGCAGGGATCTTCGTGGGCTGCAGGGGCACAGCTACCTCAGCATGGTCTCCACCACGGGCTGCAGATGCATCTCTGTTCTGGCACCTGAGGTACCTTTGCCCCCTTCTTCTTCACTGACCTTGGTGTCTGCAGGCCTGTTCCTATCACAGATTCTCACTCCTCTCTGGCTGCTTCTGTGCAGTAATATCTTTCCACCTCTTAATAAGTTAGCACAGAGGTGCTTCCACTGTCACTGATGGACGCAGCCAGCAGCAGGTCCATCTTTGAGGAAGCTGGACATGGGGAATCTTCTAGCAGCTTTTCACAAAACCATCCACCAACAAAAGCTTTTCCTCAAAAACACCACAGCCTCCTTTTCTCACCTCCACCCTCCCACAGGTAGGGATGTCATCTTCTGTTCACTCTGGGCAGATGGGCTTGCCTTACCAAACACAGTTTTCACAAGAGACAAGATGTATGGAATAGGATGCACCATACAATATTTCCACCAAACCTCTCCCTGGTACAGCCTTGCCATCACGCAGAGCTGTACAGGACAGGGAAGAGGTGCTGGAAGGCAGTTCTGCCTCAGCATTACTGCTCACCACAGAGCCCTGGCATGCCTGTGCCACATGCTATCTCCAGTGTAGGTAGCCAGCTACCCAGCCCTCTGCTGTGCCCCAGCCCAGGCATGCAGAGCAGTCCCCAGTACCAGGCATGGAACACAGGCACCATGTGTGCCACTGCAGCTCACAGCTCACTGCTGGTGGAGATGCTTCACCTCTGCCAGCAGAGGTTACTTTTAACATGGTGACACATTCACCAGGGATGGTTGGCTTGGATGGATGATCTAGTGGTCAGTGCTCCTGCTTACTGATTTAACAATGAGCTGGCCAGAAGATTGAGTGGCTTTCCCTAAGTGACTCAGTAAGCCAGGGCCACACTTCTTATTAACACCCAAAGTATTTCCTGCTACCACCTTTAGCCCTGAATAGCAAAGCTGCCTTTCCAGAAAACAAATATGAGAAACCTATTGTAAAGTACATTAAATTTCAATGAGTGAACAAACTGTGTAGAGTGTGAAAGTGCAGAACATTGACAGATAAATCTTGAAAGAATAAAGGACAAGGGGTGTTTAAAAACAAACAAAAATATAAAATTCATACTGTTATCTATTTTAGAAAGGGACATGAGATAGTTTTTCAAGATTGGAGATGAAAAAGCTACATTGATCCACATTTATCCTCGATTACTTCTGGGAGATGAGGGTTCAGCTTCTTGTTTCATCTGCAGAATTCTTTTATGAAAAGTCAATTAAATTTTCTCTTGGTTGAAACATTGTACCTTTTAGTAAAATCTCTGTCCCTTACTTCTCTATTTCTCAGATTCTCCCCTGTAAAGTCAAGATAATGAATGTTTCCTTTTCTCCTACCCTTTATCTGAAATAGCTTTCAAGTTCTGAGGAAGCACATCATACAAAGTGACTAACAGGAGAAAGCTCTATTCTCAGCAACTCCTCTAGACACTACTAGGGAGTTCAGAATATGAAAGGTTGCAAAACTCTTCCTTAATAAAACAGAGGTTAACAAGACCATAAACCTCTATCTGTAAGTTCAAACGTTCTTTCAGTATTACTGCAGTGATAAATAAAACATCCCCAGCATTAAAGTTCCCATCATTTAGGCTTTCCTCTTGATGTTTGCAGTGTGTTTATCAAACTAAAGAGTTCATAAAGGAGTCCCAGGCTCCAACTATCAAGTCAATACTCTTCCCCGTAAACACAACATCAAAAAGCCAAACTGTTTTAAATACACAAGACTATAAAGTTTTCTTTTCATTTGTTATCTCTCTTGCACCTGCTCTAAATAAGTCTTAGCTTAATTGATGGTCTCTAAACAACCAGTGTTTATATTCACTTTGGAGCTGCTTCAGAAGGAAGATAGTAGTCACTGTTTGTTTTCCTTCTGTATCCTGGGTGTCACTCAGAGCCACATTGAATGGAAACTTGATTTCCATTGCAGACACTGCCAGGAGAGTCCTGCACCCACCACAGACATTGTCTGACTCTGGTTAACAATTCACATATTAACCATGCTACTCTACCTACCTTTTATGTTTGAGCATTTTTATTGCATTCCAGTAAACCCAACCACCTTCAGGCAACAGCAACATACAGGCTAGTAAACCCTGGCCCGAGGTCAACCACTCCTGCACCAGCTCTCTGGGGCTGTCACCCAAGGAAGTGAACTATTTTTGTCCCTGGGGTTTCACTCCCCTGAACTCACAGGATGGACCATGGAGTTGGTCTGCACCTCATGGTCCTAGGGGCAAATAACCCAGGAGCACTGTATTTAGTGGGACCTGAACTCTGCTTCCCCACTCCTGGCATCATACATCCTCTGAAGAGTTAGAGCATCTTGTCCTCCATGGCCCAGGCTCCCAGAGTGGGTCACAAGGAGCAGGAGACAATCACAAGCTTTGAATATATTCTTTACACTTTGAACCTGAGTCTGCAGAGGACTCAACAGGATAAGAAAAATTAATGTTATGTAGTTGAATGAAGAGGAAAAGAAAATGAAGAGGCCCTGTCTGGTGTTGTGATAGGGGGAATTTTTGTATCAGTTTAATCATTCATTCTTCAGTAGGAATCAAGTTCAAAAAAGAAGGAAAACAAAAAAAAAAAGGTAAAATTTTTAGCTTCTCTGTGACAAAAATGTAGCAATCTCTGGAGAATGTTAATGCTGCAAAATATAAAATATTCCTTTTATTACTCAGTGTGCCTCATCTGTGCAGATGGACTCTCTTGTTACCCCAGTGGTCAAGTTCAGCTGACAACCCCCTGAGTAAATAGCACATGGGAAGCTGGGGAGCAGTTGCACCTTGGAAGATTTCCATCAGCCCAGGAGAGGTGCAGAGAAGACAGGCACCAACAGGCTCAGTGCTTGCACAGCTCAAACCTTGAACTTATATGCACCCAAAAAGACAATAGGGACCTTCATCCCGAGCTGAGGGCTCATCATGCAATGATGAGCCAAAATACTGTCAGGAATGATCTCTCAAAACTGGGACAGGCAAAGGTGTCTTGGCACAGCCCAGCTGCATCTCTCTTGAACTTCAGCGATGCTTCTAGGGCACCTCCTTATGGCCAGACACCACTTCTCAAGGGAAGATGGATGGTCATTCACAACACATTTCTGTACATGCATCATTTGGTAATTTTACTTCTCTATTTAAAAACAAACACCTCTCTTTAACAAAGAAGAAATTAAGACCTACAATATTTAAATTCCCAAAGAAAGTGTGAATCCCAGGAAAATTGTGATTTCCAATATCAGGTCATGGTTAAGGTAACGTTTTCATTACTGCAGAGTTACAGTTTCTCAAGTACATGTTTCTCAACAACACATTTTCTAGTATTATCAAAGAAAATGCAGTGATACCTAGATAGTATGCCTCATTTAATGCCAACATCCTCTCTTAAGAAACACTTCCCACAGAATGATGGGTGTGCAGAATCCTTTGCAAGAGTTCACTTAATTATCTATCAAATCTACCCTTCCCTAACTGGGAGGTAAGTGACAGGCAGTGTCATTTCACTCACAAAATGACAATTTGGAGAAAGCATGCAAATGAAAGTACAGATATTGCCAAAAGTATGCCTACTTAAAAAGTACTTTTTAATGAATGCAAAAGAGACCAAAAAGCTTCTTTCCCAAAAGGGTGCTGTTAATATTTCCCTTGTGATCTGAGTGAAAATATGAGAAAATAGTGATTTCAGCTGTGAGGTTTTTGTGGTTTAGATAAACATTCTTGCTGTTAGGGAATTGATGTCTGACAAATTCCATTCCTTGATTTATCACATTTCACACAAAAATTCATCTAATTGCATATTGTTATTTTTTGCATTTACAGTACTATCATTGTGGCCCACCATGATTACAGCACCTGTGAAACTCAGTGCCTGGGGGAAAACTGCCTTAATACCGTCTCCTTTCTATTAATGGAGTAATTCAATATGTTTACCTTCCTCAGCACTGTCATTTTATACAGCCAAAGCTACATATTTCCTGCTGAAACACTGCAAGAAACATTCTTACATTGTGCTTATTTAATATGCTGGGTAATTCGCATGGGAAAGAAAAGTATTTAAAAAAAATAAAGGGATACTCATTTTCCTTTCAGGTAGAAAATCCTTTTTACTACTTATTATGTTTTTATTTTAAATATTTAAATAAAGTCCCTCTTTTCTACAGTTTGGTGGGTACTTTAATAAGAAATTAGAAATCAAATTTATCAAGTTTATTAGTAAGGATCTCCATATTGATTCAGTTACATTTTATTTTTTGATAGTCATCCTCACAGCCTATGGAAACTTACAGAACTTCCTGTTATGATAAATATACAGAACTTGTAAAAGACCAAAGAAGCATGGAAATTTCATTTGTTTCCCTCATTAAGTAAAGATTCAAATTCTGCATTTTATTGTGCATGCACAGCTTCTCTTTCTACTCAGTGGAACTGAGGGCCAAGTCACATCCCTATTTATTCTAAGATCTTATTCAAACATAATTCAAAGCATATCTTTCCTCTACAACTCTATAAACAATGAAAAGAATTGTCAGCTTTAGTTTTCAGGCTTTAAAACAGATCACTGACTTGACAGTGCTTAGAAAGTGTGCTAAAAAATGACTAATGTTACAGCTTTAAAGAACATGCTTTCAGACTCTCCTTGTTGTCTTACAATCACACTGCAAAAGGGCTAAAATCAAAAATGACTACCCAGCAACAAATATTCCTCTTGAATCTGCTTATCTAGATTTTATCCATTACAACTGCTACAATTTAACTGAGCAAAATGATGTCATTTAATGAATACAGACATAATCAAAATCTATCTGCTTTTTTATTTTTGAAAACCCCAAACAGATAACAATTCAAAGGGTAGAAGGGAAAATATGAAAATATATGGAACATGGCCTGCTTGTGAGGCAGATTTGGACTTAAAGGAATCTAAAGTTAGTTACATAAATATAGGAGTCTCATTTTCACTTTAAAACATGCAAAATGATGTCATGTAATGAATACGGACCTAATCAAAATCTGCTTTGTTGTTTTTGAAAACCCCAAACAGATAACAATTCAAAGGGTAGAAGGGAAAATATGAAAATATATGGAACATGGCCTGCTTGTGAGGCAGATTTGGACTTAAAGGAATCTAAAGTTAGTTACATAAATATAGGAGTCTCATTTTCACTTTAAAATAAGCCTCTAAAAGTGTTTTTCCCTTGGCTGAAGATAGTTATCAAAGTGCTTATGAATGGAAAAAACTGCTAATATTAAAAGACTGTTCAGCTGGGCTGCACCTCAGCAGTTGCTTTCCTTCTTTGACTGATGCACACACAAACCTGTGTACTCACATCTGCACATATATTTACTTTTTTTTTTAAGAGTGCAAATCAAAAGATTTGGATACATCAAGACAAGGATGATGCCTGAATCTTCTGCAGATGAGTAGCTCAATCCTACAAAGTATGGCTGTTGTGGATTAACACCAGTGGGCAGATAAGAACCACACAGTCACTGGGCACCACTCAGGTGCCACCCTCACTGGGATGGGGGAAGAAGAAAGAAAAAAAAAGACAAACCAACAAGAAAACACAAGATTGTGTTTAACAAATAAAAAATATATATTTGAATAAATGAAAGAAAAGGGAGAGGGAGACTAGAGAAAACAAGCAACGCAATAGCCATCACTCACCACTTCCTTTGGGTAGACTGATGCTTACAGAGTTCCTGAGCTAAAGATGGCTAATTCCCTATATCTTCCTGTTTTCCCTTTTATTGGGAAGCATGAATGTATATGCCATGGGATATGTCTTTTGTTGGTTCAGGTCATTTGCCTGGTTGTGAACCTTCATCCTCCATCTATTCACCGGGGTGTCAGAGTGAGAAACAGAGCAGACCTTGATGCTGTACAAACATTGTTCTGCACCAGCTAGAGTATTAAGAGTGTTATCTGTTCTATTTCAGTCAAAATTCTGAAACACAGAGCTGCTATGAAAGAAAAATCTATTCTATTCTAGCCAGGGCCAGTGCAAAGGTATAATTACTTTCATCAATCCTGAGTTATGTTCAGAAGAAAAAGAACAAAAAGAAATGTCTCCTAAGGCATAACAAATGCTGACAAGCAGCTGAGCTGTTATGTTTGTTAGTTTTTTGGCAGTAGACTGTACCTTTCTCTATTAATTTAGAGGGACCAAAACACCTAGCCACTTCTGCAAATGTTCACTTTGATTACACCCTTCCCAAACTTTTACAGGCAACCTGGGTTTGTGTATTTTTCTAGAGCCATAGTACATATCACTAGGAATTCGGAGAGGGCTTACTTCAAGACAATCTTTCTTATCTGAGAGACTTCATAAAGCATATGCCTGCACATTTGGGATATAATTTTGTGGTGTTGCAACTGATGCAGCCCATTCCCTGCTCTAACAGGTAGGACACTTGCAGAATTAACAGCACCAGACTCCAACCTTTCCCCTGCCAACCTCAGGACAAAAATCATCATGTGCTTACACAATTTACTTGAGGCAAGTTTGGAATTATAAAAATGGCAAGAGCTGAAATATGACAGTTTCTAGACATAGTTACTCCTGTTCAACCTCACTGACACATGGAGAATTTCACTCAGTCTCTGCTAGCATCCCTAGTATTGCTGTTGAGCAAGGAGAATTGGGTCAGACTGTTACTTCATGGAGAAGCCGATATATTTGCAAGAGTCCTGCCAAATTTCCCACCTGAGGTCTAAAAGGAGGTGTTGATGGAAGATGATCTGGAACCATTTCCCTTTGCTAAGTGATCAGGGGAAAAGCAGTTATCACTCATCATTTTTTTCTTCTGTAGAAGGCCCTTGCCTACGAGCCTTCCCTCTTCTCACCTGCAGCTGAGGGAGACCTGCCTGTTTACCTTGGAGAGAGCAAAAAGAACATATCCAGCCCTCTCTTACCTATCCTACCACCAGCACTTGTACTTTTCTCCTTTCCTGAAGTATCTCTTAGCTGAACCCAGCAGTAGAAGTAGATAAAATCTTTCATATGCTGCTGCCAGAGCTAAGGTGAAGAACAGATGCTTAATGGAAGGAGCTAAAGCTGATCCCATCAAGTAAATGACAGAACAATGACGATCCAGAAGTTCTGAGTTTAAAAATACGGGACAAAAAATGTGAAGAAGCAGGGAAATAATGCAACTAATAAATTCTAGGAGATCCAAGGAGATGGAGTAGTTTTCCCCAGATGGGTACAAGGGAGTTGCTAACCACAGCAGAAGATTTCTGGAGGAGGCTTGGATTGAAGTAATTTGCACATATCAAGTAACAAATTTCTAAATTGCAAATTTGGCAATGACATCACAGATTTAGGAAGCTGGTCTACCACTAAAGAGGAAAAAAACCCCTTATGGTACATTTGCATTTTATAGAACATAAAAATATTTATTTTCTGAGATAACAGATATGTAGGTCCAAAAGGATTAAGTGCCCTACTCATTTTACTTAGAAAGCCACAGTTACAGAGAAATTGAGACTGCAACAAGAAAGAACCCTTACCTTTAAACTTGTTACTTTGTTGGCACTCACAATTCCTATTTCAAAAATACATTCCTAGGCACCAGTGGGGGAGTCTTGACAGACTCCCAGAAAAGGCAGAGAGCCAACTTGTAGTTATTTTAAAGAATGCATCAGTTGTCTACAATTTTGCACCCTGGTACAGATCCTGTTTGTCTGAAAAGGATCCAGGCCACGTGAAAACGTTGGACAGAGTCCAGAGTTTTGCAGACTAAAAGCACATAATTTTACAACATTCCACCTCAAATCTTGCATGAAAATGCTGGTTAGCAAATTGTGATAGGTAAAGGGAGGCAAGCAACTTTTAACATAGTCAAAACATTTTTGGGTCAATCTCAAGACTGTGGGAAGAGCAATATCAGCACTGTGGGAAGAGCAAAATGGAAAAGTAACATCTGTAAAATATTTTGTGTTCTAGTCTTCCTGCATCCTTGCAGTGACACTTTACTCTGGTACACATACAGGGAGGTATTGCTCTATATTTTCAGTTTACAATGCATAAGCTCCTTGCCATCTCTTAAAAATTCAGATGAACAAAATCATCTAGCTGCACAGAGGGTCTGTTAATCTATTCTGCAACACTGTTGAGAATCAAATATGAGGCTACAGTTCTAAGAAGACCTCCTTACACAATTACTTTTATTGCCATGAGCAGACCTACTAACCTACACAGGACTATGCTATACAGCCAAGTTAAGCAAGTGTGTAAATGTTTGCAAGTTCAGAGCATTAGATCCCTGTTTTGGTCCCCATGACCTAACATAGCAAGTAATATTCACAATAAAATTGAGTCCTTCTCAGTTGTTAGACACTGAAACTTTGTGTGCAAGATAGGAAATTTCTTTGCACCACTCAGTTCTGAGAGAAAGTCCTTTAATGCTGTAAAACTGGCCAGTGATGTGAATTCATCCCAGACAGCTTATGTGCAGGCACACTTGGTGTAGGCACAGCCCCCATTGCAGTGGGAGTGGCATGATACTCTCCTCAGCATGACCATACATGCACACAGCTGAAAGACAACAGGTAAAGCTGCTACATTCAAACAATCTCATTCCTAATAGGCTACAAGCCTTGCTTAGCCAGAGGTCAAGTTTACCAAATAAACAGGCTTTTAGCAAAGAGTGATCAGGTTCATTAAAAGAGGGAATTACAGCCTGAGCAAAAACAACATCTGCATAACCGAGGACAAATGCCCAGGGCCCCAGACAAGGAGACAGGCTGACAAAGCTGTGGATAAATCAGGATGCCATCCTATTCCAAAGAAAGGACTCAAAAGAGACATTGGTGCCCTGTTATTAATCCAATCACTTTTGAGTGGTAGACCATAAGAGTAAAGCTAGTAGTTCACATGGTTAAGGGCCCCCACATTAAAAGCCATTTGAACTTGTTCCAACAGCATTGTATAAGAAGCTGCCAGTTGTACCAGTCTGACATAAAACAAGGTCCCTTCATCTTCCCTTATAGAGCAGTTGCTGCAGAGCTATTTGCCTTATAGGACCACATTTGCCTGCTTCATCATGCCATAATTCCAACAGACTAGGGTATTTTTAAAAGTGACTGCAAAGAAAGGAGGCACAGGAAAAATTGCTTTTTAGGCAAAATACTTTATATCAACAAAGTTAAAACTAGACAAAAAGGTTTTCCTTTCAGAAATGCTTCATTATACATCTAGGTAAATTTATGGTGCTCTGAAGTAAAGACAGCAGAAAGGAAGACTCACTCACTTAAGACTTTGATAAAATATTTACAAAAGTCACTTCAGATGTGTGCTCTAAGTTCTTCTGACAAAAAAGAACTTAGATGATTGTACAAAATACAACATTAGAAGCTACTGGGAGCAACTCAAAGCAGCCAGAGACTGGGTCACTTATTCAAGACATGACAGACTCAGGGTTAAAATCCCATATCAGAACAAATTCATATGCACTTTTGAAGCCAGATTCTCTGTTCCTCCTCCACACCCTCCATTTTAATGGCTGTTCTTAAGAAGAGAGCCTTTTAATTAACAGAGGTATTGTCAAAATTAATCAATTCTTCCAAGAAAATGTTTTGACCAACTCATGCTTTCAACCAGTAACAGTAGATGAAAAAATAATAAGAAAACACAAACCAGAAATAAACAACTCACAGGGGCTTCAGGAAATATGGAATATGGCTATTTGCCATATTTCTGAGTAAGTGGCTGAGATGTTCTTTATAGACAAGCTACAAAGCCCACAGTGGGTTCTAATGTCACCCCATGTAATAGGGAAAAAAGTTGATAGATGTGGTGCCTTTTTTTCATCACACAGACTATTTATGTGATTGGTGGGACATTTGCTATTTCAGAGTTTGTTATTTCTTGTGCTTTGAACAGTGATTCCATCCCTAGTTAAATTGGCACGCAATTCCCCTGAATCCCAAATGCATACATATTTTCAAATTAAACACAACAACAATAAAAAAAAAACCTCAATCTGAAAATTCTGTAACAATAGAGTTGGAGGAAATAGTTCATTTATCTGAATGCTGTAAATTTGGCACAACCTGGTGCTTCTGCATCAGCACAACTGTCAAAATGCAAGTCAGAATTGAGACATGGAAACTCTACCATGTCATCACATCCACACCACTGCTCCTCTCAAATCTGCTTTCTGAAGAGCCTTCAAACATTTTGCAGACCTCATTTGCCAACAGTTGAGTACACAGCGCTTCACCACTTCCCTTGAAAGAGTACTCCATAAATGTGAGTCATAAACTGAAGAGGAATTTATAATTGGATACAGATCTCTCCCAAAAATTGTCACACACCATATATTAATTTCTGCTTGCTGATGAGTGCAGTATGAAAGCTTCTGTAATACTCATTCAACATCTTCTTTAATACACGATAGGATGAAATACTCTAAATAATTCCTCTTTTGTGCTTTTGAAACCTTTTCAGACAGTTTTATTCCTTATAGCAGATGAACAGTTCACTGCAAAAGCAACACCATAGTACCTATTGTTTCAGTTTATGAGCTTGCATTTTAATTCTAGAACAACATATACGGTGAAGAATCTCTCTTGACACAGAAACATGTTTTGTCATTGTTGTGGAAGGGCAGAAGAACAAATGTCCTTGTGTTCTATAAGATGTATGAACAGTGGGGTTTAGCACAGCAGTATTCTTCACTTGAGGAGTCAAAAGAAAGTGTACTTACCAATGTAATTGTAAATTAGATTGGAATTATACCTTACATTAGGCAGAAAAAAGAAACATGCTATGGAAGAAAAAAAAATTACAGTCTTAATATTAGATCCCCTATTACTCCAGTCTCCTGCACCTAGGATCTCTTCCTTAAGAATAAAGTTGGAAGTAATTTTGGAGAGAAGCCAGCTGTCTGGAATCCTTTGTCGAAAACTAAGTGTGGGCTTCTAACAAGTCATAACAGAAAAAGGCAAGAATCTTTCACTTTTTATAGTATCTTAAAAGCTCCTTTCTCCCTGCAGTTTCACAGAAACTTAAAAGACAAATTAAATCAAGGCAATTGAGAACAGAAAAGTCCTGCTTCATTTTCAAATGTTCAACAGAACCTATAGTGCTTACCACCGTACATAAGAAAAAAGTTCTACCTATCTGAGAGCATGAGAAAACAGTGGCAGGTAGTGAAAAGTGAATATAAGAAACAATAGAACAGCTGCCTTCAGCTCTTACATGTATTTGCTTCTGTTGATGAATTTTGATAATACACAGAGATTCCACTATGCACCTGCAAGTTTTAACAATGAGGTCAGTCTCACTTCACATGGACTGTTCTATTAACTTATGTGTTCAGAGCCTTAAAATTTTGTCTTCCCATGAGCCCAGGGTTCTCTGCTCCCCATAGTTCATAAGTTAAGCCCTTTTCCCCTGAAACTGCAGGTAGACTAATATTGCTGCTTTAAAAACACTGATCATTCTGAGAAAGGAGCCCTTAGCTGCAGCTGATGTATCACCAGAAAGAATACTCCAAGGGAATTAGACCTTATGATTTCAAGGGCACAGAAGGTCTATTGATCTTGGGAACAGTCTCTCCTAGACAGGAATGTGTAACACTGTTCCAGCACTCTGCTCAACAGATACATCCCCATTCACCCTCTACTGAAAAACAAACAGTACCTTAAATATGAAGCCTAGGAACCAGGGGTAAACAACAGTGACTTCTGCAGAGTCTGCACCAATTACAGTGAAAGACTGATTAATTTGGACAAACTTTGTTTTTTAAAAATCCAAGAAAAACACAAATCAGGTTCTATGCTTGTACAAACATCTCAGTACCTGGTTGCTATCTCTACCTATTAATAATTCAAGAGACCCAAGTTCATGTAAGTGCCAGAATCCTATGGAAGCACCTACCTTTACATAAAGCTTTTAAGGCTTTTGAAAGCCTGTTTTGATTTAGTCTTAGTTTTCCACATGTCACATTTGCAGCCTCCATGTGGGTGGAAAAATTCCTTGATTTTTTGGGTCAACATCCTCATAATGTAAAACATAACAGTGACATTGGTTATGCCCACAATCTAGGGTACTCCCTTCCTTTGGTGACAGCTCTCCCCAGAGGACCACAAAGTCCTGACTTTTGTGACATTGTTCTTCCAGTGAATGGGCACTCCAGGAGGGAACGAGTTCATATTTACACAGATATATCACCTTGTGGCCATAGCACTCCCTCTTTAGGAGAGTGAAGGTTTCCAGCACACATCTTGCATTTCCTGGGCAAGTTAGTAATAAAAAGATGGATACAACCTAAAGCATCTCTTCTTGGGCTTATAAAACAATAAGCTTTGTCTAGCTCTTGAGATAATAGTAACTAGCAACCACACTTGGAAAATAATTGCAAGTAAACAAAACTATGCACTGGCACTAAAGAAATTAGTGAAGTTTCTGGAGATCAGAAGAGGGCAGCCCATCTCCCCCTGTAATGGGGATGTTGTAGGTCTTGGTCTGGGGTTGTGACTGCAACAGGCACAGCAGTCAAGGCTTAACATCACACCTCACACACCTTCAAGCCCAGCAAAACCTGGTTGCAGCACACATCTTGGTCAATCTCATGTTAAATTATTTCAGTGGAGGAAAAATGCTGAGACACAGTTCTTTAGAAAGTACAGAATGCTTTCTATTGAATATTGGTTCCATACTTGCACATTGTCCAGATTTTCTTTTTCAGAATATAAAACCATGAAAAACTACTGACCCCGTCCTGATCTAGGAGTAATATTGAACCTTGCTCAGAAGGATGTCATCTTTCAAACAAGCTTTACCTTTAGATGTAGTCTGTCCAAACATTTTAAAGAACATTTTCCTCTAGGCAAGACATCAAAAGCTGGGATGAAATAGACATATGACTATACATTTGCCTAAAATTACTGAATATTTTAGAAGCCTGGTTCAATTTAATTTTTGCAAATTATTTTTAGATGGAAAACTTCTAAACCTCAGAAAGAGTTGTATAGTGATGTTGCCTATGAATATGAAATAATATGCTTCTCTCCCAAAAACACAGTAATTAACGTTTGTAGTAATTACTGCCATCACAAACCAAGTATTTTTCCTAACAGTTACACATTGGCTGCCTGAGACAACGTTCCTTTCCTCTGTGCTCAGAATAAGGATTGAATTAAGACAGAAACCACTGTGGAAGACAGTAAATTTCCAACAGGAATGAGCAGAATGCATTATGGCATCCCTTTTGCAAGATGGAGTCCCCAGCTGACCACAGTCTTTGCCCAGAGAGCCGTGAAATTCACAGTGACTGTCTCACCACTCTGCCTAAACACTGGCCTGGAGAAGAGTTCTGAAGAACAGCCCCAGCTCTGAAAGGAGAAGTGAAAAATATTCAGGCTCTGCCACTGAGAGATGTCTTTGAACAGTGTGGTAGAAAGCAGGTATAGATAAAAAGAAATAATTTAATTAAGATATCTGTGAGCAGATATCTCTGCTGTAACAACTTTGCACCCTCCAAATCAGAGTGGAGCATTCAAAGACAAGTAAACAGATGGACTGATTCAAATGTATGACTGTGATAGTAAAAAGGTTTACTGCTAATAAAAATATTCACCTATAGTTTAAAATCACAGTATGAGATAATTTTCCATTTTTGGGAAGGTCAATAGTCCAGCATTTGCCATTTAATGAATTAGACACTAACAATTAATTTAATTATTATTAAGGAACTCATTTAGTAAACAAACCTCATGAATCATGATCTCACAAAGTAGCTAACCTCAGAAATGCTGAGTCATGAGAAGGTTATGGGAAGTATCAAGTAGAAGGAATTAATCTCACTCCCATTTCCCTGTTTTTCTATTTTTACATTCTCCTTTTCCTGGATCATTGCCTTTAATCTGGGACCTTATTGATTGACTGCTATGCCTTGTACTCTCACAGAGAAATTAATGGATTTAGCACTGCAGTGAACAGCATTGATCGACTGTAATCAAGGACTCAGCACTGCCACACAAACGGGGAGACAGACTCATTTGTGGCCCGTAGCACATCAATAACACATTTTACACAACAAACCAAATTTGTTCTCCAAGAACCTTGTCATGTAACTACCCAATCTACCTCCTACTTAGATTCAGTGTTGAGAACAGCCTCCTCTCCTTCACTAAAATAATCCCCACATTTATTTACAGTAGCTATGTTCTTGCTTACTTTACATCAACAGAGATTGTGCTGTTCCAGTTTTCATGGCTACATCAAATGATATAGTAAGAGAAAAAGGAGTATATTTTGTAGAGTAAATGGCAGTGGTTTAAGACATCGTTTCCACATGTGTAACTATTCACACTTTTACCATGATTTTATTAGGTTTTGTATTCATTCATGTAATTTCTGTATTTGTTATTACTAAATGCTAATGTTAAAATGGGAATCTTAGCAATAACTCTTGAGACCAATAATTGGGTAGAAGCTAAAGTAACATAGTCAGAGTTCCCAAACTCTAAAGCAGTGAGTCTATGGTACTGGAATCAGTAAAGAAAGTAGCAGTGGGTCCAAATCTGAGGCTGAGCCTGCTCTTCTTTACAGGTAAGGGCCAGCTGTGAGACACCTTTCACTGCTGATCTACTGGCACCTGATTAGAGTATGGAACTGGAGGCATGAAGTGGACGTGAAAGGAAAATGCAGGCCCAGCTTAAGCACTGCTAAGGTGCTGGGACATGGGCATGGGACAGTCTGGACTCTGAAATTGGAAAATATTTCCTGCTAGGAACACAGACAAAGTCATAGCAAGCAACTACAGCTGTAAGTGTGAAAAGTCTTTGTGGAGTCATTCCCTGCTCACCGTGAGGATCAGGTACACTTAGATCCTGCACAACAAAATATTTTGTTCAGTATGAAAAATCTCCAAAGACTGACCTGGAGCTTTTTTGGGTAACCCATCACAGTGCCTAAATGCCAGCTATAGAGTTCTTCCTAGAATCTAATGAAACCCACCATTAATGCAAATTGCCTTTTGTTCCATCCGCAGAGATGAAGAACAATTAATTGCTGTTACATTTACAACCATGCCTGTATTATTTATTCTCTTTTCTAGACAGAAATTCACCAAGCTGAGCTCATGCAAGGAAAACCAATGAGTTGCCAGATTTGGGGGTGGCTGCTGCAACTGGGTGTGTTCACCTTTTGTTCTCGTATGAAGGGAGCAGTGGGCAGCAGGAAAAGCTCAGCTCCTCCTTGGACCTCTGGGTGCAGGCAGATACAGAATATTGGTTCATAAGATGCTTGTACAGAACACACTGGGAAGCCAGATTTTCAATAAAACACATTCAGTTCCTGCAATCTATGTCACATTTTCTTAGTACAATTTTTGATTTGCTTTCCATTAGTTTTTCTCTGGGTTTTTTTCTGTATTTCTTAAAGTATCACATATAAAACTGGGTGAACAATTCAGGATGGTGTTTATCACAACAGAACAGGGCGAAATGGTTACTTCTCATCCTCTTGTTGATAGTACCTTCAGTAATGACTCCCCGAATGGCTTTCACATTTCAGCATTTTGCCTCATCAGCGACTTGCATTCATTTTCTAATTTGTGGTAGCCCACAGATACTCCTGCTGACTGAATTATTCCCCATTTTCTATAAATAAATTATATTTTCTTCTCTGACTATAGAAACTCATAGCTTCTTTTGATTCCATTATATCTTCTTGATTTCAGACCAGCTTGCCAGCTAGTGAAATAACTTTCAAATTTAGTTCTACCTCCCTCAGCCTGGGTGTTGTACTGGAAACTTGGCAGATGACACCGACTCCATCAATTAAACTTTTTGGTTTTGCAAGCCCTTTCTAGAGAGCTTTTTGTTTTAATTTTTATTATATTATAGCAATTCTGCATACCAACTTTAAAATGTCTGTGGGGGAATAAAGGCCTTTCAGCTGATGGTTCTGCTCAACTGTAATCTTCCATTTTCTCCTTGTGCTTTGTTGCTTTAGTTCTCATGTGGCAGAGAAAATGTCCTAATTGGACTCCTCATGGTACAGAAACATATGAATTAAACCTTCAAGGCACATTAGCTTAACCTCCAAAATTAAAATGCAAGCTGGCAACTGTAAGTCATTTCACTCACTTTCATTAATGCAAACCAAAGTAATCTGCTTGTGCATTCCAGCAATGTGGAATGATACACTCTAGAACCAACATGGCAGGTCTCTGAAACATCAATGTACCTATGGGATATTGCTGAAAAATAGCTGAGATTAACAGCTAAACTTATTTCCAAATCCAGGTAACCTCTTTCATTAAAGTGAACATGCCAGAGCATATATGGATATATCAAAATTCATGGTTTTTCTTACAAGTATTCCATTCATGCCATAAATGTGGTGAGATTCTAGAATTAAGGATATCAAGCTTTAATAACTTTGTTTTCTATCAGGTGCATTTCTCTGTTATCATCATTGTCTGAGATATGGATGCATATAATCTTTCCTTTTGTATTGACTTCTATGTGACTCCCTCCAAACCATTAAAAACCCACTAAAATATGGAATACTTGCAAGTCTAGAAGTGAACTTGTCACTTTTCTGTGTATATCACATATATGATTCTTTAGGACTCGCACTTTATTAACACAACTTAAGGCTTTTTATTAAACCAATCATACATGCTCATTGAGTCCAGTGATTCACATCATGTAAAAACTGAATACATTAAGCAACACATGTGCAATAAAAGCAAACAGATCTTTGCAGTCTAAGCTTGCATTAATGGTGGTGGTGTGGCAACATATCAAAGGCAAAATGCAACATGGCCAGAATTTCCCACTGGAGTGTTAAGCAGAGCTGCATAACTTTGAACCCACAACAAATAGGATATCCCAAACCACCCTGGGTACATTGCTGTATTTAAGGTAAGAATTCATAACTAACTGCTAATGCCTAAATTCCCCAGCTAAAATTGAATGGAATTTCCCATAAAGGAGGCAACGAAGATACAAAGAGTATAGTAAAACAACTACTCATTTTACAGAATTAACACAGCAGGAGAATTCATGTTATTTCATGCATAGTGAAATTAAATTTGTCCAAAAAAAAGAAAAACCAAAACCAAAAAACACCTTAGGAGGCTGGATTTGAGGTTTTATATGGAATTTTCCAAGCTAGGTGGCTACAAAGCAGAAATGTTAGGAACTCAGCAGCAGGAGCACATGCATCTCTGGAGGAGCAGAGCAGACAAGTCATGTCACTTCCAAACTGACACCCTGAGCACTCTGCAATCCAGCGCATCACCAAGCAGAGCGCTCTCAGCCCGCTGCAGGGACTGAACTGCGCGCACGGGGTCAAAAATGGCCTTTCTTTCATAACACTGAATGTGAACGTTATGGATGCTAAATGAAGCTGAACTTAATATAATGATATCTAATGAAAGCAACTGGTTTTTTTTCAATATGCCATCTCCCTAAATCCAGCTTTCAGAGGACGAATACAAAAACACCATTGAGTGAAATTGCTAAAGAAAAGAGAGCGCAACCTAACTGCTACCCCCTAATGAACCCTTAAGTGGAGGATCTCATTTTTTTCAAGGAAAATCCTGAATATTAACTGATTTACCTAAAAGCAAGGATCAATTATTTCAGTCTTTGCGCACACAGTCATGTGAAAATTGTATCTTTACTAAAAAAAAAAAAACAGCAGAGATTTTAGGTGCATATGAAATGGAACATGTGTTACAATCATAGATATAGATTAGGAAACATGCATCTGCCTTTGTACAGGCTTTTAGACTCAAGTATATTTCTAGATATCTTGTTGAACAAAAAATACATTTAATGCAAAAAAAAAATTAAAATCTGGAATAACACAAAATTTGCAATTAAATATTTGTCTTCCCTGGATTACTTGGTACACTTTCAAAATCTAGATTTAATATTACTATATTTAATGAAAGAATAAAAATGAAAACAGCAGGGATATACATCCTAAGCAGCTAGTAAACTCAGACCCTAACACAGGTTGCATATTTTTAATATCTTGCCCTTATGAGTCTCAACACAGTGTATATTCCAAAGCTCTAACCCTGATAAATGGTTTTGAAACATAACTTGGAATTAACACAGGAAAAAAAATAGATTTAAACTTATAAGCTGTCATAAATAAGACTACTTGCAAGATAACACAGGACTAGAGAATTTGTACAGGCTTAATTTTCAGCCCAGTCATTTTCTCAACTTTTTGGAATGAACAAACACACAGGAAGATAGGATAAAAATTTCACATCTTCATAGACTTCTCATGCTTCACATTTCCCAACCTTTTAAACAAAATACTTGCATTTTTCCTGTCCTAAACAATTACATTACACAATAGTGAGCAAATATACAGATGTCACAGACTTCTAATCCAGAGCACAGTTTAATATTCTCTCATCTAAGAAAATGCCTTTTAAGCCATTCCTCAGCTTCACACTCTCCAGCTTTTTGCCTCCTTCTCTTTCATGACTCTTAAGCACTTATGCTCACAGGAGCTGTAATGAAGGCAATGCTAGGCCAGAGGTTTCTCATGGGGAACACCCCATCTCATTTTTAGGTTGTGGTTACAGACTGCAATCATCATAACTGTGTCCTGAAAGTGGCACACCAGAGCCAAGCAAGGCGCTGCAGTATGAGGACAGCTGCTGGACTAGAAAGCTCAGCCCAGATTTGGAATGAAGTTTTTAGCTTTGAATTCCAAATACATTTACCAAAGGCTGAAAGAAGAGAGGCAAGATTTTAAAAAAAGGTTGAAAAAACCTTTTTGTGGATCACATGATCTCTGGAGAGCAGCATTATGCAGATGAACTGGGCAGACAGATAAAGATGCCCTTCCTATAATTCCTTATCTTCATCTTCAAAGCAAGTATTTCACTTCATGCAATACAGTGAATTCTACAGAAAAAAGTGATTTTGCCTTGCTCTCTAGACACCCATCTCCATCTTGAATTATTCTTAGAGCTCTTGCTTAGAGCTCTTCAACTGCAGATGGCAATTTTCAATTAGGTATGTGCTTCAGGGGAAATAAGGAATTTACTAAGGTCACTTAAGGGCAATGAAATCACACATGCCATATAAAATGCTTACACTACAAAATGATAGCATAATGGAATGGTAAAGCCTTTAACAAAATCGTAAAGGGAGCATGCAACTAGTACAGCATGTTCCTTTATTATTTCAAGCTCTCCAGTTGCACCTTTGAAAGGTTAGTCTTTTTTTTTTTATTTTATTGAATATGTGTAAAGGTATCAGGAAAAAACATGATGTACCAGACTGCCTCCTGACAATGTGTAAGGGCACTCAGCTTCAAATTATATGCAAATCAGAAATTGAAAGCAAAAATGGAGTGATGGACGCAAGTCAAGCAAGCCTACAAAAAAAAGTTAAAAAAGTGCCCTAACTTTGTTTTTAGGATGAGCAGTTACTAAATGTGGAAAAACATTAAAGGCATTTAGCATGTTACTTCATTTCTAAACAAAAATTTTATGATATATATGCTAAATACATAAAGCACGTTCTGATTTGAAAGTGGCAAATTAATAACAGTTGTCATTAATTAACCCATCAGTAACACAAGAGGAAGGCAGAAGTGCAAGTCAAGCAAGCCTACAAAAAAAAGTGCCCTAACTTTGTTTTTAGGATGAGCAGTTACTAAATGTGGAAAAACATTAAAGGCATTTAGCATGTTACTTCATTTCTAAACAAAAATTTTATGATATATATGCTAAATACATAAAGCACGTTCTGATTTGAAAGTGGCAAATTAATAACAGTTGTCATTAATTAACCCATCAGTAACACAAGAGGAAGGCAGAAGATAATTTGGGTTCATTGTCAATACTATCAAGTCCAAGTATTTCTGCTTTCTTTCAGTCTTGTCCCAGTTACACAACTAAAGCTGGCACCACAGGTGTGTGCACAGACTTGATGTGCTCATTGCCTTCATCTGGGTTCAGCACATTCATCCTCAAAATATAGAGTCCAACATCATTACTGCACTCTGAACACAGTTCTGCCATTAAAATTAATACAAAGGAATCCTTGAATGAATGAAAAAAAATCTTTAAACAGGGTCAGAATGTCTTTTGCGCCCTCATCTTTAATCAGTGAATAAAGCACATCACCTTTTAGCATGGGTTAGAGACTCATGCTTAGGGTAGCAGGCTGATTTGCAGGAGCTCAGGACAGAGAATGGCCTATCCCATTATTACTTTTAATTATCCCATATTTTAAATAGGATAAAAATATTTTAAATTTTAATTACTTTGAAATTGTTTTCACACTGTAAGCAAGGATAAAATTTCCCTGGGGTATATATCTCCCAGGCATCAGTTCTGGCCTGAAAAGAATTTGCTTTTTGTGCCACACCAGAGGCACAGCAAGCTGAGGTGAAACCCCGGGGCAGACACTGGTTTTAGGCAGGTCCCCCCGATGCTGCAAGCTCTGAAGCCGCATCATTGCACATCTCCTGTGGGTGGCAGAGGCAGGCACTGTGGCTGAAGGGAGTGAGAGCCACTCCTCCCCTGTGTCCCCCGGGAGGGTCACACCCGCAAAGCTCACCCAGGGACAGGCTGCAGCCTGGGCCAGCCCTGCCCCACACGGCCACACAGGTGGCTGCTCACATCCTGGGACACAGCAAGCTCCTGCCGGCCCCAAACACACTGCAGAGACTTTGAACCACATTTCTACCTTCCTTGGCGCTGGGAAATCAAAAGACCATTAATGATTGCAACATAGCTAGACAAACCGATGGGGGCAATGCAATTTCCTGCAGAGACAGGGAAAAGGTGATTTAAGAGCGGGTTTCCCTGGAGTCTGCTCTTGCCTTTTAAATTTACGTTTTACTAACAGCCCTGTTAAAAGTCCTTTCTCTGTACTTCTTTTCAATTCAAAATAATAAAGATATTCCACAAAGCCGCCAGGATGAGAAGTGCAACAAGTGAAATTTATGGTTCTGGTCCACCAGCCTTGCTTTCTTTGTGGCTTCACCACCACCAAAGATGATTCATCACAATAAACCCATTAGCTTCAGCCCTGAAATAGGTATTTGGGAGCTTGCTATGTACTGTGTGGTGTTGAAGCTCCTATAACAGTCTCTACTGAAACTACTATAGCTATCCTTTGTCATTCCCATTAAAACCTCACTCAACATTTAAAGTCAGGAGTTAACAAAAATCTTACACAGAAATTAATGAGAATCTCTATGAACATAAGTGACTTTTAATTCTTTCTTTATTCTGAATTAATTTTAAGGAGGTAATACTATATTACTAATCTCAGGGAGATATTCATTCATAAAAGTCACAGCTATTTAGAAGGAAGAGGGTTTTTAAATAATAATCATCTTCATTGTAAGCTTCTAACCCCCTAGGACTTTTACTTTCCCACTAGGAAAGATGTAGCTAAATCCCTGTTATATGAGTGCATTCACATGCCTGTGCACACATAAATATGAATAATCATGAAAATAAGAGGAAAGTAATCATATATCTATTAGTCTCTATCATCAGGAAAACAAAAATCACTCTGAAAATGCACTCTGACTAGGGCTCTGCAACTCTTTTTCCTTAGAAGACACTACAAAAGATCAACTGAAAATATTTTTCCATTTCTATGTAATACACCATAATGGCAGAAAAATAAAGTTCTACAATGAACATACTGTTACTTAACAGTAACTGTCTTGATGGATTGCACACCAGTATTCTTACAGCTAGAGACATACTGGAAAATAGCTTTCAACTTCGTTTTTCATTATGTCCTGACTAAAATCTGCAGGGAAAAATTTCTCCCTCTTTGTGAAGTTTTTACTGAAAACCTGTTCAAAAATGTTGTCATACTCTGCAAATACTTCCTAAGAAATACAAATCCTTGTTTTGAACTGGGTAATCCCCATTGTAGTAGAACCTGTTTGGCTTACATTTCCTATAACAGTACCTGAAGTTTATTTTTTTAACTCACTGCAAAATCTTTATTGCTACAGGAACTCCCTGTATTGTAACAAACACATTCCAGCTATGCTGATTTAGCTGCATTCACACGCATCCAAATAAAATACACCAAAACCCTAGACATGTTAAAGGGGTGAACTTTTGCAAAATGTACATATTAAGATTTTAAAAAATAACAAACACGTCAATAACTTCTTTTCCCAGATATACCAGGATGATAGCACCACGGATTTGCAGCGCTTCAGCCAACAGACCAAAGCATCTCAGCTTTATTTCCAGTCCCAGCTCACATCTGTGTTCCATCAGAGCTAAGAAAGTTTGAGAATCTCCGCAGTGAAACGAAGGTGCACCAGGCTCAGGAGCACGGGGAATGTCAGACGAGCGGCGGAGCTGCTCCCGCAGCCCCACGGAACTCACCAGCCCTTTCGGAGGGAACAGTTGGAAAGGCAAATCCCGCTCCGCACCCCGGCTCCGCCACCCCCCAGCTGCGAGGATCCGCCTGACATACCTGCTTCTCCATTTTTCCCGCCGGCAGTGTTTCCCTGTTTTCCCGAGGCCGAGGAGAGGGGCGCAGCGCTTCCCTGGCGGGCGCCGGAGCGCTGCGGTGCGGGGCGGCCGCCGGGGGCTGCGCTCGCCGCGCTCCTGCCCCGCCCGCCCCTCGCCGGCACACACAGCCCCGCCGAGCTCCCCTGGCTCCAACAGGTTTCCTTATATAGGTAAACACAAATTGCATTCCTGGTGACAGAGGCTAACTGGAAGTAAGCTTAATTCAGTTAACTCCACAGATACCAAATGGGTGCGAGTGCCTGAAGTTTGTTTGGCGTGGCGTGGTGAAGGGTATGCACAAGGGAGAGCAGTTTCTTCACAGTAGTTTAGCACCTATGTAGTTATCCCATTACTTAAAGCCATAGCAATACTGAGTAACTGAGTACTATGTTCACATTACATTAAACACTTCACGATTTTACACAACACTGAGCCTGCATTTTCATCCTAGAAAAGTGGAGGTGACAAAGGTGTGTATGTGCTACAAGGTGACAAAGGTCTGTGCACACACCTTCTAGAAATGTTAAAATAATTCCCACAATACTGAAGTTTCCATAGAAAGACTATCATATATCAAGTGTTATGTGAAAAGGTTAGAAAATGAGGATTGCATTACTGATATCAGTGGAAAGATGCAGTGTAGGAAAAACTTGTTTTACTTTTTCCAGGTTCATTTTCTATACAATGTAATAGTTAAGCATTTGGTGACAGATCTGTCTTTGTCAGAGATGTGTGATTACAATACATTAACAGACACACCCCTACCTAAACAGGGAAGCAGAGATAGAGGAAGTACCAAGAACAAGCCTATGCTGCACTCTACAGAGCAATAACATGTGTATTTCACATATTTTTCTCATCACCTTGACTGCTCACTACTTGCTAACCCCTTTCTACAAATACAACTTGCTTGTCCAGAAGAACTTCAGCAGGCAGTCAATTAATTAATTAATTACAGGGAAAATCATGTAATATGTGTCACTTTATTATATTCAGGCAAGATTCACTGTTAGTTATGGCTTTTCTACAATATAAAACACTGTTGATATGCAGAGGGAATTAGACAGCAAAAAGCACGAGGATAGGGAAAAAAACCAATAAAACAAACGATGGAGGAACACAGAAATATAAGTGAAAATGAGAAAATTTTCAAGATTTGATAAGATTATGAAAAGCTGACTTAAAAAAAAACCAGCGAGCTCTAAAATATAAAATTGTTTTTCATTCTGTCCCCCAGATATATTGCCTATAATTCAAAATGCACAAGAGACATAAATTTGACTTCCTGGTGACCTATGAAGTGTTAGAAACACCAGTGTACCACCCAAAAAGCTGGAAATAATAATTATCCAGTGGACTACAGCATTTCTTATTGCTGCCCAATATATGACTTGAAGATCATTAAATAATATACTGCAAAGAAAAGCTATTCCTAATGTCCAGTCCTAATGGTTTCAATATTTCTTTAGTTATAATTTTCCTCTTTCCCTGAGGCATAAACATTCAGCCTCATGATACTGAAGGAGTTTGGCTTAGAAGTTGAGAAAAATGAAAAACAATACCAATAAAAGTTGTAAGACACTCAATAAATACATCTAAAATAGTCTCTCTATACAGTGTATAGAGAATCAGGAATATGTGGCCAGGGGCTTGGTGTAATGATCTTCATTTAGTTCTTTTGGGACAGATAACTCACTTGTGGCTCCACTGCATAAGAAGAGGATCTTGGCCTTGCCAAGTTCATGCTCCTGTGACAAAGCATTTGCACTGGACTACACAGCCAAGTATTCCCTTACCACCAGTGATCTCATGACCAGTTCCTGAATGAGTATCAGGTTTTTAGCATGAGGCAAGCCAATTAAAATTCATAAGATTCCCAAAACTGCAACAACAAAGGAATTTTAAGAGGGCTACTAGGCTAATAGTAGATTAGATAGCAGATATTACTTCAAGTATGGTTAACACTCTGTCCTTAGGCTAGCACTTTTTCTGTTAGTCAACTCAGACCCACAATAAACATCACGTTCATTTATCTAAGATACTCTCAGTTAAGGATTTTCCCACCATTTGTTCAGTGCCCATACACATGCTTTACTTACTCTAGTCTCAAGCTGAAAACTCAACTGACTTTCATACTCTACACCTGACATACCCCTTTACCTCCTGACATACCTGTTTACCTCCATCTCTTTACCCAAACATCACACTGAGAATGAGTCAGGGGATCTAGACTCTTACAGCCAGGCATGAAATCTCTTTCTTTACTTCCTGGCCCCCAAGCTGTGATTTCATTAGAATGCTGGAAAAAGCATGAAAAGTTTCCCCGAGTCCTGCACATGCTACCTTTGTAAGAGAGAATCTCTTTGCTTAAGCAATGCTTGTAATAAAACAATAATTTATTCCTCAAACATAAATCAGAATGAAATTCATTTACATTTTCACTGCATGTGTCTGCTAAAGTATCAACAGCAGTCAATCATAATAATCAATGTCATAGTCAGATCTTTTTTTATTTCTGAGTTCTGTATTTTTTTAAGAATACTCTATATAATTCTCAAGCAATTCAGCTAATTCTTGAAGCTGAGAGTAACTTAGACTTATTACCCCCATTTACTGCACTGTCACACATACATATCCTCATGTAATGCTAAGATTAATTACGCTGAAACCATCCTCTCCTTTTCTCCAGGAAGAGGTCTGCACAATACAGAATACCAGCAAACTTGAGCTTGTATTCTGCATCAAAGAAAAGATCTGAATAGACCTCTAGAATATGTTGGGTTCAATGCTAGGAATTTTAAAAAATCATTAGAAATTAATGCAATTGATGAGAAGGAGTTATTTTCTTCATTGCTGAGATCCAAGCTGCCCTCAGCAAAAGCCCAGCATTAAACAGACACTGTCATTCAGTGTGTCATTAGCTTGTTTCATGTGCACAATCCATACAAACAGTTTACTGGCTTTAGTTTAGTCCCTGCTGTTAAGATAGTAACTATTTGTAAGCCAAATGACCTTTGTCCAGCAGAGCCAAGAATTACAGTCCCAGGCAGAACCTTAGTTATAGATCAATGTGTTACTGCCTTTCTCTTCCAGTTGTATGTCTTACTAGCCATACTTGCCTCATCTCAAAAAGTGGTTTATAAGAAATATTTTCTCTTGTGAAAAGACTGATGGATTTTCCCTCTTCTACTTTTGCCCATTTTTTAAATACACAGTCATGTCACTTTTTTGTAGTTCTGTACCAGAAATGGAAACCTAGTACAAATTTTCATAGTGAATTTTGATTGAATGGGATAGGTGAGAGCAGTACACCAAGAAATATATATGAAACAAATAATGTTCATTTCCAATCATCTTGCCATGAGTCTCTAAATATCTCCCTTAAACTTTTTCCCTTTTAAATGCTCAGGGTGAAACACAGCAGGTTTAGTCTCCTTTCACTGAATTCTTACTCACTAACAAGGTTTGCTTCTGAAGTTCTTTGTAGGCTGAAATTGTCCACACTTGAGTGGCTAAATAAATTGGCTCAATTTAGCCAGGTAAGTATAAAGCAACAGAGATCTCTCAGGTTTCACTGCACAGTGCACAGTGCACAGTGCTGCACATTTTCCAGAATCAAGCTGTTAATGCATTCTCAAAGTTCTAATTTCTTCCATGCAATGGCAACACTTCCTTTCACTTTGATACAGGCAAGATTTCAAACCTCATCTTGGTATCTGCATCTTTACATCTTCAGTTTCCCTCAGAGATGTGCATCACCGGCATCCCACAATGTATGTTCTGTTTGTGGGGTGCAACAAGATCATTCCTTCAATAGTTTTTTTTTGTTCTCAGCTACATTACCCAGCCCTCAAATCAGGTAACATGCTCAGCTAGAATGGCAGCACTGAGTACCTGACAAATGAGGCAGATTCAGTTCTAACAGCCTTTGTTTCACACACAAGTCTCTTCAAAGATATGCAATATCGTAAGGCATCTCTCTTTCTACATCAAATGGTTTTTAGCTTAAAAACCTAAACCCCTGAATACATTTCTATGCACACGTCTGCAAGTGCTTTTTCTTTACTATCATTAAATAACTTATACATGCAGAATGCTAATATTGCATTTTAAGATACTGTGGCAGCATACACAGATACACAAATGCACAGGTACACTCAGATTTTTAGTTTACAAGCTGAAAAAAACTATGAACAAAATGCCCTGGTGCTGAGTGCAGCCTTCCCCAAGCAAGCTAACTGCTGGAGAAAACACAGGTACACTCAGACTTTTAGTTTACAAGCTGGTGCTGAGTGCAGCCTTCCCCAAGCAAGCTAACTGCTGGAGAAACCCATATGAGTGGATTTGTCTGGGATAGAATTAACTTTCTTCTGAGGGGCCAGTATGATTCTGTTTTGGCTTTTTGGCTGAAACTGTGTTGATAAAATACTTTTGCCTGGCTGTTACTGAAGAGTGCTTACACCACCTCAACACACAAAGTTGCCTTTTTTCCCCACACTGCCCCACTCCGGTAAGAAGGTCAGGAGTGGGCAAGGAAAGGGGAGCAGACGCTACCAGTAACTACAGCTGACCCACGCTGGCCAAAGAGATGTTTCATATGATCTAACAAATGTTTATTAAAACCCAAGATTGACTAAGAAGAAGGGGGGTGGCTTCCTGAGGTAGCCTTTGTTTGGAGACTGGCTGGACACTGGGTTTTCATTGCAGTGTGCTGACTATGTTGTTTTGCTCTGCTCCCCACCACATTCAGCTGTTAACTGTCTTTGTCTTGACCCGTGAATTTTCTGACTTCTGTTTTTGCTACTTTCTCCCCATATCTCACTGGGGTGGGGGTGAGACAGTGAACTGTCCAGTCCGGAGACTAACAGCAGAGAAGTTTTGGAAATTTCTCTTTACTACTACTCATCAGTTATTTTCTTTTGCCTCGCAGGAGATACTTCAGAGCAGCCTGTATAAATGCTTCCATCTCATTTCATGGAAAAGTAAAACTCTGTCATGCTACATTGCCTTCTGCAGTGGCCCACTGAAGTCATTTGACTTCACCTTGAAATGCACTAGAGGCATCTAAATGACAGTCACACATCTGAGAAACAGCTGAAGTTGTTGTCTCTCAGCCACAAGTTCCTTGGCTATAAGCATGTGCACACAGGCACTTCAGGTAAAACCACAAGATTTCCAGGTCAGCAGGTACCCTGGCCACAGACTTGGGCCTGAGAGCTGTGTAGCCACAGACTGTAATTTACATACTCAGCTAATAGAAGGCACAGGGGTTTGCTTTTCTTCCAGCAAAGGCAAACTAAAAATTATTGTAAGAAGCGTTTTGTTGATGCATTTATTCAACATTCAGGCTAGAAATGAAAGTAGTCAAAACACAAGAAACTAAAAGGTTAAGCTATTCAGAAGCAGTAACTCACAACTGCACACACTGTGGGCAGCTGAGCATGTGCCTTATCTGGGGAACACTCACTGTATGAATCAGTTAACTTTATGATACAACCCTTACTTTTTATTATTTCCTGATCTGGTGTTCAATTTTACAACCTTAATGCAAGTACTTCGTTAATAAAGCATTACTTATAAAATTTGACCACATTACTTAACCTTTACACAGAAACAAAGATGTCAAAACAAATTAAGGTCAATGACTGAGGGTATTATTTTTACCTTTGGGAAATGAATTGAGCTTTCTTCCACACCAGTCTTTCAAAATGCATCATTAAATCAATGTAACACAACAAGTTGCTATCTTTACCCTTGTACCACGTGTTCTTCAGGTTTCAATAACACACACTAAACAAGAGCTTTATGATTTCATTAAATACATTTTAAACTCAGGGTTGTGGTATTAGATGAAGCCATTAGCACACAATCCAGCAAAAAAAGCTATTTGCTTCTGTAGAATTTAAACACTTTATCTGGAAAAGTTAATGAAGTAATTATAATGTTGTTATTAATGAAGATTAGAGATGGATTTAAATGGCATTTGGAAAATAAACCAGACAATTAAACAGGCTTTCAGACTATGTAAATTCCTCAGGGTCTGGGGAAAAACTCTCAGAGTACCTATACTAAGAAGGACATTTGGAAAACACTTACTTCTTAATACCATAGAATTCCAGACAGCAGAAATTATCTTCATGTCAACATCAACACTGGGGACTGCAAGCACTGTGATGCTTAATGCTGACCAGCTGTGCTTGAAGCTTTGTTTTAAAGTCCCCTCATGATGTCTTTAACTGCAGCACCTTCCATATTAAGCATACTTTTCTGATGATGGGGTAGTATAAATGTCATTAATGTTTGAACTGACATAAATATCAGATTAGTTAAATCAGTAACACAATTTTACATAGAGGAGAAGGTTGCTGCAGTAAATGAAAGAGTCATTGGCAGATGATTTTTTTTTTTTATATTTCATCCCATATAATACTCCAGAAAATGGAAGAAAGCATGCGTACTGGAAAATCCTGGAAAATGAGAGGTGCTTCAGAGCAGGAGTGGGCAGGAAGGGCGATGCAGGACTGCATGTTCCCTTGCTTGCCATGAGGGCAGCATCAAACTCGTGGTTTGTTGACACACTTTCCCTGGTGCTTTTGGAGGACTCACAGCTTGGCAACTGCATGAATTCGCTTTACCTGACTCCAAAGGTGAAGCACTGAAAATTGGAGCCCAGCCACCATAAGCTCTTCTGTGGGTTCTGGAAGAAAAATATTGCTGTTTCTCAGACCATGAGGAAGTGAATCACCTGAGAGAGGTGCACCTCTCCTAACCCTTCAGAGGGTGACCACACACATGGTTTAGAGTGCCAGTGATGTTCCTTAAATTGGGAGATATGACTGCTGGCTAAAAAGCATGCAAAAATTAGCTACATGACTATGAAAATATTGAATAAAATGGATAGTAAACAGATTATGTGACTCAAACAGCACTATTTCTTGGTAGAACACATGGCCTAGTTTGATCCTTAGTTTTAAACTTAGTTTTAAACTCCATGTCTTTAAGCCTAACTGTGTGTATAACAATATCAAAACTTAGGGAAAGACCAGAGTAAAGGCCAGAGAAAAAATTGCATTCTGGGAGATTGGAGTATTTAAAGGAAGTGTGGATGTTTTTTATTTACAGGCTTTTCTTATGTGGAAATCCTGAGACACTGGTCAACAGCAAGTTTTGTCATGGAGTTCCCAGATGAGGAAAAGGAAGGAAACCATTCAACAGCTCATAAGGAGAAATGTGTGTGTACTGCAAAATCAAATGTTTGTAATAAAAAGTGATCTGTCCCACTCACTACTTATGTTAAACAGTGAACTCTTTTGTTCCAAAACTTATTGAAAAAATAGTTTAAATGTTTAACTAGTTTTAACTAGTTAAAATAACTAGTTAAATTTTTAGATTTTGTGTCCAAACAAATGAAAATCAAAGATAATACTCTGATGTGTTCTGAAAGAGCACATATTCAAAGAACTGTACTTAAGAGTAGGGGGTAATAAATCATGTATACGCATGACAGCTGAGGCCTCACTTAGGATATCCTTTGACCTTCTCACTATGAAGATGAGAGAGCAGCAAAGATGAAGAACATTAAGAAAGCTGCAAGCTATAAGAAACAAGATGGAAAGGACATGTAGTTTAAACAAAATATGGAACTTTTAAGAAGCTTTTGAGAGAAACAAGATAAAAGAGAGAGACTCGATTGTGGTTGTTCAGGGAAAATGTTCACCTAAAACACAACAAATTTAGATTAGATGTGAGGACAAATATCCAAATAAGAGTTATTCATCAATAGAGAAGTCTGCCAAGAGAAACTTCTGGGATATCAGAAGAGGAAATACTTAAAGGGAGATTAGATAGTATACTCAAAATAGCGAAGCAGATAAACCTGTAAAATATGCAAAAGACTGGAGTGGATAGCTTCTTTCAGCCTATACTAATTTCTTTCAGCCTATGTTTTGGAAGCTTTTTTTAGGACTTTACATATAAAAATTCTTCTACAGTATTTGGTTTGTAAGAGGAGTAAAAATCCAGTTCTGTAAAGTCTTAAGCATTTTAAAATTTCCTAGGTGTGCAAGTAGCCTCTCTGAATTCAGTTTATTTTAACTTAGTCCATATTATTATATGCATATAATATAGAGTGACCAGAAATGCTCCCTAACTGTCTTAATAAAAACTATTTTGACAACAAGCAGAGGATTGTAGCTGTAGACTGGCAGATAGGAACCAACAGAGGTAAATGTTCATCTACTCTAAAGGAAATATGTTTCCTCTATTCTTCCAATGTCTCTTCCTAACCAAGGCTTGCTGTTGAGTGATACCTGGACCTCCTCAAACCGGAGTCTTCTTCCCAAGGATTTTATTACTTTTACCCATAAACACTCTTCTGATGTAGATTTAAATGTTGCTACATAACAAGTTCAGGAGAGCCACAGGAAAGAAAAGGGTGAGGCTTTATCACGCCAGACCACTCTACCATTACTCTGCTGTTTTGGCCCTGCCACACAGCACCTACACTGCCAGTCACAAACCCAGGTAAAAGGAAAAGGGAAGCCATTGTCCTGATGCCTCAGGCTTTAGCTTTTATATTTTCCAGATTCTGTGCTGCTTTAGTGTGTAGTTCTGAGCTTCATATTAGGGGATAGTAAGCTCTCTTCACAGAGTAGGTAGATAAAACAATTCCTTTCCTAGCTTGGGACCAAGGACAAAGCATCCAAATTTCAGACCTAAGAGCACAAAAAAAGGTCTGAAATGAAGAGAGACAAACAAGGATGGGACTTCATAACCTGAGGCTCTATTTGGACAATTATCTCTAAAATGCTAATGGACCAGAACTTATAAAAGTGTGAGATCTTTGTGACTCTTTTGGGTTCATCTTGAGTGTAGCCCTGGCTGGGCTCTTGTACTGCCCAAGGTGTATCCATTGAGGCCTTTTAATGAATACCTACTTTATTCTTTAACTCCATCTAGCCTCTGCTCTAGGTCAGCCTTCACAAGGCTTCACCCTGCCAAGATACTTGCTCTCTCAAGCAGCGTTGAACACCCGGTGCACTATGCTGGGATGGGGAGTAATAAAGCTTAAACTCATGTGTCAAGGCAGCACTCAGGTGTAGCACATGGCACAAAAATCATCTCTGTGTACGTGGAGGCCACCTTACCCTATAGCAGCATCTTCTGTAACCAGATTCCTGCCATAGGAAAGGTCTTCCTAGATCCATGGTACAGCTGCCTCCGGTTCTGAGCTATGGGCTGTTGCTGTATTTGAAGTCAGCACTTCCAGGGCTCGGTTTAGCTCAGCTATTTTAGGCATCTGCTTTAGGAATTATGCCCTCTAAGTGCCTATTTTTCTCTGGGGGCTGTAAAGTGAATATTGATCGTTGGCTCAGACACTTTGTCAGCTGATTCCCACCTCCAGATATTTATCTTTCTGTAAAATTTGGCATCACCTTACCAACTATGGCAAGCAGTCAGGCAGTAGTAGAAAAGTAGCAGACTTGTCACTGGAGGAATAGAAACAAATCATCAAATAGCCTCTAACCAGTCATCTTCACTGCCAGGATCCCTGGAGACATTATGTGCAATAAAGAAAATTTAGCCATTTGTTCTTGTAACTAAATATAATCACATCTGTAAGTATTTGGTGGGTAGAAGCTGGCTGGTTAGATTACTTTTTAGCTTTTTAATTTTTTTTTTGTTTAACTTCACAGGAGTGCTGACTGTTCTAACACTTTTTAGTAGAGAGAAGCAATAAGCTAGCATTTTTTGTCTTGTCTTTTTCTTTTTCAAAGCCCTCCTGAAACACACTGAACTCTTTTCTAAGAAGTAGGAAACTAACAGGTCTGTGAATGTTGTTTCAGACCCACAGTTTGACCCATTCTAAAAGGAATTAGATCTGCATGAATAATTAAAAAAAATTCTCTGCTAAAAAATCTACAGACTATTGCACAAACATATTGGCCCAACCTATGTTAATCACAAAGGTGAGGAATAAATGCTCAATTAATGGCAGATACAGAAAAAAAGAAGTTTAATTAAATCTAACTGTTAAGAAACTTAGTCTGTGAGCTGATCTATAGCTAGGAAAATGTAGTCACTGTCCTTGGGGTTTCATTATCCTGGCAACAACATCTACTTTTTTCCTTTCCTATTTCCTCTGTTGCTTAAACACCTCTTGTTACTCTCTCTTCCAGTAATATTGAAGGTGTAATTGAAGGAAGAAGTGGACAAAATTGTTCAGCCCATTATGGAAAATGCTGCAGTACATTTTTTAAATGAATATGCAAATACTACCAGTTGTGTCTAAAAATTGAAGGTAGTAGTCTCTTGTTTTCAAACCAAGAGTTTTAAATTTAAAACAGTGTTTAAAAAAAAAAAATTGTTTACTTTGGGGACTCATAGGTCAGGGAAAATGGGAGAGCTTAAAGTGTCTGGTTTTTATGGGCTAGAGATGCCCGTACAACCTAAAGTGATTAGAAATCTCTGTGAGCAAGACCAAAATCTCTGTGAGAAGTGAAGGCAACTTTCATTCCCTGAAAATTTTACTCTTCTGTATTGGAATATAAGCTTTCTGCATGCTTTGTCTCCAAACTTGATTGAAAAAAACCCTGACAGGACCTGTTGTGACTTAAAACATACATTCCAAAGAGAAGCATCAGAATTTACATAAAACATTTAAATACTGATTTCATTTAAAAAAAATATTTATTCCATTGTTGAAGTAATTAAATGTAGTTCAGTAAACACACTATGAAATTATATCGAGTAACACTTGCCCTTCTTTAAGAAGCCATGTTTCAATGGCCTCTCTTCTCCTGTTCAAAAGGCAGGTGCTTGAAGGTGACTTGGAATTTAAAAAAGGAAAAAAATATTGCACATTCTTCATGGTGTCGAAATAGGAGGGGCACTAATAGAGATACTATGACATTTTCATCAGTCATAGGCTTAGAAGAAACTAAGTCCAGGTACCTAGAACAATATCTACAGATTTATATATGAGACACTGTTATTTGGGGTCATTCAATAATGAAGAAATGATACTGTGATATTGGAAACAAGGTATTTTAGAACAGATAGGGAGTCAAAGCTTTAGCTGTTTATATTTATTGAGTGCTACTACTTATAATAACTTCATAAGGTTTGCAATATTAACAGTTATCTCAAGTGAAGTTCCAGTTCAGTTAAATCTGCTCCATGCATGGCATTTTCTTTACCTTCCAGTTCTTTACCTGAGCAACTTTTTGTGATGGCTATGTCCAACAAAAGTCACCCATCAACATTTGAAAACGTGATCTTGTATCAGGATTATTCAAAAAGTTATACTTTGGTTGGTGTTCAGACCACAAGAAAGCTTTGCACCTTACCGTGCTCTCTTCCAGGTCTATGACATCTCTCACACTTCCAAGAAGGGATTCCCAGCACCCTTCTCCTCTTCACTCCTTTTCCCAGTACAAGGAGTAGAGCAGTATGTGCCTTTCTCCTGAGCAGCCTCAGTACAGCAGCACAAATGGTTTCAGCAAGGGATGTGCTCTCTCACCAGCTGGAGCTCCTGTTTGCCTGTGTGGGGTTGTGCATACAGGGTCAACATTCTTATTGACCCTAGGTGGAAAGGCAGCTCCTTACCCTCACCTTTTCATGTATCGGCAGCATATTTCTGGTTTGCCAGAAACTGGAAGAGCCAGTCACCCACTGCTGCTGGGTGGGAGTGCTGGTAGACAGGGCAACCCCAGCTGTTTGTTGAGAAGTTACTGAAGAGTTTGGAAAGGAGGTGATACTGCTGACATTGGCTTCACCTCTGCAGGGCTCAGCTGGCACATTTATGATGCATTATGGCTTCCTGTAGAACCTAAAAAAAAATATATCTAAAATTAAAAAACTAGCAGGGGGAGCACTTTTTATTTTTCTGTCTACAGCAGCATATGAATAGCAGCAGCAATGGGGAAATTCTGCAATAGAGGAACAGGCTGCACAATGGCCTTTTTTGAAAGTTATATTGATTAACCTGAAAACACTTTCCAATACTTGTCTTACTTACATATTAAACAATTCCTTGGCTCATACTTGCTCCTAAGCTGTTCAGAATCTTAGAAGAAGTACAGAAGTAACAGATTATTAACCTCAAGGAGGCTTCAGGTTTATCCCTGGACAATGCCTTCAGGAAAGCTGCAAGTAGGCAGGGCTTTCTCTGCTTTCAGAGAATGGTGATGCTATCATGCAGGAAAAAGAAGAGTGTTACAGTGTTTTGTAGTTACTCATTTAAAGAAGACAGTTTTTGAAATGTAATCCCATTGTTAAAACCCAGGGGAGACAGTTCAGGTGGTAAACTGTGATGTCTCTGTAATCATCCACAGTGTACATTTCCTTGAGGTCCCTGTATTCCTGCAGTAGGCTGTGCACATATTTACAAACTGTGTGTCTTTTTTCTTTCTTGTAAGTGTAAGATATATGATACATGTGACAAGCCAGCTCATTAGCATGACAGCAAAGTGCCCCAGCGTGTTTGATACTACAGTTTTAAGACATGGGTGACAGTAAGGTGCTGGTAAATAGATAACGAAGCTAATAATGTTCTGCTTCCCTTTAATTTGGGACAGTGAAGACTTTAGAGTCAGTTAGGAATTTTTCTTTCTTTTTTTTTTTTTTCCTTCTTTCTGGTTTCTGTGGTTCTGTGGTATGAAGTATGCATCCCTTGGAATTCTTCTTGAGAAACATGTCAGCTTGAGGTTTCTTCTATTTCCAGTGAACAAGAAGATAATTGAAACCCTTCCTGAGTTACAGCTATGTTTCCTGCTGGAGACAGTGACAGATCCAACAAAGCAGAGTGAACACTGAAATGCAAAAGAACATTTGCTGTGTTATTCCCTTCATACTTTTAACATATACAGAAATTCCCTGGATCAGACTACAGATCCTAAGAGGCAAATAGCAAGAGACGCCTGAAAAAACAGACAGGAGCAAAAACCTTTTAATTTTTCTGCAGCCTGTGAAAGCTCCAAACCCATCATCTACAACACAGCACATCAGCCTGGCTGCTGAGGTGCAAGGAGGGATGCAGATCCAGTGGCCATTCTCCACCTGGTTTCTCTGCTGAAAGCCATTTCAGTTACCTGCCCATTGTAGCAGTGGGATGGTTTGTGCCAGGAACACCTGCCTGTGATCAGTGGTGTGGTTGTTCTCACTGTGGGGATTGCCTGGCTTTCCAGCTGCTTCTCTGAGAATCTGGGGTCTTTTCTACTTAGTTCCTTTATGGTGGGACCTTTGTTTTCCCCTTGTATCTGCACCCACAGACTAGGAGAATACAATGTAAAGCCCACCTGTGAGAACACGGCAGCTACCCAAATCTGATGTGACCATAGGGTACAATAGGTTTTTGTCTGATGTGATGGGACACTCAGACTTGCTGGTAGCAGCTAGCTGGACCAGATTTTGTTTCCTCATTGCAAATTGAAATGTTTATATTTCTAAGAAACAAAAAAATTCCACTTAAAGAAAAAAAATATATTGGAAAGTGTTTCCCAGACTCCAGACAGATTCTTCTGTCAAAGGGAAAAACCAGCTGCTGGGTAGGGAATACAGAGCTGTCAAATCTGTATCCATGTTGTGCCCATTGTACACGCCTCTGAAAAGGAATCTGTTGGCAAGCAGCAGCACAAATTTGCTGCCTCCTGGGGTGTCCAGCAGAGAGCAGGGCAGCCAGAGCAGCAGTGCTGTGCTGAACAGGAGTGGGACTCTGTGGGGGCTGGCATGGTGTGGTTGAGCTCAGCAAGGAGCCTACACAGCCTGTCTTGGATGTAGGATGCATCTCTTATGTGATTGGACACCTATATTTTTATAAGGGTTGGATAGGGAGACTTTAAACCAATGCAAATTATGAAAATTCTACCTTTGGGTTCTCTACCAAATTCATGCACAGGCTATCCTAAATAAAGGTAAGATTTCTCTGTGATTGCAACATACAAAATACTGATCACTGTATTTTACATTATGATAAAAGTGTACCTTTTTCCCCCATTTTGATATCGGAAAAGAAAGATCATCTGAGCATCATATTGTTTCTGTCTTACACTGGAATTATATTTAAATATGCGTGAACAAATAAAGCATCAGTATTCACTTCTTTAGGCTGTATTGAGCTTTTTGCAAAATGATTCAAGATTTTGTAATGCTTCTTTTACGTTTACCCTGCAGAAATTCTCATGAAAAAAAACAAGGAAAAAGAATATTGCCAAATTACTTGGATATTTTTTATAATAATAAACACTGTACTCTGCTATGAGCTAGGAAGACAAGAGATGTAGCTTTCACAGTCTCAGACTAAACACTGAGTCCCTCTTTTTGGCTTCTGTTTAAAAACTCTAATTGATTGGAAGAGAAAGATAGAAAGAAAATATTTCAGTATTTAACACACCAGTGTAAAAACAGCTACTGCCTTTTGATTATAAATTATAGCAAATACAAATATATACAAATATAGCACTTGCATTTCCTAAATGTATGTTCTTTTTAACATAATTTGTGTTACTAAATGCATAGCCTAATGTGTAGGGATGTGAGTGGATAATACAATAGGAGAAAATTTGAAAACATAACATAAAATGTAAAAGATGGAGACAGGCCTGCACATAATTTATATCCTCAAGAATGTATTCCAATTTTTTTTACTATAAAATAGATGGGGGAAGAGAATGGCAAATTTTCTCTCCATTTTCTTTCAAAAAGAAAAATAGTTGGAGCTTTCTCTGACTGTAATGAAGTAACTTACTGGGTGGTAGAAGTAGAGAAAGGAAGCATCAGCTGTTTTTAAGAAACGTATTGCTCTCAGTTCAGACAGTGTCTGAACACTTATGAAGCCACTTCCTGACAGGACACATGCAGCCAGGAAAAACTCTGTGGGAATCACCCAGTCACTAACAGGACAGTAATACCTGTCCACAGCAGAAGCACGGCAGTGTTTTGTGTGATGTGCTAGTGCAGAAACATCATTTCTGTATTTTAGCATCACAGGCCAATAATTACAGACCATATTAGAGTGAGCTGAGAGACCAAATAGTCCTTGGCGCCAGAAAATGCAATCTCAGGACTAGGATTTTAATAATTAATTTAACAATTAATAATTGTCATTATTAGTCCAGTTATTAGTCCTGTAGGATCACACATTTGGAAGCAGAACTGCTGTCTTGGGGATATCTACCATTAACCAAGTTGACTCAGGTGTGCAACTTGTGCATCACCTTGCACAACATCTGCAAGCAATATCTGGCTGAGCTTCTCAGTTACCAGGCTTTTTTGGGGGACTCTGCAATCCATGAGTTTGATAATGTCATAATGCATACTGGCTAGCTAGGTCTTCCTGCTGAAACAGTGCTAAGTGACAAGCTGTCATCATTGTGACTTCAATACATACTGTTTCCAGCCTGTCATTTGTAGTATCTCCTCTTTATTGACCTGGTAGTTCATAGTTTGCACTTTCAAACACATATCAGGTAGATAATGCATCAGCCTACTTGTACACTTCAAAAAGCAGCAATGTTCCCATGGAATACAACTGCAGAATCCTGGTCTCCCACTAGCACAATAGCCTGGAGCCTAATATTAGAGTTTAATTTGTTTTACATATGGAAGACTTTATAAATGTACCATACATATTTCCATGCTGTGGTTGGATTTTATGGAAAGACTGCAGAACTAGACGATAAAAAATATAATGTAATTCCTGAGCAATTCACTATAAACTGAATCTTGGAGAAAAGCCTTTGCGTAAACAAAAGGACCAATAATGCTCAGAGTGACTGTAGGGGCACAGAAATCATATAGAAGCAAGAGAAAAAGCCACCTACATTGAGTTCCAGGAGGAGAAACTGCATTTTATCATTAAAAAAGTAATTTCAGCATTCTGTGCAATAGGCAGTACAGTAATAAACTACTGTCATTTAGATGCCACTGAAAGAATTGCTTCCATCATCAGTGCTGGTTCATCTTCACTGTACCTCTTTGCCCACTGTTCTGCTGCCTTCAAATCCCATCCAAGAGCAGACACCATCTCAGACTGCCATTGACAAAGCAGTCTCATGCTACCTGTGAACAGGGACTGGCATCTCTGGAATACACATGCAGAAACCTGCTGCTCCCCCAGCCTCCTGTCACCCAGAGCTACTTAGAGGTCTTTAAACGTGTTAATGTAGTACTTCCTAACTGTCCACTTGTTAGTACTTTAATTTCTCCACTAAATTACTTCACAGGTGCAGAAACCTGCTGCTCCCCCAGCCTCCCATCACCCAGAGCTACTTAGAGGTCTTTAAATGTGTTAATGTAGTACTTCCTAACTTGTCCACTTGTTAGTACTTTAATTTCTCCACTAAATTACTTCACAGACTACACATATGTTATTGGAATTTACACCTTTGTGGAAAGCACGCCTGGGGAGGCCAAGAGAAGCCAATTATTTACACTTGCTTTCTACTTCAATCGGCCTGCCCTTTCCTCATTTTATTTCAAACTTCTCCTCTTTATTTACCTTCATTTTCTGCTTCTCTTACCTGCTTACTTCAGGAAGGAGAAAGGCCACAATGAGATAATTAGATTTAAATTGCCCCACCCCAATCGATGTTGCAAGTGGCTGAAGAAAGGACCATTCTCTGGGACTCAGCTGTATTTATTTTTCACCATGTGCAGCAGCAGTAACACTGTTTCTCTCAGATTTATTTTCCATCTCCTTGGCTGCCCTGGAAAGCTGTGCCCCTGTCAGTCACAGCCAGAATGATGCTTGGCTTCTTTGGGATGACGTTACCACGGTTACAGGTGGTGGGACAGCAGAAGATAACTGAGCCTCCAAAGGTCATGAGTGAAGCCCCAGGCAGCAGCTTGGAGAAGGACAGGATGATATGAAATCCTGCTCCTCTTCCACAGCAGCTCTCCTTCCCCTTATTGGTTCTCACAGATGGGGAGCCCAGGATCTCCATGCTGCCCCCACACATTAAAAACAAGCTCTGCACCTGACATTTGCCTCCCTCCTGTATCCATGGGGCAATTATTCATGGTTTACTGAAATATTTTTAGGTGGATCAACCTTTTATTCCATTATTATGAAAAGCAAAACAGGTGTATTGCTATTAAATGTTTTGTTTTGTTTCCCAGGAGAGCTCACTCTCTTTTCATCCCTCTAATTAATCTTTGAGATGCTAAGAGGAACATCCCTGGCCTTGCAACAACTCCAATCTCTTAGCAGACCAGCTGCCTCTTTTCACTTGGAGTTTGTGGCTCTCACTGCCATTTTCAGAGTGTCATTGCTGCCAGACTTTAGGCTTGTAAACATCACTCTGATTTTCCCTGCCTCTTTCTTTGTTACTTATAATAAGTATTAATGCAAGTTCTTCCTGTCATACAGAACTCCATAAATTGGTCTTATTACTGCTGGATTAAACTTTTCAGCAAATGTGAATTCTAAACCTTCCTGTACATACAAAGTCAGCTGTAGTTCTAGTCAGGTTTTCCACATGGACCTCTCTTAAAATTTATTTTAAAGTTAATGTGGTATTTGTTCATATGGTTTTGGGATGAGAGTTTGCATATGACACCTTCGTGCTCTGTACCATATAGTACAATATGCACTTGGGCTACATTTGCTTTAGGGAGTCAAACCATCCATTTTTCACTCTTGTCCTTCTGACTGAGTAATTTGCCAGATGCAACAAGAACCCAGAGATGTATAACCAGCCTGAAAGAAAATTAGATGATCCATTTCTGGTGTAATCTCTCTTTCTATTACTCTGGAGTATTTCAAACAGACAAAAACCCACTCCATTTCCATTTGCAAAGCTCGTATGTCATCTCTAACATTGTCCACAACAGCTTTGATCCCTTGGAAGCTAACTGCCACTCAGGAAATAAAACTATCAACCTCAAGAGGAACAGGTGTGCAAAATGCAATTGTTGGGTAAGTAAACCATGGGTTTGGAAATCCCACACATAAGGAAGGAGAGCACAGCAAAACATGACAATGACAAGGAGAACAACAAAGCCAAATGTGAGTAGCTACTGAGGTGTTTCAAGGACGTGAGCCAGCACAAGTTGCAGCTCTGTCATGAAGAGGCCCTGGTGCTTACCTGCCTCTAGAACCAGAGCCCAAATGGCCCCACAAAGGTCAGGGAAGCATTTGAGCTGGAAGGCAATGTTCCTGGATGAATTTGCTTTACAAAGAACTGTTCCTTGACCTTCCCTCACCCCGGAGCATCACATGAGCTGGTGCCAACAAAAGAGATTAAGTGGGAACAAGGATTGTGTACCCTCCTTTTAATAGCTGTGGGGATTTGTCCTATGGTAAATGATGGCACAAACCAGTAATTGGTCTGAATTTTTTAAAAATTCCTTCTCTTCTTTGTAAAATTTGATACCAGACAGAGAGAAAACAGGCAGATAAACATATACATAGTTCTGGATATTCACATATAACATTATATTAATGTTATAGATGTCCAAAATCCAGAAATTTTAATTTTATCTTTAGTTCATATAAATCCTGATAAATAGGTACCAACCTTCAGCTCAAAATTCCTCTTTCACTCACTCAACTTGTGCAACCACTGTAATCTCTGTAGCCTCCATTTTCCATAATGAATTTTACATAATATGAAACTTTTTTGTCCTCTTGCTTTCCTTTAGGCTTTGTGCTGGTAAATAAATTACAACAGTGAAGACATCACTTAAGACCTCAAAATATTACTTTTATAATCTGCTCATACAAATGATTCCAAAGCCAATAGCAAACCTCAGTCTTACTTGTGGGGCCCACTTCTGCTGGTCTGTAGCCACCCTTGCAGGAGGACTGGATAACTGCAGAGACAGCCCCATGTGCAGCAGCAGCCAGAGGGGAGGCTGCTCAGGTGCCACAAGCAGAGCCAGTGTGTCATTCTCCTCAGAGAATGGCATGCCAAGCAAGAGCACAGTGAGCAACGGGAGCAGAGCTGCTCATGCAAGACTCTCTACAGGCAGGAACCCTGACATCTGACTTCACCTTTTGCTTGCATCCTACCAGTTTAAGACATCCAGATTGCTTAACTTGGCCACTCTCAGTTCTCAATACTTTGGCATGCTTTATATCATCTATAAATTTTATTCACACTGTTCTTATATGTACTTTTTCAGTTATTTATAAAACAGTATTTCATAGTCTTGACCTGTAACTCATCTCTGCAAAATCCTATTTGAAATACTTCTATTCAATGATAAATCTTCCATGACACCACTTTGATGTATACCAGCTACCAAGTGTCTAAATCCATTTAATTTGCACTTAATCAATATCAGATAGTGTTGACTTCTAATCACAATAACATGCAGTTCAGGGCTTTATGAAAAGCAGTTTCTATGGTATGTAAGCAATTGCTTTAATGAAGCGAACTTATCAGGAGTGAAACCAGATCCACAAGCCATAAAGGCTGGTTGACTCATATTCCCGTCTTTTGAATTGTAAAGAATTAAATCCCATATCAGCATTCTGATCTTCACCCTGCTGTCTAGGACTGATGTCAGCCTGGTCGGTCTGTTAGCTTCAGTTATTCCACCTGCCCTGTTCAGCTACTTGTATTACCTCAGCACATACCCTCCTGCCTGGAGTTCTTTGCCATCAGGTGGATAAGTCAGCGGTTTTATTTGAATCATATGATATTAATAGACTCATTCATTTTCATAGTTATAATGAAAAGCGTAGGCTTTTCCATATCCTTCACAAAATCTTTTTCTGAATACCTGTTTTATTAATTGAAGTAGCATCATGAAAGGTATAAATTGTTATGGCTCTAGCACATATGAAAGTATCATGACTGTTCAAAATCCTAGCCAGAGAAATATTTTATTCAAGGTACAGTAGTATAAGTATTAATACTGGTTTTGCAAACAACCTCTCTCTACTTCAAAATGGATGGAATATAAATACTATAAAGCATATAACTTACAAACAGCGACAACAAAATAAATTTTTTTTCTAAGTTGTTTTTGCCATAACTACAAAAGTACAATTATGCAGAAAGTCTAATTTCCAGCTTAACATACTAGAGGGCACAAGCGAAAAAAAGAAGCTCTTAGAGTGACAGACAGAAAGTTAATGCCTCCCATCTGTAGGCATACAACTCCACAGCAGTATCAGAGACCAATTCACGATGTTAGCACTTCATTTTCAGCTGCCATTTAAAAAGACCGAGCCCATTTAGTCTACCTGACCCTCAGTTATGTCAGATGCATGCAGCTTTGTTTGGAAAGATCCTCTGTACATTTTTATTTAAGGGCACAGGAAGCCTGAGAAGAAAAAGTTCAAAACATCTGACAAATGTTTCTGTCGTTTGATTTTCATTGAAGAGAGATGCAATGGTTAAAATTTAGCCACATCATATTTTGGTATCAGCCATAGCATTTTGAATTAACTGCAACCTATTCAAAATCTGGTATTTTCAATTAACTGGAGCTTATTCACATCTGGCAAGCCAGCAAACAGAGCGGGAGAGTGTTACAGCAGCTTAGCAGAAGCCTGCCATGAATACACATTTGGACAGCCTGGGAGAGCATCAATGTCGTTCTGGGAATGTTCCTGGCATGGTGAAAGAAAAACATCAAAGACATTACTGATTTAAAACTGCCTCCAAGAGTGCAATCTGTAGTGACAGGAAATGGAAAAATTAGCCTCAAAGGGACTGTGAAGAAAGAGCTAGTCCAGCATGATAGTGGGTTCCACACATACAGCTTATGTTTTGTCACAAAAGCAAAATAATGTGGTTTCTTTTGGCTGAAACTCAGAAATAAGTCTTCAGGGCAGCTCAGAAACTGCAGGAACCAAACCAAGTTTGGAAGGGACAGCTCAAAAAGAAAGCCTTGTCCTCTGCATGGTACATCTAATATTTTAAAAGGCTATTGTAACCTAGATACCAGCATTTAAAAAACAACAAAAGACTAATAAGGTCTGAAGATGGAACCCTAAAGAGCTATGAGAAGGAAAAAAGGTTGAGCAGAATAACTATCTGTGAGCTCTGCCTGAGACTACTCCAAACATGCCAAAATAGTACTTGTGGTAACCCAGCAGTGCCTTTTCGAAGTTGACATTGCCTTGGTGTGATTGATGGAATCAAAAGCTTCCAATAAACACAGAGAAGAATAAGGACACAACTTGATCCCAGGGTAGGCTGAGGACTATTATAGTCCATGGAATTACTATGCATGATTCCCATGCCTAAGGCACAAATGGAAATTCTCAAGAAGTATATGTTTTTAAGGTTTAATTGGAAGAATTAATTGACAGAGGGTTTTGCAGTAGGAAAATCTATTTATAAGATGTGTTCCTGTAAACCATGGAAACAGACTCTTAAGTTCCTTTAGCGGTTTTCAAGCTGAACAACCTAGCTGCTAAAATGTATTTTGGGCAAACAGTTTAAGCATTCAGGGACAATATACAGAGTAAATTTCTTGTTACAGCCTGAATCCAATCACTACATAGTGCCCTGTAGGAGCACTTCAGCACAATATCTCAGGCTGTTTACTCTTTAGTATTTGAATATTGCTCCACAAATATTAATTTCCTATAGGGAAGACAGGACATTGGTTACACTCCAACTTAACTTGGCTCCTCACTTCTGGGGCATTCCCCTTTGTCCTAGGCCACCCAGAGATTAAGTCCTTGAAGAAGTTGAAGGAGACTCACTACACTAAACTTCATGAGCTTCAATGAACTCTTCCAACCTGCAGGGACTGTGAGAATGGTGTAAAAGAGCTGTAGTAAGGCTGAATTTTTGATCTACCACTCCTTGCTGATTCACATTATCTATTCCTACAGAAACTAAATGTATACATAGTCAATTCTTGTATTCCTGTGATGTTCTGGAGGTGTCAACACAGAAAGCAGCGATCAAGAGTTTTGGGAGGAAAAGTGATTTTCATATATATTTCCTTTGGACATAGGTACTTATTTTTATGGCTCACCAAACAAACCATAGATCTGGGGTATTTTTGGCTATGTCTTGGATTTGTCTGCCAAATTTATAATCACGCTTAGGTTTCCCATGTGTCCAAAAGATAATTCCAAGCAGCTGCAGTATTTGACCCAGGGGGTCTATACAACTACATCAAGAAACTCTGAGGAAGAAAAAGAGCATATGCTACAGGATGGCAGTGGTTGAGGAGAAAGTGTGCATTTGGGATACAGACAGCCTGGAAAAGCCAAGGGGATCATTCTTGCTGAGAGTCAGTCTGTGCCAACAATCAGGCCAAATGCAATCACAGTCTGAATGGCAGAGGGGGAGATGGGCTGTGTTAAGGGGCATAGGACACTGAACCACATCTTGCATTTAATTCCACTTGGAAAATCCAAGGCAGCCAAGGAAGGAACATGATTTAGAAACACTACATGCATATGTGACTACTAAATGACCTAAGTAGACAGCTTACAGGTTTAAAAAATAAATCTGGACAAAACCAAAGCTTTGCACGTGTGCTGAGCGACATTGGCACATTTCTTCATCATTTAGATCTCTTGAGCAAATGAGTAAATAACAATATCTCCAGTCACAAAAAAGTCAGAGGACACAAGAGGTAATATTAAAAGAAAGACAAAATCACCTGGTTTCCTCCAGCAAATCTGCACCTATGATCACAATATCTTTTTTTGATATCCTGAAGAGGAAAACAGAAGTTACTGAGAACAAATTGTACAATAGATATGCTTTTTAACAGCATTGCCCTTGCAGTTGCCAGGGCAGAGATGTTGTACTCTGCATTAAAAGACCTCCATTTTCTCACAGTACAAATAATAGAAAATTCTGGGCCATGGTGCAAACAAAGCCAAGCATATTTTGACTCATGTTAAGTCAGGTTTTTTCTAGTCAAACTGATTGGCAGTAAAGTCCAAATTGCCTAATTGCTTTAGGTAACCTTCTCAAGATTAGCTGTTGTTTTACCTGTTATTCACCTGAACCACGCACAGGTTTCAATTCCCTGACCTTTTTAAAAAAGTTTGTACATTAATCTAATTTGGTTATGCAATGCCATTTTTTCCTCCCCAGTGGGGAGTTTTCATACCATGTTGGGACATTTAACATTGAATTACAGAGAAAGCATTGCCTGAACATGATATTGTACTGGATCTTCAGACAATGAAAACATTATGAAACCTTTATGGGCATCATTCCCACCAGAAAATATTTTCCATATTAAATGTTGCAGTAATTTTACTCCGTAGCACAATAAATTTTTAACAAAAAGTAAATATAAATGTATTTTCCAAGCAGTTGATAAAAAGAATAGACAGGTATGTTACACATATATGACTCTAAAATAAAGAGTTACACAAGTCTTTGGATTTTAATTATTTTTCACAACATTGTGCTTAAAAAAAAACATTCCACCACCACAAAATTGAGAGGAAATCAATTCAGCTGGAATTAATTTTGAAATCACAAGGGCCAAAGATACTAAACCAGGCAGAGACATAAACAGGTATAATACAATTAGTACATAAATATTGGTATAATGCCATTTTTAGACCATTATAATAAATTTTAAAGAGTCTTCATCAGTATAACTGAATTGTTGATAATGTGCAATAAAATATAAAGATAGCTACTCAGGCTATCAAAAAACATCTCCTCCCTCTCATCAGTCACATACCCTGACCTTGCATACATTCCTGTATGCATCAGCAGACTGGATTTGGGATTAAAAGATTCAGACCAAATTGAAACATGGCAGGTCCTTTGACTTTAGGTTATGCTCTAACATGTACCTTCATCCTTACAGAACTGCATGCTAAGAGTGTCTTCATTCACCCTTAAGCCTTTAAACCTGCCCTCAACCACACTGATTGAGCACAGGCTTTTTTGCCTCCTCATAGACAAGCTCCAGGGGCACAGCCAAGAAATGGGGAAACCCACTGGGCTCTAGCTCAGCACATTATTTCTGTTGCTGTCTCCAAAGTAAGCATTTGAAAAGAATGAAAATATGCAAGTGGTAAATAGCACAAACAGTGGTAACAGCAGGACATCTAAAACACTGCTGCTTCTACACTTACTGAGAACCCTCAGCTCCTGATAATTGTCCCAGGGACTCAAAAACTGTTCTCAGAACATTCTTCAGAACCTGTTCCAGTAAAATACTGAAACAAGTTGCCCACAGAGGTGGTAGATGCCTGATCCTTGAAAACATTCAACATTTAGTTGGACAGGACTCTGAGCAACATGATTTGGTTAAAGAAGTCCCTGCTCATTGCTGGGGTCTTGGACTAGGTGACCTTTAAAAGCTCTCTTCCAGCTATTCTGTGATTCTGTGATTCTATGAACATATAAAGATGAAAGTAGGAGTCAAGTTTTTAATAGAAGTAGCTGTCATTGTAAACATCTGAGTCAATATACTGTTTTCTTTAGTTCCCATGGGCTTTTTCCCTCCATTACTTTAACATGAGAACTGTGCCTTTCTTTAAAAATGTAACTTTAAAGATTTTCAGCAGGTGGGATAATTTGCGTACATTCGATATAATTACTCTATGTTTTTAAGCAGACACTATAGGTACTTTTTTTGCTAAGTAAACCTGAAAAAATAGTAATACAAAATAGCAATAGCAGAAGTGGACCATTTGATAGAAAAATGAAATTTTTCTTAAGTAATTCTAGCAAATTTCAGTCACAGAGAGGAAAAAACCTTTCATATGTAACAGTGATTTTCTACTGTAACATAATCTTGAGAAAATAAGGAAAACTCATTAGTAATTTAAAAATAATATTAAGGAATGGCTCATTTCACTTGTCTGAAAAGACACTCCATCTTCCCTGCTGCATTCAATTTTCATTATTGCACAAAAGTAACACACTAAAAAAGTTATGAATACCAAACTTTACTTTCAGTATTGATTCTTTCAGGAAAGATGAATTTAATAGATTATGGAGAACAATCTTATCATTCCATTTTCTAGGCATGAGATGGAAAATTTTTGTCCCATTTATGCACTAGTATAAGTTCCTTTTAAAAAAATTATGTCTATATATATAGTTATAGTTATATAGATATAGATAAAGATATAGAATCCATGGTTTCATAATGTTTTCCCTTCTTTACCTCATATGGAAGAGAAACTCTGAGACACAACTTAGCGAACAGGGCAGATCATCGGATTCAGCCATGGGACATAAAACTTGCCAACAGTTACCAATGTTTCAGCTTTTTAACCTATCTCCAGCAAAGGAAATGCAGCAGAAGTTGAGGACAGATGAGGACAATGTGGCTGAAGCAGACGTAGTGACTCCAAGCTGAGGGAGGCTGAGTGACAGACTTTGCACGACAAGACAACTCTGATTTTCTCATATGATTCAAGCACAAAACTTTCAAACTGGCAAGAACTTGAGGATATTTTTGCAGCTTCAAAAATGAGGAACTAATTTGCTGGATTAAGCAGATGTAGTGACTCCAAGCTGAGGGAGGGTGAATGACAGACTTTGAGTGACAAGACAAAGCCGATTTTCTCATACAATTCAAGCACAAAAATTTCAAACTGGCAAGAACTTGAGGATATTTTTGCAGCTTCAAAAATGAGGAACATGAAGGGAGTAGATGTTGCCATTGTTGTAAACTAAAGGTACCAGGAGATACAGGCAAAACACTGTTAACCCCTTTGCCAACTCCACCACCTTATTCTTATGACTTCTTTAAGCTTTTCTATGCCCTAGTTCATGAAGATGAATATAAGCAACATGAAATCACCCAAAACCTCTGGTTACATCTCTGGTAGTTGCAGAATTGTAGAGGTGGGCGCATTTAAAAAGTTGGAGGCAAGGCACTGTTGCCATTACCATCACCTGGATGTCAATATTGCCAGCAATGTGTAGCTGGATTGCAGCACATCCCATCACATCTGCACGCTAAGAGTGAGCAGCCTTTTTAAGAGCATAACCTGCATAAACAAGAATCTACTTATTAGTCATATTATAGACAAATTACGTGCCTTCCTAAGCAGTTCAAGACAGAAATCCGAAATACATAAACACTTGAGAATCTGATGAGCAATCAAGTACTAAAGCATTTTGCCTCCTTCCAAAATTGTTAAATACTGTGGATCTTGCTGTAATAGTACCATAGTATAGAATTTTAGAATTATGCTTCTTTAAGTTACTATTTCTGTGGTGAGAGGACTGCTAATTCCTGTCAGCCATCCTGGGTCTTATTGCTTTTATAGTGAGAAGTCGATAAGAGTTTACTCAATAAATTAGTAGTTAATTTTAACTCCCTGTTTTGCAAGTTTGGGGTCAGCAAACACATGTAATTTTATTTGCTTCCACAGATTGCTTTCACTTTTGTTGTGCTTCAATAAAATGTCGTGGTACAGCTCTGGGTATTTGCTCAGTTGTAATGAATTAAGTGATTGAAGACAGGATTTTAATAAACCTACAAAAAGAACAGCAGAAAACTTCATAGTGGTGCAGTCAGACTCCACTAACTCCTAATAAAAATGCACCCTTAATAATTTTTGTCCAAGTTGATACCTGTGAACACCACAATGCATCTTTAAAGAACTAAAAATCAACCCCCAAAGCTTTTGAACAGGCTACCTCAATAATAGCATTTGCCACCTGGTGTTTCCCTCATTTCTTCCCTCTTTTTCTGTGTCTTCTTATGAATTTGCCAAACCAAGAGGATGACCTCCTCAACTGACATTGTTCCCTGAGCTGCCCAAGGGCAGGGAAACCCTAACAAATCCATTCCCTGACTGATGGGAGAGTTACAACAATATAACAGAGTAATGGTATGGTAGGATTTCCCTTGACTGCATTTCTTACCTTGCACTTTTCCATTTATGCAAGACATTGCATAACTTCAAAATTTGTTGAACTGCAAATAAACCTGCTTTCCGGTAAATTATACAAAATATGATCCACAGCAGGAATATTATATTATGTTAATAAGGTAACAATATGGTTTTATGACTTGGGAGTTGTATACCACACTATTTCTAAATCTTTAATAATTGCAGATTTTCTATCATTTGTATAACATATTCAGTATATTGCTTTATAAATCCTCTTAAACTCAATTGCAGTTTTAGGACTGCAAAATAAAATTTCCAAATACTCAACATAAAGTGTCCAGATAGCTGAATTAGCATCTGTCTGTGTATTGGAACACAGCAGTTGTGACTGCTTGGGTCAGGGCTGTTCCGAGGTGCAGGATGTGATGCATCTCAGAAGGAAAGTAGATGTCACCAAATGGGAAGATTCAGTCTTGTCTCAGCCATAGGAGTGACTCTGCTAGAGCTCAGTAAAGCAATGATTCCAAGGTACCCTTTCATACTTTAGAATTATAAAGCATAAGACACTCAGATGTGAACCTCATTGTTAATGTGAAACTACCAAATGCTAAAATGGCTGAGCTGAAATTCATGGGAAAAAGGTCAGTTAAAGGACTGCATCCTTGAGAAGAGACCATACTTGACCTATTTCTAGATCTCCTCACAAATGTCAGTAAAACCAAAGCTTAGTTGCCACATTTCTTCCCAGCTACCAGTTGACATTAAATTGATCTGAAAAAAAGATTTTAGGGGATTGAATTGACCAAGACCACTCAACATTGCTGTGCTTGTGATAATTATACAACAGTAGGTCACAACATCACTACAGGTGAAAACTCTTCTAATGAATGAGATCTATAAGGAAAATGGAAATTTGCAAAAATCAGTTGAAACACTTATGCTAGACATAAAAATCTACACTACTTCTTATAGAACTCCTACTGGATATAAACCTATTAAATCACTTCTGTGACTTTTCTACGATGAATACTTTGATACAGTTATCCACAACATTATCACAGCATACCAATCTCTAAATTAAATATATGCTGAGGAACTCCATAGCTGACATTCTCAGTAGAATTGTTGTTACCAATTGCTTTAAACACACAATAAAAGTTCAGTAGAAATCAAGCCCTATTTGTACTCCATTAACTGCTTTGGTAGAGACTGCCTTTGCTCAGAACTGAAGCTCAGCAGGAGAGCAGAATAGGATTTTAAGTAATTTTTTCAGTATATATCTAAGTAAAGTATTCTTTAGGCATCATGACCACCTGGAAATATAAATGACACAAGGTTGCTGAAATGATATAGTTACAACTTTTTACTCACACATTTTGCTTTATAACACATTTAAAATATTAAATTTTTTGACATTTCATGCAGTTATGTATATTTTTCATCTCAATGTACTTTTAAAAGACTCACGCTTAGGATCTAACCATGTAAATTTCCACCATCTTTTACAATTACTGCAACAAAGCTGCACAATTTGCCCACATTAGCCGCAGAATGAAACAAAGCAACTCGAGTGGTGCAAGTATCCTTTTGCAGACAGCTTGACAGCTGGTTGAAAGTTAGTAGAGTACAGTTTATTTTTAGGACAACTTTAGTTTTCCTTATTGGAATTCCATTTCTTACAGTCTAAAGAATGCAATTCTGATCACTGCAACTAATTAGTAACTTAAAGTAAACAGAAAAAGAAAGACAGCAGTTATTAACTTTATTTGCATGGCTAGGGGAGGAAAGAATTACCTAAGGCTTCATCCATTTTTCCATTAAGGCCTAATTTAGGACATTGACTCATAAATACATTTTAGGAGAACAATTTACAAGTAGAAATGTGTCTCCAAATGCTTCAAAAATAAGTCAATTGCAACAACAAATTACTGAATACCCAAAAGATGTCTAATTCCCTTATTTGACACCACCTACCATTGCAATTCATACTCAGGGGGATGACACAGATACATTACCTACAACACTGCATTTTTTATCTGTTTTTTCTGTGTTTACAAAGTTATATTCATTCACATAAGACTAACAGACAACCTCACAGATGGATGAGGTACAAAAGTGGCTTATTTCAGCAGAATGTAGACAATATTTTCTTAAATGACACCACAAAAACCCAGCCCTAATTCTGAAGGTACATTGAGGACAGCTCTCACCCACTCAGTTCCCTTCAATGTCTCAGTTTTTCCTAATTTAATATTAAAGGGTCCCCAAAACATTGCACTGTGTTCTTTGGTTTTAAGCTTGAACAATGTAGGAAAAAATGCAGAGATTTTTGCACAGTGGAATATTGTGACGATACTACTTTTTATGATCTGCCAGGTAAATGCAGGCAAAATGTGGATTAAAGATTCTCACCCCACTTTAGCCTCTGGCCTGAATACTCAGTCAAAATCTAACAGGCAACTGAATAAGCATATCAAGGAAAATTAACTTTCCATTTTCTATAGTGGGCAAAGCATGAGTGCAGACTGTTAAGGTGTTTGACATGCAGAATGTCCTCTTTCATCGTTTCACTTGGGAAAAAACAAAAATATCTTTAAGATGTCATACAGCCAGATATTTGACAATTTGAAATTAAGATGGTTGATTTGGACTCTGGAGAAATCTGAATTCCACTGTATTATCAATTTACACAAAGATAAATTGCAAAATGTCATCTCCAGACCAGAGGGCAGGACAACATTCTTCAATCAAAAGAGAAAACATGTCAGCTTCTGAAATGTTAATATCTAAGCAATCTTGCACATTGATTTTTACAAGGAAAACTCTATATCTTTCATAAGTCGAACGGCAAAATTTTAACCCTTGCAAAGGCATCTGTGATTTTTTGTTAGATTGTAGATGGGTTGAGCAACCTCTTCACAGAGATTCCAAATTTATTTAAATGTTTCCCAATTAAGCTGTCAAATTTGAAAAAACTTATGATCCTTAATGTCCTTCTTAGGTTATGAGATCAAAACAAAGCATGTAGAAAACGGAAAAATAATTAGGAATATACCTCTCTTAAGTCATAACTTAAATTACTTGCAAAATTTAAAAGTTTAGAGAGAGGTTCAGTTAAATGCTCAAAAAGTTAAAAAGTATGCATACCTACTACCTGCCTAACCAAAAAGGAATGAAGTTAATAATTTTATATTTAATGCTGTACTTCTTTACTGGAAAGCTTCCACCATACTTTACAAACAGTATTGAAAATGTATCAAGTAACACTCCAGAGACTCAGCAAAAATTACTTGCACAGTAGAGGTTCTTTTCTCATAAAGCTGGAGAGGATCTCAACTCTGCCATATACCTCAAGACATTTCAGAATATTCTCCCCAAAAGAGGAGAAAGCCTAATATGGTTTTATAAATTTCAATTATTATACTCATACATCCATATCTGTGTCTATAGCTGTGTCTAGACATACAGATACACATTTAGTCTGCATATGTAATATATGGTAATATACATACACCTCATGGATTTGTATACATATCACACACATTCTCACAAACACCTGGCATTTTAATATCTTCCCTCATAACTCAGCATGGTGCATAACTTGCTTAATCATTTGATTTTGTCTTTTTAAGTACACGAAGAAAAGCATGAAGTAACTTAACATCAAAATGACCTCCTGGAAAAATAATCTTTTAGTTGTAAAGAAAGTGTGCAGGAGATCATAATTTTTCCATATTCTTGCTCTCCAAGGCTGCACACATTCTCTCTACCACAAGTTTCTTCCTAATTTTAACCCTTGCACAGACATCTGTGATTTTTGTTAGATAGTAGATGGGTTAAGAAACTTCTTCACATGCATTCCAAATTTATTTAAATGTTTCCCAATTAAGATGTCAAATTAAGTGTCTCAAAAGTCAATCTCTGTTTCAAAGTGAGGTTATGCTACAGCAGCATTTTCACTGCTCAGCAAGTACTAGTAACCAGCCTTCTCACCAAGCTTCCTTGTCTCAATTTTTCCTCTATTGACCAACTTCATTTGGCATGATCAATGCAATGCAGTCAGTATTATCTTGCTTCATCACTACTGTCACTCTCACCTTACAAGTTGTTTTTCTTTTCTTTCCTTTCTGCCAGCACCTTTTGCCTCCCCATCTCCAGCTATTACTACTCTTGTTCTTAGCTTTAAAGTTATGCCTCCCAAAGTGCATGTACAGCTTTCAAAGTCACTTCCTGTCCCTGGCATTCACTCTCAGATCTACCTGCCAGCAGAAATTTCCTCAGTGACCAACGCTCACCCTTCCCTCAAGCCATTCTCTCCACCAGCACTCCTGCTCTCCCACCCCTGTCCCATAGGGTGATGCAGTACTGCATGCCACTGATTGCAGCTTCCATGCCTGGTTGGCACCTTGTGATAGACAAGACACTTTGAGACAGGCATCTGCCATGCAGGTGCTTAACTCTGAGCTCTTTCCACCTAGACCTCATGGCCCTGAATTCTCAGTGCTGTAATTGAAAATAATTTCTCCTCCCCCTTAACAATTAAGAGACTGCATTGCTAATATTTGTGGAAGAGTGCTGCCTCTCCAGTGATGAAACTGACTGGGAACAAAGAGCATGCTTTATCTCCAGACAGGAGAAACAATGGACTTAGTGTTGTACCCCTGTGTACTACTCACCATCTCCAGATGCCCACCTTAAGGTTTTACTGCATTTTGTTAAAACTGTTCAGTTTACTTTTCTTACTGCTTGGTTTGCTATTCTTACTCCTTTGTAACTAATTAAAAATGGCTTTATGAAATATTTCTGGCAAATACACCCACACCTCCCATGATACCACTGCACACCCAGGCTGGCAAAGCATAGACATGAATGGGGACAGACAGGTCTGATGCAAAATTCATTGATGGCTACTCTCATTTGTTCTAATGGACTTATGCTCAAGATTATTTGGCTCATTAGAACAAGTGAGAATCTGCCACAGTATCCCTAATCTTTGTTAGCAGATGTCTGTCTTTGGACCATATGTTGGGTGTAATCACTTTCAGTTGCCATTTCTGCTGCATGGTGAGCAATTTGGCAACTACTTCCCCTCATATGAGAGGCATCTGGCACAGACAAAAGCAAACCCTGTGGATTTCTCTACCAAACAGAAAGATACTGAAAACAAAATATGAATATCAAAGACTATATCTGGAATGGGCAGATAGTGCTTCCACAGCTATTTGCATATTTGTCTTCAGTTATTCAGTTTTCTGTATGCATAAAATTCATTATTATAGAAAATTCATGATATACAGAAACATTGTGATGTGTGACTGCACAGAAAGTGAACAATTTCATCATATAATGATTTTCATTAAAGCATTGGTACTTATGTTGTTCTGGGTTTCAAGACATTCCCCCACCTGCCATACAGTGGCATTGAAATTCATGCCAACAATTTGCACTTCACTATCACCAGAGTGTGTTGGTGTTTCTGTATCTCTTCTGTATATTTTGATTATGAGCACTAAATTAGTAAATCTTGTAGAAAATTAGTAACTAAGGCTATGGAATAAAGTCAGCCCTGTGAAGTGTTAAATGTTTGTGATGAAATACATGAGGACAGTGAAACTGCTCATAAATATTCTTCCCAGTCTCTTTTGACAAATTTCAAATATTTCTCAGAATTCATATTTAATATCTTTCAGTCTTGACAAAATCATTTGATAGATGAACATAAACCAAACACAGTGTTACTCACACTGCTCCTTTCTACTTGGTCCTCATGTTCCATTTCAGGTGTTACCATTGTTACTGCACTATAAAAACACTTACAAATGAATACAAATGAATACATGGCCTATGAATGAATACATACAAACGTATGTATGCATTTGTATACAAATGGATTTTGATGACCTATAAGGCAAGGCTCTAATTTATAGCATTTTAAATAAATTTTCCCGTTCTATCACTTGATAAAAACCTGCTGTGTTACTGGCATAGCTGTGAGTACCTTAGGGACTTCTGCCAACTCATCTATGCCAGTGGCACAACTGACTTCAGCTCCTCTTTGACCAATATGATTGTTATTCTGAAAGAAATGTGGTCTGCGGGAACAACTTCTGCTCAAGAGTTTTATTTCCTGATTGAGGCTCAAATTCCAATTTCCAAGAACAGTGACATAAATCCAGAGTAATATCAAACAAATTATTCCACATCCCATACCTATAGAGAGAAGTCACTTGGTAGATTGCACACAAATGAAAATGAGAACAGAATCTGAACTGCTGATGAGAGAACACCACAAAGATTCACTTGTTCAAAACCTCACAAATTGCAGGCAGACTTTACTCAGCATGTGTAAAAGTGGCAGACATAATGCCAACATTTAGAACAAACACACTCACTGATGTTTTAATCAAATCTTGGTTCAAATTTAATTGAAATAAGCTTAAGAATTCTCAACATTATTGATGGTTCAGTTCTGTGTGTACAGCATGGATGGGAGGAAAGAGACACATGCTGATGAGGGCACATTAGGGAAAGCATCCCAGGAACTTGTTTCCTTAGCAATTTACAAAGCAAATGAAGGTAATGTGAAACTTCAAATCTTACAATATCTGCTTTATTAGACTTTAGTTTCTTGTTACTCTTTTCTCATTAGAAAACTCTTTTAAACACTAAAGCCTCTATATAACTCCTCCACCTCTTTCAAATCCCTTTCTCTAAACATTAAGGTATATAGTAGGCTTCAAGCTTGGTACATGAATTAGCTCCTTGTGATACTGTCCCACAGAGGGTATTTTACTGATCTAATAAAACCACAATGAAATTACTGTACACAGCCTAATACTAAAGCCAAATTATTGATTTTTAGGGCTTCATTTCCAACCCTAAAGTGGCAGCATTCTTGAAATCCATGCAACTATACGTGTCTTTGGCAAAGAACCAGCCAGCCATAGTGACACACTGTTCAAGCATTACATTTTCACCACTGCTCCAAGAGCCAGGAAATGGTGTGTGCCTGTGGGTACATACAGTACAGATGCCACTCAGTCATACTCCACTTCTCCAATTATTTTTTATTGAACTGGTTTTTTTCAAACGTTGAGATGCCAGGACAGCAAGAAGAATGATAGTGCCTCAGTGAGGATATGATAAAAAATAATTTAGTACTATAATTTGATGTCAGTCCCAAAGTGTCATTTATTTAGGTTATTGAGGGGCTTGAGAGGAAGCTTAAGTACCTGATAAAAAAATAACACAACCTAACTGATCTTGTCTGTGCTACAATATTAATTTCCACATTAACAGTGCTTCAATATAAGGAAATGTTTGACATTTCACCTGTGAATATTTGTTCATGAGGGATTTTATACCATAGTGACTGTATCCATGACTGATCCAAAAAATTGCCTTAATTTCAGTAAAATTGAAATGAAAGTGCAATAGTTCATTCATACAACTAATTGGTGGAAAATTTTGCAATATACTATTAGAGGAAGATTTCAATGTTTACATATACTATAAAGCTTTCAGAGAACATAGGAAAAGCAAAGCAGAAACAATGCATAGGATAAAAAAGGTCAAGAACTCATATCCATCCTGAAATATATTCCTAAAGGAATAGCTTAAGTGCTATATGAAACTGAACTACAAACTTCTTTTTTTTTTTAACCCTCTGAAAAAAATGTAATATGAGAAGAGAAAAAATTAGTGGCAAATTGTGTAGTAGAAAGTTAAATAGAAGAAACAAAGTGAAAAGAATAGACAACCGTTGAACTTTTGTGGAACTTGGAGCTCTAATACAATTTTATTAATTTAGTTTTCTTATTCATTTAAATCTTCTTATTTCCAGGAAACCACTGAGAATTATTTGATTTCACATTTTTCCAACCAGTCTTTCACTCACAACAACATATTAATATCTCTAAGGAGGCTTAGTTTTTATGTGAAAACAAGATTTTGACCTGTATGGATTAATACAGAAGGTCTCAATTTGTACATAAATTACATACTCATATCAAACAAAGTCTTCTAGCTTCTTGCCAGCTAGACACAGATTAGCCACTATTACTTGTCAGCCTCATGAAAGAAGCAGCTGAACTGCCTATGCAGTACTCAAGATATGGGAAAAAAATAATGTGTATAAAATGAATACATAAAGAGTGCTTCAGAGGTATTAATGGGAGTAGAAACAAAAAGCTAGCAGAAGAAAACATTTTGCACAAGTTTTTAGAAGCCTCTAGTAGTGAAACAAACTGTCCTGTCATTAGGGTGTACAGCCTAAAGGCATGCCTCCAGGGTGTTCATTGAATTATGATGATGGTTGACATGAAGTTAAAAGTGTCACTTGGTCTCTTCTGCTTATAGAAGAACTTGCCTGACAAAAATGTTAAAGCACCAGAATCAAGTTTGGACAAAATACAGGAGCTGTAATGGCTAATTGTGGGAAGAAGCAGTGAGTTATTCTATTATCTTCTATCAAATATCTCAATGTATGCTTAGTGCATCTGTTTGGCTTTAAGGCTTGACTATTTTTGTCTTCTAAGTACAAGAGCTGTCTGCAAAACTCCCAAAATACTTTTCATAATGGTCCCATCACACTGTGTATTATGTAAATATTTTCCCCTTCTCCAATTCTAGAGCCTGTGCTGTTATTTAAATAAATGTTTACCTTTCCATATGGGAGGAGAAGATTAAGGAAAACTGAAGTAATATCTCAAATGCTTGTTCTGCCACTGTCACTCATAATATTATGTACAAATCAAAGCAAAGTGGATTTTGAGTCTGGAAACTCCCATATATAATTTTCTTATTAAGACTGAAAGTCAGACATTCAGAAATTATCTCCTTTTCAAAGCTCCCTTTATTTTATAATTTTAAGACTGAAAGACATTCAGAAATTATCTCCTTTTCAAAGCTCCCTTTATTTTATAATGCTTGCAACATTTCTTCAGTACTTATTAGGAAATCAGCTGAAGAACAGCTATTTAAAATTGGATAAAATAATATCTTTTGATGGAAAATAATCTTTTGATGGAAAATCAGAGGCCAGTAGGCTGTTTTCCATAGGCAACAGTAATCTCAGTCCATCCATTCTGAAGATTTACAACAGCAAGAGTGGATTAACAGTATTCTAACTCTAGGAATTACCTCTCAATTTCACTTAATTAGAGTTTGAATTCAATATACAGTTCCATGTTGAGCAAGCAAAAATAAGCTAACAAATATGCAGCCTGTCAGTTGCAATGAACCCAGACTGCAGACAGCTGACAGCATATAGTCTCTCATACAGCTATGAAAATTACAGATTGTAGCATGAAAGATTACATATTGTTAAGCAGTGTCAAACCACGTTGGCAGCTCTCACATGTCAAATGTGTAATTACATAAGGATTATTGCTAGAAAAGCACAAGATCTGGGTGATTTGAGCTGAGTGCCAACTCAGCCATTCATTAGAAAACACTTAGGGTATATATGTAGTTTGGATTAAAAAACCACTCTGTTTCAATGAATTTGATTTTTCTTTGGCTGATTCTTGCACTGTAACACCAATGCCATATTGTCATCTCTAAAGGACACTCCTCCAAGCTGAAAGCATCATCCTGTGAGTGTCTGAGGTTGAAGGCATGCACACACAGGAGCTCACTGATTCTGGCGTGCTACACTAGCACTTGTACACTAGCATGAAGCAAAACAGCCCTTACTTCTGATTTTCTTGCCTATGTCAGTACAAAGCACAGTTAAAATTCTATTTTGAATAGGACACTCACATTTATGATTTTTCAGTGGTACTATGAAAGACTACTTCCCACATCCTACTACCACAGGTATGGCAATATAATACGGGGTGGAGAAATGACAAAGAACTTTGTAGAGAGATGCAATTGGACCAGCTGGGGATCAGGAAGAGAAATGAAACCTGTCAGAAGGCAAAATTTCATAAAAATGGCTGAGCTGGCAGACCGACCTCACCACCATCTGCACTGGTCCTGTGACTATATGTGAATTTACAGGCACCTGTGAACTAATTGGTGACCTCTAGCTGAATTTTAAGCGTCACTTGCTACAAGCAGAAGTTATTAACTTTTTATTCAGTTTAAAAACTTGTGAATATTATCCCAAACACTTTGTTGTAAGTACATAAATTATAGATGCTGCTTTTAGGGCAAATAAATGGCTATTTCTTCACAGGACAAACATCATTACATCAGTCAGAACTTAAAACTAATGAAGGAGAACTCAAATCTTCACAGCTGTTATCAAAAGACAAAAAAAAAAAAAAAGGAAAATCAGAACCCAAACAACAAGTAGAATCTTTTCTTGGAAAAATTCTCATTTCTCTCAAACCAGGATTTTTAAGGCTATTTAGGTGGGACTGGAAGCTGAATCCAAATTAATGCCAGAATTTTCAGGCTTCTTCCTTGGAGACTGGTATCCTGGAAGCACAGACCAGGGACTGCCATCATCTGCCTTCTCCCACTACTGTCTTCACCAAGAGCAGTGGCAGGTGCTACACAAGCCAGAGGGATCAGTCTCCACCTCCAAACAGACTCACTTTGTGGGCATGCCAAAGGAGGTCACTTCTTTCTTTTTTCAAGACGTTATCTGACAACAATTCTCATTTCAAAGCCAGTTTTCTGGGAAGGCAGGTTACACTTTTCCCTGAACTCCCGTGATGATTTGAATTTATTGTTTTGCATTGTATTAGTGAGCAGTTCCAGCAAAGCACAGTTTCTCACCTGCACTCCCTGGCAATGGTGTGGGACATGGTCTGAATGAAGATTGGCAAGAGCTTGGCTCAGTTACTCCCGAAGTGTCGAATACCATCTGTGACGGGCATATACCCTAGGGGATAAATCCCCTCTTTCAACTGCTGTCCAAATCACAAGGATCTGCCATAATCTCATATATCCTGTGTAATATCTGTCAACTACATAAGGCTGTGAATATATTAGGGAGCCCCATAGTGTGTAGGAAAATTAATTATACCCAAATCGATCATTTGTATCCAGCATTGCCAAGATATCTCACAAAATCATCCTATTTTCCAAAATCATGGAACCAGATTTACCCTTTAATAGTTTGCTTTCATTAGAAGAGCTCATTTAAACGTAAATAGAACATATCTCCCTAGTTGAATTTTGTTATTAAAAAGACATTGTCTGTACTGACAGGGCAGCCATGAGCAGCCTTGTCCCAGACCATTTGTCCTATGATGAGGATCTCCTGGCAGCTATTATTTGGGGTTTTCATGCCCGTATGTCAGAACCAGTGTATGAACACCCCTGCACAAAGGACACATATTCCTTACCAGCTTGCTCAAGGCTTTTTTCTGTCAGTGAGTGACAGAACTCCAGGACTGGAGTTTCGTGGATTTTCCAAGCAGTCTGTTAAAGTGCTTAACTGCTACCAGGATAAAAATTTATATCCTCATAATCAAGATTTCCCATGTTCCACATTGTTTTGTCTTCCTCTTCTATCAGTGAAATCACTGGTAGAAATTTGGTCATGTAGCAGTAAAATTAAATTTTTATCCTAAAGCCATCCACATTTAGATATCAATGCTCTTAGGAAAACAGTTATTTTAGTGATGTTTTTAAGTCATGTATAAAACACAATGAGTACCATTAGATTCCTATTTTTCCATAATATTGATAAGAGTTTTACAAATATTTGGCATTTCATATTGGTTAACTCAAATTTATTTTTAGGTATGTGCAAGAGTGCATAGAAGTCTACATATTCATACATATAGGGTTATTTGACTAAATGAGGTCTAATATTTTCTGCATCGTACTTGAAGTCTGCTTTGCAGTAAAAAGAAGGCTTTTTCAATATTGCATGTTTGGTCTAAGTTCACAGAAGTATAGCATGAGATACTTCAGAGAGAATTTAGATGTAAACTAACAGGAAACAAAACAGTAAGACTTAACAGAAATTATCTGGTATTTCTCATCTTTTTTTTTCCAGGACTATGATGTACTTCAGTGAGTAGCTGTACACAGCCCACAAAAAGGAAAAAGCAAATGCATTCTAAGGCTTCTTTGGAACTCATACCATATGGCATTGGTCTTAAATGAAAAGTGAAGGCGGTGTAAGCAGTGTGCCTGGCAGATGGGCAGAAGCTCAGGAAGGAAACACCAGATACTGATGGGGCAGACACACAACACATAAGGCCAGTGTCATGCATGGTCCTCTCGTGCTGCCCCTTATGCCACCAGACCTTTTGCCTTTCTCTCTGGCTGATCCCCAGCTGGGTGCACCAAGCCACAGCGACCGCGTGGAGCCAGCACATGACACCTGTGTGCCTGGGCAAGGGATGTGCCTTGGATGGTGTCATTCCAGTGAGACCACAGCAGGCCTACCCCCAGTCAGAAGCATCTCTTCTAGCACATCCTCAAATTTGTAAATCCTCACCTGCGGAATTTATGACAAATTACCTAGCACTTTTACACCCTTGATTTGCCAGAAAGATGCCTTAAGTGTCAATATTTGATATGATTCTATGTAGAGGGCATTTCCAACCAGCTTGCAAATGGTGAATTTTCTCAGGATCATAGTTTTGGAATTGCTACCTTAATATTAAAATTCTTAGGTAAATATAGCTAATAAATAACATGGTTATGTTCCCATAATGTTTGTCAAACTACTGTTCTGTTCAGTCTGCTCATCAGCCACATTCCTCTTTTTTCCACTGCTCTGAGTATGAGCCACTTTTAGCAGAGGATTTCTTACTCAGTGTTTATAGCTCATATAAACCCCTTATTGTTCCTTTACACATGATAAAAATATTTAAGGATTGGCAATTACATGCAGTTTAATGGGTATCCTCAACAGTCATTGTGATTTGATAGAGAAAATAATTGTCCTGTACTTCTAGCCCAAGCTTGTCTGACTTTTGCAAAGATCAGCTCTCATTACCTCATGATTCCACAAGCTTCTGTAAGTCCTTGAAGGAACTTTCTTTAATCAAGACCTTTTCCAAACTCAACACTTCTTTTCAAAAGCTTTAGAGTTGACAGACTTTAAGTCAAGAATTAATACAACAAACACAGCAAAATTCCAGCTGCAGGCTGTAATAAAGAATTAAGGAATTACAACTACTGACTCCCATAAAATTAGTTCAAGTTCTCACATATTCTTGTATTTCCAATTTTGTTATTAAAAATACAAAGGCTGGTTAATAGTTTCTATATCTATGTTTATTTTCTGAATTTTAAACCTAGAGTTCTGCCAACAAACTGAAGTAACAGTTAAATAAAAACAAACAAAAAAATTAACCTTTTAAAAATTATTTGCACAGTTTGTGATTTTCAGATTCACCAAGGTTTCTGGGAATAAGTTTTCATCTTGACCCTCACAAAACAGTTTCTGTAAGTTTATAGGCTCAGGAATTTTTGTGAGTGTCCAGATGTCTCAGAGCATCAGATTTATAAAGCCTTAAAGGGAAACAACATTCATATAAAGATGCTTTGTTCTGTTGGAAAAATAAAAAAGCTTCTAATGAGTGTCTTATGTGCAACAACATACACAGCTCAATATTTGCAAATTGGAACTGTTGGAAGTTCATTTAATATTAACGTCATTTTGATATCTGCTTATTAATTTACTCGTTGCTTTCAAATTCTTTGCTACTTGTCCCTCGTGTGCTTTGTAGCATACTAAGTTACTTTCTGTTCATAAATAACAAATGTATGTGTGTGCCTCAGGGATGTGGGATCCTCCTGGAAGCAACTCTGCTACGCATCAGAAGGACAGGAGAGCTTGCAGACAGTAGTTCTTATTGCTGCCTTTAAACTTCTGTGTCCAAGGTAGGATGTAGGGACCTTTGGGAATGCTTGTTTTTTCCAGTTACTTACAGAATGTATTTAAATGCGTGGTTCAGACTATTTTTATTGACCAAAAGTGTAAATGATAGAGGATTCCAGATATTCAGTGTTCCTGACCTTTTTTTTGCCTTGAATATTTGTTGGTTTTTCCCACAAGCTTGTTAGCAAACCCTCCACAAACAATATGTTTCTCAGCTAAAGAATTTTTCAGTCTTACTAGAGAGCAGATTTCTATACAAATTGTTTTTTCTAAATCTGTTCCAGTACACTAATACCAATTAATACAGTCTTTACTTCCTTTGGTATTCCCAGTACAGCACAAGAAACTTTGAATTACATCTCTATGAAACCAATGTTGCTTTGATAAATGAAGCATTTTCTCATTAGCAAAAAGTACTCATGCATATGATAAAATCTCCAGCAGGGTTAGCAGCTGTTTATTAATGGCTGTTGGCTTGTTGATACAGACATTTATGTTTAAACATGAGCCAACACATTACTGCAATGGGTATATCTGCTCCTGTGTTTTCCATTTCACCCGGGCATATCAGATCATATTCCTGTTTCTTTTACCATTTGAGTCATTGCAGACTGGGAGCTAGTCCTATTAAACTCAAGCAACCACACCAATGTAACACTAGATAAGAATGAGAAAACAGACAAAGCCCATATTTTTCATGCACAAGCATTTGCTATACATTATGGGTGCTTTATGCTTTTCCTGTTCATTTTCTAGTAATATTTTCTGAGATCTGATACACTAAAGTATTCAAAATTATATTGATGAATTATTCAACAAGTCTCTTAACTATGATTTATCTGAAAGCAGAAAGAATTCATCACCAGCAGAGCTAAAATAAACACACTCTTGTGACTCTAAGATTAAATTACTGATATAAACAGAATCTGAAATTCCTTCATAGAGTGCTGTACATGAACATCAGCAGAAAAAGGAATATTTTCTTGTAGGGGCTGCAAGAGTGCAGAGACCATTTCTTAGCAAAGGTAATACTTATTTCACAAGGGTAGCAAAAGAACTATGTATCTAAATATTTCCTCCAGTTGTATTTCTCGCAATAAATGGTGACACAAGTGGGAATTTACAGGTAGTGCTAAAGGTTTCATATAAAGCAGTTAATAAAAAGTGCAGTTTACCAAGGTTCTCTTGATGCCAGTTTTCAGCAATGAGTAAAATCTGTAGTATACAGGAGTTATATATTTTTTTATTTAACTTTACCTGGTGTGCTTTTAATTGGCCCCTGAGGAACAAGTTACAACCAGTGAATCCAGTCATCCCCTGGGTCCTGTAACCAGGGGTGCACAGTTCAGCTTTAGTTCTGTGCTTCATAATTAGGCATCCATGATGAATACACACACGAGATTGAAACACAGGATTCCATTGTGCTTTCACTTATTTGCAAACCTGAAAAGTTTATTTTTAAGCTCAGCATTGTATAGAGGGTCTTTTCTTTCCCTCCTGTCACATGAAATGCCAGAGAGGGATGGTTATTCTGGAAGGCCTTTTTTGTTAAATGTGAACAGCACAGAAATTAAATCCCAGGCCCAACATTTTAGGATTTAAAATAGGAAAAATAATTATACAAAGCCAAAACAAAAACAAAATTATTTTTCTGCATTAGGAGTTTTAAAGAAATTAATGTAATTCTACTGACTTACTTCATACTCAAGGTAGCATGAGAAGTGTAAGACTGGTGGATTTACAGGACACTGCATTGGGTTAGTGCTCTTCTTTATGTTTTTGTAGATTTTCCTGTCTGTTTCAAGAAGTTCTCACAGCTCCACATATATCTGTCAGGTCTAGGTCTGACTTTCAGGCATGTGAGCTGTTTAAATCAAGGGTCTGAATTAAGTCAAACAGCTAGTGACTGGTGAAAAGTTATTATCATTAAATATAAACTTGTTGTCTTTTTTCAAAAAAGATTTTTTTTTCAGTTATCTTTCCAAAGTTTTCATAATATTAATCAAAGTTTGATTTATCAAAACACAGCTGCTGGTGGAAAAGACAAATATGTATTTTTGGTGTCATTTGAAAATAGAACTTTAAAACTTTAGAACTTTAGAACTTTAAAAGCAACTCTCTAGGACATCATGTTTGGCTACAAGTAGATATTCTCAGAAAATACTTTTTATAGTACATTTTTAATCTAAAAAGCTTATATCTCAACTACTTAATCTCTGTTATATTCCCCATCTACTTGCTGGAATAACTTTATCCACATGACTATTTTCATCTTGTCTCAACTCTTCTCAAACTCCCTCACCCTATAAATTTGCACAGCCTTTAACAATGGTACTTTTATCTGGGATATTATTTTAGATATGACTGAGATACTCATCATAATAGCAGTAAGAACTGTAAGCCTTTTAAAATCTTCCACAAAATCCTGCTCTTTCAATTTAAGATATTACTCCATTACCTCTTTCACAACCCTCCTCTCCAGAGCTTAGCCTTGGGACATATGAGAAATACTTAGTCACTTGAAGTGTTAGATTGGCACATTTCCTAGAACAGAAAATAAAATACTTCAGCTTCTGAAATAAACAAAAAAGAGCAAGCTACAAGCTGTGTGTTTTGGACGTTGTGAAATCCTGGATTTTATGTGACCTTTCTCCTCTTCTGGAGCACACACTGGGACACAAATTCTCCTTCCTGATGAAGCACAGATTTCTATACAGCAGAAGGTTTCAGAATCAATGAAAAGCAATTTGTTATGATATTAGCTGCTACAGTAGCATGCCTTCCAAGGAAATATTTTCGTTTAAAGTTATTACTGGAAAATAGTAGATGCACATTTAACTTTGCATTAATCGGTAGTCTCATTGTCTTCAAGTGCCGTTTCTTTAAAATCACAGCTTACATTTCTTTTCTCTTGTTACACACAGATGGTTCCACTCAGTAGAAGAAGACATCAGGAAAGACAAATGAAATTTCTCTCTAAATGGATATGTTAAAATGTAATGCCTGAATTGACAGGACATTCTATGCTTTAGAATTAAAAAATTGAGAAAGTGTACTTATGAAAGATAACCTTAGCAAAATGTATCCCAAAACTTATAATCCTGGTTAGTACAGATGTGTGGCAAACTTTTTTCCTAAAAAAAAAAAAGAGTTTATTTCTGGTTTAAGGTTTTAAAATTATTTTTCATGAACTCTCAAATATCAGTTTATGTTGAATAATATTCCAACCTTCAAAAAGTTCACTTGGTACTGGAAGAACAAAGCACAGGAGAGAGTAAATTCTCAATATGCAAGCAAACATAATAAAATCAGACCTTTATTATGCACATTAATATTTTCAAATATCTCTTTATACAGACATACAAAATTTTCATCCTTATAATCTATAAGAAAAAGTAATTTCAAAGATGGCAAAAGACATCTTCTGACACTGAGTGTAATACAGGTTTTCCAGATATTTTTCTGACTTTCAACTGCTAGCATTTAAAAAAAAAAAAAAATCCAAATTGTGTTTTTCTATTTTTTCAAGACCATAATAGAAAGAAAGAAAGAAAGAAAGAAAAAAAGAAAGAAAGAAAGAAAGAAAGAAAGAAAGAAAGAATACCCATAAACACATTAACTTGACCATAAAGTTTTTTGCCTTACTTAATCAAAATTTCTGAAATCCATAGAAGTCTTAACCTGCTACACTTAATGTTTAGATTTGGACCTAGTTCAGAGCTTTACTAATGGACTTTATTGTTCGTCTTCTTAAAATTAACATTAAAAAAAAAAGGAGAAAGAATTTAAATAAAGAGTTTTCCAAATAGACGTCTAAGGGTATTTTTAATTTATAACCCTGTGGCAACAAAACAAATCTAAGGGAAAACAAACCAGAATCTCTAAGAGAAAGAAACTGTGTAATACAAATTAATCTTCAGGTATTTTGTCATTCACATTTTCTTGAAACAAATTTATGTCACATTTTCTCAAGTCCCTTGGATTTATTTATTTCTGAGTAAATTAGCAAGCCTTGAAGCTTATGGCTTGTACTTTATTTTTCTCTCCTCAGAGCAGCTACACATAGTAACATCATTTTAAAGTACCCTCTTCCCCAAGTCTATCTGGGTTGACATTACCATTTGCATAAATGACAAAAAATTTACAACACCAAAGTGCTGTATTTTTTGATGAAAAACTGGAAAATTTGTTTTAGGAGCCTCTGAGCAAGGATTCAGTTTGAATCTGAAGCTTTCACAGAATCCTTGTTGTTGCTGTTAAATCGTCTGCTCTGGAGTCACTGTTCAACAGCTGTGATAGGGATTCACAGTGGTTAAACCATTATTTAAGGGAAATGTGAGTCTCACTGTATGTCATACATTAGAGTGAAGAGCATGAAACATCCATTTATAAAAATCTATTTTTACTGTGACAGAAGTAAATCAAAACTCAAGAGTATATGTAACAGCTGTGATGCATTCAATGCACTCTTCTATCCTGTTTAAACTTGTTTTGAAACAGTGTGAGAGGTTATTAATGTAACTGGTATAAAGGGGATTTTGACTGAAAAATATTTCCTTTACAGAGTGATGAAGCAAAACACTAGAACTACCTTCCTATGATAAACACTGCTACCTTCCTATGTTAAACAAAGTAAGCCATACCACTTAGGAAGACATAATTTAATTTTTTTCTTGTTCCTGAAGGTTGTTCCTAATTATATTTAATGAAAAAGAACTATATTTTTGACACAAGCACAACTGCAGAAGTTTGATGGTCTAAATTAACGAGAGCTAATTAAAGCACTATGAAAGACTGTAGCAGAATGGTATTTTTGGTCCATTCAGTTCAAATCTCTGCTGACTTAGAAGACAGTTTGATTCTTTGCTTGCAATTTTTTAGCTAGGATTTGTGCAAGCAAATAGGAATAATAGAGGAACACTATTACTGCAGGTTAGGAAGACAGATGAAAGAAGCCAAAAACACTACAAATGAAGCAGTGCAGATCAGATTTCTGAAAGAATTGTTTTTCTAAGCATGGCTGAAGAATTAGCATTGAAAACAAATGTTAAAAGCTTTGAAAATTGTGTGTCTTTACCTGGATTAGATTATACCATTGTAGGTGGAAAATTAGTCAAACAAATTAATCCTGTGTACCTAAGCATCACTGAAAACAGAATTAAAAGAAATGAGATGCATTTCTTTTTTAAATAAAGTATTTACATTTGAAATATGATTGACACTATTTTAAAGGTAGTCCTGAAACCTTGTTAAGACTAGTTTGGAGAAATAATACTTGCCCAATTTTTCCCACTCATGTTGCACATTTTCATCACTGAAATATACAATATTATAGGGAAATGTATACTTTGCACACTTTAGTTTACTTGGGCCTGCTTGTATACCCTGCGCTTCTGCAAAGAGAATTTTGAAGGAAGTGAGTCCTAACAGGCTGGATCAGTTGTAAACACCATCTATCAGGATATTACAGAGTGGCTTCAATATAAAGCATAACCCAGTAAATTGCTTTTGTGCCCACCAGTTAGTTGCTGCAGAGGTTAGAGCTCTAACCTCTCAGGGAATTCTTCTCCAGTAAGTCATTGAAAGTCCACAGCTAGGACATGGGCTGCCCCGGCCTTAAAGGATCCCTGGGACAAAAGGATACCAGAGGCTGAGAATATGAATCCTTTTGTGTAACAAGCCACCCATATACACCCAAGCAAATTGATGACCATAAAATATTTCTGTACCAGCCTTGCTGAGGAGATAAACTTTATCCTTACAGTCTATGCAATGCAGAGGCCAAGATCTTTTTGAATAATGGAGGTCAAATATCAAAGGCAGAGAGCTGCACATAACAGAGCTGTCATAACAGCCTCTTTTCCCTCTTCTGCCTCCAAGAAAATAGTTCTAAGCAAGGTCTGACTCTCCTACTCCCAAAAGAGTCACCATGACCACTCAGCAGCATAAGCAGAGATGGCTTTTCCTGCCCACGACTTCCCATTCAGCCCCAGGCTACCCCCAAGAGAGGATCTATAGTTTGGATACTGCATTGGGAGAGGCAGGACTCCAGAGCACAAAGTCTAACCCCTGCCTAAAAGAGGCATTGTCCACCCAGTCAGCCTAATGTTCAAAAGTTGGTTACAACTGCAATTTTTGTGCAGTGTTCCACCCACATGGCAGCCGCAAGAGATTCTTCTAAAGCACTCGGGAGCCATCAGGTGCCACGTAGCTTAATATTTTAAGGTTCTGTATTTTAGGCAGGATTAGGTATGAAAGACTTAATAGCATTTCTCAGAAGAATACAGCAAGAGAAAATATGCATCACATTTAGGCTTAAAATGGACTAGGCAGGTGGGGATTTTTCACAGATTATGTTTCAATTGTCCACCAAGACCCATCTCAAACCCTCCTTAGCAAGTGAGAACAAGAGGCATCTGAATTATTGGTTTAATTGAAGCGCCTGAAATGTAAGATAATCTAACAGGAACAGAGACTCTCCATGCAAGTCAGGATATGTTGGCTGACAGCCAGCCAGCAAGGAGTAAGAAAACTAGTGGTCTCAAAGACTGTAGTAGGCTCACAGATCATAGTGAGACTGTAAGATGAAGACTTCAGGGTACAAATTTAGAGCTTAAATTAGCCAATAAGATATATGGCTGTAAGGGTGGGATGATGATTTAGCACTTTGGGCATGCAGAATCAGATTGATTGTCTGCTGTCCTCTTTAGCTACTTGGGACCTAGCAGAATTATGCTCCCCTGGTGGTCCTCTCATGTTCTATGCCATGTAAACTAAAGTAACACTACACACAACTCTCACTTTTTAATTCCAGCTGAATAGTAAATTTGACAAAATTGTTTCACAAGAAATAAATTCACAGATGTCACAGAGAACTTCCGTTCATTTTCAATCACAGAATCATCCAGGATTTCCCTCACTGAGAAATCCAACAGTAAAAAGCTATGAGCAACAGCAAAAATAGAAAAATCTTTCTATGGAAGTATCAAAATAATGGTTTTTTATATAATATACACTTCTACTGGAAGTATGTCAGAGTTTATGGATCTCACACCAGAGGAAAGGCAATTAAATTCTCATTCTAGATTCATGCTGGAGCCTGCTCCAATAATTCACCTTTAATGGGAACTTACTGATTTGTGTGGAGAGGTTGAGGGCCATGTGATCTTTAGCATGACATTTCTCTGTAAACCATACTGTCTTGCAAAACCATAATCTATTCTGACCTACAAAAATTGACACAAGTTTTCCACCCTGGCCTAAGAGGCTCAAAAAGTTCATGTGAGTGTTTGATTCCCAGCAAGACAGGACAGGCAGTGGAGCTGTAAGTACAGTGAACAGCTATGCTCGTTTTGTAGTGCCTGCAGTAACATTAAGGACCCTATCTTCTTCACAGGCAGAGGATTCTGGCCTCTTGGAAAACTTTACAAGAACATTTAATCTACTGTTTTGATTCAGCCTATGTACATAATACTTTTTTAATAAAATGACTGATGTTTTATGAGAAACAGACATTAGTTAGACATGGCCATGGCACATGACTTAGAAGCTAGAAAAGCAGCCTTGGTTTAATTTTATTTCATTTCAAAGTAAAATGATGTAAAAAGCTATGATCACTTCAGTCACTTAAGTATGAAAAACAGTAGACAATTTGGGGAAATTTAAAGGAACTACTTTCTCAGGGTTTCTAACAATGCACAAAAAAGATAGAAATGTCAGACAGTATAATCCACTGCTGCTCATTAATGACCTTACATCAAAGAGTTGTGTTTGTATATGAGAAATACTTGCTCCTATAGGTGAGGTCTCAGGTTATATCTGATCAGGGAACTTGAGAATGTTTCCCTGCTTTACATTTGTCTCCCTGGCTCAGACTATTTCTTATAAGGACAAAACCCAAATACACACCATCATTCCCCACTTTCCACAGAAAGGAAACCCAAATACAGGGTCAGACAAGATGCAAATGATGCATGGACCAGAACCACAGGGCATGCATGGTATGCTCCAGCAGAAAAGTTAGACACAGCTTTGAAATATTAGTAGGAAACTAATTGAAGAAAACTCGTTTCATTTGTAATGTCTGAAGTGCCCCTCCAAAGTGAGTTTCCCCAATATCAACTTGCTACAAAACCTAGCTTCTCATAATGGGGCTCTGTAGGAAGAAACTTCACTCAAGCAAAGATTTGGCTATCAATATTTGAAAAATTCTTCAATATGCACTTTCTAGTCAAGAAGAAGTAAGCCAGAAAAACCTGGAGCACTGGCATCATGATAGGTACACCCCTCAATTCAGTGAGCTAAGCTAATTTAATTTTATCCCTTCTTTAATGTATCAAGTGAAGAAATCCCCTAATCAGTGAAATATAATATTAAAGCAAAATAGAAGCTGCAATATTAACCCAGTGTAGCATGTACAAAACTTCACAAACCACAGTTCTGGGTCCCCAGGTTTTCTGAATTCAAAACCATGAGTTTCAACTTTCAAATCAAAATATTATTTCATTATGCTGAAATATTTAAGATGTTGCTACATTTCCTCTTTAGTCTTGGAGACAGATGGAAGAAAAAAGGAGAAACTACCAAAGAGATGAGTGGAAATTATCATAGCACTGCACAACAAATCATACCATCACCATTTAAAACTGGCTCTTTTCTGTGCATGTCAAATGAGACAAGGCTTGCAAATTTCAAAATTAGAGCTTCTATTGGCAATTTCATTTCATTTTTGTTCCTTGCTTCTGTCCCTGCGTCATTGTAACCCTACTACATCTGAAGTTACTAACAGCTATGCTTCAACACATGAAGGAGAAAAATACTCTTTTCTGAGTTCTGAAAGAATTTTTAATGCCTCCCTTATCCATGTGCATTGTTTATAAATATGTGCTATTCAGTACCTAATTTGGATAGTGATGGACCAAAAGAATTTCCATGGATCACATTTATAGCAGCTCAGAGAAAATTACTTTGTCAGAGACACCACTAAGACTATCACTGAAGAAGTTACTTGTGCTAAGCAATGGGTAAAAAACCTCAGACATCTGCTTAAAATACCTATGTGTGTATTAGAATAAAACTAACAGAAATATAGAAATTTTTTCCTTAGAAATTTAAGGCCGATTTACTGAGCTTTAGTCAAATCAATATTGTTGCCAGAACAAATATTCTGGCACACTGGTTTAGTGATTTGTTTTGCTGCAAAGTTCCACTGGAAGATTCCCAGCTACACACTACCCCATTTGTTTGCAGGACTGTGTGCAGGAATATCAGTTTTTCCCATGCTAAATTACAACAGCAGGGAGGAAAGGTCTTTCCATTCAGAAGAATATTCAGCATAAACTGCTGCAAGAAGGCTTTCTTTGAGACATTATTTCCTTTTTGTTTAATTTGGTTTGGCCGATATGAAATTTGAATAAAGACATGAAAGACTTACAGGAAAATCTGTGGTGCTTCTAGTCTGTAAATGACAGTTTTAAGCCTCTTATTTTTCTTTTTTATTCCTTTTGTTACCATACTATTGTTAAAAACACTGGGGAATGGATCCATTCCCTAAAACCCTGAAGGAATCTTAGCTATTTGCTGAGCACACACAGCAGTACTCAGTCAGTATTTGTCTTGTGCCGTGCAAGGTTGCTTCTCTTCACAAATGCAGCAATATACTTTATGTCTACAAACATCTACACAAATATCTACACTATAAAAGTCTTCTATAATTTCAACAAAATGCCCAAGATGTGACGAGACAGATCGCCGATATGTCTCCTAACTCAGTGACCCAGTGTAACTGGCCTACGTGGCCCTGTGCACTTTCTTCCATTAAGGAGCTCACCACCACAGAATCAGCTAAATCGGCTCAGTGCTGATGCTTTACTTCACTTCTGACCTGGACTTTCAGTGAATTTTGGTGTGGACCCATAGAACTCTGCTATTTCAGTCCAAGTGCGGGTTCAGCAGAGTTACTAAGCACGATGGTTATCCTGAAGGGATCAGTACCTAAAGGTTGTGCAGTGAGTTGTGGTGCAGGGTCCCGTAGTCCAGCATCGACCCAGCTGGTTCCAAATCAGAAACAATACACTTGGGAGTGAATTTGGCTGCTTTGCTCCTGGAATAGAGACTGGCCACCTTCCAAGACATCCTGCAGTCCTTAGGTGATCTGCTATTCTGTTGTGAGTCATGGGGACCCGTGACTTTCCCTACAGACACCAGAACTGTAAGAACACATTACTTCTCCTACATTGTGTCCTATGGCTCTGCCTGTGTGCGTGTGTGACCACAGGGAGATGTCAATAGTTCATTTAGTACTAAATAGTTGGCTCAGTTTTTTAGTTTTTAAGTTGACCCTCTGCCTTCCCAGGGTGTGGAAGGCCAGCATTCCCCCAGGGGCTCCGTGAAGTCCAGCATCTGTTTTTGTCAGATAGCCATACAGATGGGGCAGCCAAACAGTGGTTATGGTTTGAGAGAGTGGTGAAAAGGGAAAGGCACCCCCTTCCTGGTGAGATTTCACTTTTTGTGACAAGGCATAAAGTTGGCTCAAGACTTTGTGGTGTAATTCAGGAAACAAACTGAACAAAATTACTAGATTTTGGAAGGGCTGGAAGGTGTTTACAACCATCTCTCATTCCACGTAAATGGTCTCAGCCTTAAACTTCACCAAACTGGACCAAGCTGTTGACAGTGACTCAGGGGAGATGGTGAGAATGCCTGCCATGGGAGGCACAACTCACATACATCCCATGGGTGGACAAGACACAAGATGCTGGAGGTGACAGTGCTGGCAGACATGGTGCCACCCTGACAACACACTGAGAAATGGATCCCCAGGAAAGGCTGACAATGAGCATTGCACACCAGCCTCAGGCTCCATCCCTGGGGATGCACTGTGGCACTCACACGAGGCCAAATGCTGATTAGCAGTTCAGATTTTCAGTCTGGATAGCTCCATCCCTGGGGATGCACAAAGCCACTGTGGATGGCTCATCTGCACTCACACGAGGCCAAATGCTGATTAGCAGTTCAGATTTTCAGTCTGGATCTCAGCTGGGATAGTGTTCAAAGGCAGAAATACGACAGACTAAAAATAGCTGTCAAAAGCAGAAGTTGGAATCCAGTGTAGTGTCTGGGGTTATTCAGGCTTGTGAATATGTGATGAGAGTCTAGGGAATTACAGACCTAACTCTCTTAAGGCATTCCTCCTAAGGCAAACAGTAAAACTCCTGTGATAGGAAATTAAAACATTGAATTGGAGCCTAATCATCTCAGTAGTTTGAGAAAAGAGCTTAATACCTTGACTTTCATTTTATAATTCGCTCTTGATTAAAAAGAGGATGAATTACACATCTGTGTGACTAGATTTTATTCAGACAGTATAGGAAAGGAAGAAAAAAGAATAAAAGTTTTTCAGATATTTTAAAATTTAAATTTATTTCCTTCCTTATTTACAGTGACAAACAGATTACATTACAAAAGCAAGGGCTGATATGTTTAGTTTAGTACCATAGTGACATATTTTCCTCAGTTCACATATCAACTTTTCTACAGCAACACACTCTTATAGAAGAGACTGCAGCACACCAGAAGATATTGCTGGCTGAAGTGCACCCTGCTAACAGCCACCTCTCTACTACACACTAGAAGAATTGAGAAATTAAAGATCGTTGCCTCTTCCCATTAGAGAAGATGTCCAAAGTAAACCATGAGTTGCCAGCAGCTTTCCTTTTAGGGTTTAAGCCACACTCATCCAAAGCCCCCAGTGTTTGTCCTCCTTTTGCTTTATTAACCTATCAAAGGCGCACAGAACTCATCCGTGCACAGGCTTGAACTGGCCAAGGATGTGCTGACAGCTTATCCTGTGGCCAAACACAGCATTAGTTCTTCATTCTGCAGTGCTCCAAGCCTCCCCCACACAGCCATGAATGCAGTTCTCTGCAGGAGCACAAGCCCCAGCTCCCACTGCTGCCCTTCCCTTTGAGATGGTGTTTGGTGTAACTCCATCCTGTCCACTGTCCTAAAACAGTTTGTGTGTTCAGACAATCTGTGTTCAAGCATCAGCAAACTTTGTGGGGAAATTACAGGATGAGATAGCTGTTTCTGCTTCATTTCAGAGAATTTTAGGAGCCATTGTTGAAGCTGTGGAAACAAAAGGGACATCTTTAAAAGGTCTGACATCATATAGCTGTTAAATGTGGACTGACCACTATTAATCCACAGAAAATTTGTACAAATCTCTTGCAATAAGAAAATAGGTGTGGAGGAAATAGCAGCTTTGCAAAATTGAAGCCCGTGTTTAATTTTCTAACAGGCAAGTTTATGAACCTGATTCCTATAATTAATGCCTATACACACAGTTCCCTGTCCTGAGTTCCATCCAATACAAACACTGGGTTTCCAGCAGAGGGGAAAGCTGTGATATGTGCTGCAGCAAGAAGGCCAAGCACAGGAGAAGAGTGCACACTGCCCAGATGGTGCAGAATGTACAAGACAACCTTGCTGTCTCTCCCATAAAAGATGTGTTTACTTTTAGTAGGTAGGTGTTGACCTAGGAGAAGAATGGGGAAACAATGGTATATTGCCCAGATATAGCCTGCAAATTCATTTCATTTAGCCTCTGACATATTTCTCTTCTGACTTAGACTGTGCTTATTAAAAGAGTATGCATAAGATAGATAGATAGATAGATATTAATATATATATGTATAGAAACAGTTTTCCAGTTGATTAGTTCCTTTCTACCCAAAGGTTGCTGCTGTCATCCCTTCATCTTTCTCCTGTGCTCTCATTACTCCTTTCCATCACATCCTCTTGCCATTTTCATTCTAAACTGGATGCAAACCCAAAAGTATTTATTCTCAATGTATTAAAGCATTAAAAATGTTCATGAAAAGTAAATTCTCCCCAATAAATAGCAGCTTGCTATATATAACTCGAATTACTGCATATAAAGCCTATCTTTAAAAAATTCTAAAAATAGTGGGGTTTTCTCACAACTTTCATTTGTCATTGACATTAGCCCTACTACAAAAAGCAAAGTAACTATAAATAAACTAGTCAATATCTTGAAAGGGAAAACTATTAGAGCTAGCTATGGAGTGCTTGGGTTTTCACTCCTGAGGCTATACAGCAGTAAGCCCCCTATTAAAGTTGTGTTTTCTGAGATCCCAGTGAACTGCATGAAATTCCAAAGATGCAACCCATGGCTTGTTTTTTAACACATTATGTACTTGTTTGCATGTTAATAGGAGCTGCCCCTTTCAGTTTTTGCAGTTTGGCTCTGAAAGAGTAAGATCACCAAAAGCTTTCTGTAGAGGCAAATAATTTATAACATCAGTCAATGAGCAACTGGGTCTAGGTGCAAGAGATACCAGATAATGAACCTAAATGTCTGAGATTTGCCAATAGCTTTTTACTTTATGACTTTGGGCAAAATATTTCACTATTTTTTTTTTACTTTATGACTTTGGGTAGAACATCTCACTCTTCTTTATGTACATATGCAGAGCCATTAATGACTGCCTGCTACCAGAATTTGATGGATAACATAAGAAATATTTAAATCATGTTTAATATAACAAAGTTGATTCTAAAAGTTGATTCTAAGATTTCAAAAGCTGAGATCAGGGCCAAACTGAATTCACTTTTCAGCTATGGAAAAAAAAAAAGAGATTTTATTGTATGCTGAACAACACTTTGCATGTTGAAAGATTGTCTCCTTAGCACTAGGATTTAGTTAAAAAGGAAGCAAATTTTCTGGATAAATCAAAAGCTGAGATCAGGGCCAAACTGAATTCACTTTTCAGCTATGGAAAAAAAAAAAGAGATTTTATTGTATGCTGAACAACACTTTGCATGTTGAAAGATTGTCTCCTTAGCACTAGGATTTAGTTAAAAAGGAAGCAAATTTTCTGGATAAATATTCATAAATATTAACAGTATTAACTATCAGGAAAGATAAATCCATGGTGCTATAAGTGAACCTTACTTTAAGGTCAAAGCCATCCCTCTGGCTATTGCTGGCAAAATGTGCAAGATGGAGAAATTGTACACATTTATTTTTTTCTCCTCTATTTCTCTCTATCTCTTTAACTTATTTGACAACCCTAGGCTCAAAGCTTGCATTTGCAGATGAGTGTACTTTCCAGGTGGCTTCCCCCAGCCTTTCTAATGGGAGAAATTTTCTCTCTAAAGTGTATACAAACCATCACTTAAGTTTAAAGAAAAACATTGGCTGAGTGATGTCAGTTTTACGATGCTGTTTATTACCAGCTATATAATCCCAGTTTGAGGCAAGGATTACTCAGCATTTACAGATAATCCACTCAGATCACTGCTATACCAAATGAGGACAGCACAAGGTTATACCAATTTAATCACTTTAGTTTCAATAATCATTTCACAGAAGAAAACTACAAAGTGACACTAACATATGACTTTAATAAAAATAATAAGTTTCTTTTAGTTCTCATGTTGAAAGCCACAAGGTGAAAGGTAGAGAACACAAAGCTCATTCAGAAGTACAGGGAAATTGGCAATACCAAACATCTCCTGTGTTTCTCCAGCCTCTACAGAATTAGGATCACTTCACACATCAGCTTCCCAGCAAATCAGATCAGGGAAACTGAAACTGAGTATTAATGAAAATTCAGAAATATTGTCATATACTGAGATTTGCCCAGCCACATCAAGCACATTTTGAGAAGCCATGTCTAACTAGACTTGACAGAAATAGTGTCTTAATTGCTAAATTCACAATCTGATTTGTCACATGATTTAGGAAGTAAAGGACCTAACATGTTAGGACACAAACACACTGAATGCCTTTCCCTGGTTTTCAGGCATGTATTATTCCAAACAGGTCAGACACCACCCCTGTGGCTCCCCAGGCAGTATCACTGAGCTCATCACGGGAGGTGGGTTGTGAATCTCTGCCTAATTCATGACCTGAGCCATGGAAAAGAGTCAAAAGCCAAACAAACAAGTTTTACAAATATTCCCACAAAAGCTGCAATACGTGAATCCCCAGAAGACTAAACTTGCAAGTGACAAAGAAAGAGCAATTTGGCATACACAAAATAGGGCATGCTGACAAAGATAAAGAGAAACCTCCAAGTGGGACTGGGGAGACAGGCACAAACTGCTGATAAAATTCCTCTCCTACCCATCCTCATACAAGAGGTACAATACAACAAGTTATGAAGAACAAGAACCTCTACAATATCTCTTTCACAAAAAAGTTCATTTTCTTTAATAAGATAAATACATTGCTCACAAGAGTCACTAGCATGCTCTCCTAGCCCTAGCCTATTCTGTGCAAGCAGACAGCTAGCACTGAATAATTTGGGAGGGGATGTTACTTGGAGAAGCAGGGTGGGGGAAGGTAAAGAAAACTAATATATCCAGCAGTCCCCCTCAATCTTCTCCTAAAAAGGGTCAAAGTGCATCTGCCCTGAAAAATCCAGGCCATGTCTTGCTTGAATTCCTGACATTTGCAGAATTCCAGACACGATTAAGAGAGCATTAATGACAGGGAAAAGCATGGACCACGTGCTACACAAACCCAAATTATCAAAACCATTGCCAAGTTTATGTCCCAGGGATGCACACTTTGTTGAGTGAAATGGTTCTGATAAGCAAAGTAGGATAGCTAAGGAAAGCAGAGCATGGCAAAAAAGATCTTTGTTGAGCTATCTCCCTTGGGCTGCCAGGAGGTGCAGGAGATTCCACAAGGCTGAAGTCATCTGAGCTAAGAGAAGGTCCTCAGCATGGGAATGACAGACCTTCATTATCACCAGTCTCCAGCTTGAGAGGAAACCACCCTACCAGCTAGGGAGTTATCTGTACCTTCTCCTAAGCTTTTCTCCTCTTCTCTCACTCCTTCACTAAATCATGTTATCAATGAAAACACAAACAAAACCCAATTTAGACCAGAAGGATCTTTCCTTTTTCTTTTTTTTTTCCTTTGTTCTTCAAAAGAGAGCCAGTAGAATTTCAAACATCTTATGACTGGTGATGAGAACATGAAGAGAACATTTCACAGTATGTGGCAAACATAAATTTTTAATTTAAAGCATGTAGCTGCTTCATGAAAAAAAAATTCCTTCTGGCATAGGCTAAAATGGTTACAGAATCCTGAAAACCAGTACCAGCCATATACATACTGAAGGCCAGCTGTCACCAGCTTGAAGGCAGTGATGGGATCCATAATCTTAAATTAATGTATATGGGGATAATTCACTTAGTGTATTCAACTTTTATATGTTATATCAAAGAACGTATTTTCTTAATTGCTACATAACTGCCAGGAGGCACAGTAACATATTAAGATGCCAGCTACACTTCACAATTTGCACCTTTGAAAGACTATTGAAAACCTTGTGAAAGGTACAAAAAAAGGATTTGAGGCATAGAAAATATCTTCAAGAGGCAGACATAGAGACTGAGCTTAACAAGGAGAAGATTGACAGATGACATGGCTGCATGCAGTTATGTCATAGAGAAAACAGCAGGCTCATTAATTGAAGAGCATAATCCTCAGTGGTCAGAAGCTGATGCCAGATAAAGTTAAATTGAAAGTAATCATTTGTTTGGACTTTGTCAATCATCGACAAAAAGCTATCAAAGCAAACCTTCCCTAATTTCAGATCAAAACCGGATGCCTTTTTGGAAGGCATGTTTAACTTAAACAGGAAGCAATGTGTTCAACATGGATAAGGGGATGAAGGGTAGCAGCCTGTGAGATACAGAGAGCAGATCACACTATTGCCTTCCAGCTTAGGCTTCGTGAATCCCTGAGTTGTTTTTGTGGACTTGGTCAGATACTGCCATCAACTGTTTCTGTGCATTTCACAAGGCTGGCTTGACCTCCACATGCACTGGTCTGCACTATGCATTCTTTGCATGAACCTTTCCTCATCCTGCGTCAGAGGCAACTTGTGAGTTCAATAAAAATTCATTTGAACAAATTTAGCAAAAATAAAGACAAATAAATCAGCTCTGAAACCCGTGGCTGAGAACCTAATTTTCAAAATATGTGTAAGTTGGTGATATGTGAACCAATTTCCTCTGGAATGTGTTTCTCCTCAGCAAGGGCTACTTCAATGCCAATGTGCTCTCTCACATCATCTGGTTTGGCTGTGATACTATTAAATGGAAGTGGCAATGGCTAAAAATGCTAATTTTCTGATGTGACTGAGGAGGGTTTAAGGTCTAGGAGGGTTTAATAGCCTTAATATGCATATTTGGAAGAAACAAGGCCTGAAATTTTCAATGTAAAGACCAGGGAATATTAGATTACAGTGACTGAGAAAAGCAGTTGCAAGAAGATTCAGAGACTTGAAAACTAAATTACGCTAAAGCTGTAAGTGCAATTCAGAGAAGTGATAAACCAACAAAACTAAATAACCAAAACAACCAAATATCAATGGAGCTGCAAGGAATGGGGCAGAGGGAAATGAAGGCTCATCCCTGCCGTGGGCTTCCTGCAGGGCAGCACAAAGCAAAATGTCCCTTTCCCTTTGGGCAGCCAGAGGGAGCACATGGGGAAAAGCAGCAGCAAAACCCCAGCAGGGCTGGGAGCCCCCGGGAGCAGACACTGCTCCATGCACCAGCCCAAGAAATTTGCGCCAACAATGTGTTCTCTGGAGGGGCTTGGGGGGCACTTGTTGCCCTTTAAGGATACAGGACATATTTGTATCCAAATGTTTGACATGCTGCTCTTTGGACCCAAGCACAACAGGAGAGAGTGGGAAAGTGTGAAAGAAAAAGAAAAAGAAAAAGAAAAGAAAAGAAAAGAAAAGAAAAGAAAAGAAAAGAAAAGAAAAGAAAAGAAAAGAAAAGAAAAGAAAAGAAAAGAAAAGAAAAGAAAAGAAAAGAAAAGTAATTTTTAAAATATATATATAAGAACAAACAAAGAAAGAAGAGGGAAACAGGAGGGAAAGGAATATATGATGAGAAATCTTTCCTGTTCTCTCCGAGCCCACAAATCCTCAGGACCACCCTGGATATAAGTGAGAACATGCCAAAAACAAAAGAGGAAATGCTTTTCACAGAGCTGTTACATTTCACCTCTCAGCTTTAGAAATGCCAGGCTGCCATTTTCAGAACTTATATAAGTACTCTTTTTACCCTCAATTTTCTTTAGTCATGAATCATTTTACAATAGCAATCTATTTTTAAAAATTATGGCAAGAATCATCTCTCAGAAAGCAGCATCTGTCATATCCATTCCTAAATGCAAACTTGTTTCATCCCATTCTGAATCCTGGTAGTAAACAAATCCATAAATCCATTTTGACAATGTCATCAGATCAAGCACTTTTTTTCCAGGGGGGCAGGGGGGCATGACAGGACAAGAAAAAACTTAAGAATAACAGAAGACTAATTTTTTTTTTTTTTTTTTTTTTTTTTTTATGAAGTGAGAGAAAACATTAACAGGTCAGTGAAAAATAATTATTCAAACCCACACCAACCTCATTTGTTCATATCCACCAGCACTGAACTGGGCCTGTTTCCACCAGGAGTGAAGGTATTCCATATTCCATATTCCATATTCCATATGGGGGGGAAAAAAAATCCCTTCCCAATTACACAGCTATGATGGATTTTGGTGGGGTTTTTTTTTGGTTTGGGTTTTTGGGGATTTTGTTTTGCTGGGGTTTTTTTTGTTTGGTTGGGGTTTTTTGGTGGTTTTTTTTTTTTGGTGCCAAATCCAATACAGACAATTAGTCACCATCCTTCGTTCATCTGAGGGGAAAAACTTGAAACATAGTCATTTCCTTTGGTTGAGGATAAGGACAGAGCCTGCAATTGAAACCTGTAAGTCCACTGTACCTGTGGTCTGAATGCATATGCTTCATGAGATATTCATATGGGACTAAAACACACACGTCCTACATATTTTTATCTGGCAAGGGGCTACATGACATTTTCCATCCTAAAAGATTTGTGGAAGGTTGTATAAAGATTATCTTCATTTAAAATGGAAAAAATATAGCAACAACAACAAAGCCAGAAGTGTTACAATTAAAAAAAAAATCCTGGATTAGGGAAATGGCCTTTTTTATGCTATGAAGTTTAGCTAAACTAGGAACTTTCACAACTCTGTATACACCTCATAGGGTTTTCTAGGGAAACTCCACATCAAGAGCAATAAATTAAACAGGGACATTTGAAGTATGCCCACACCAGTAAGTGACACAAGGGGATTCTCCCAGGCACTACAGTTTGGCCACGTGTATCATTCACTTCTGGTGTGGTTTTGACTTACACTGTGGGGAGCACTCACAAACTATTTCCAGGGGTAATTTGGAAGCCAGTTGGGTCCATTGCCCATAGGTGGTGTGCATGGCTGTTTTGGAGGGCAGGAGTTTGCCAGCACAGCTCAGAGCTGGTGCCCAGGCAATGGCTGGCCCTGCTGAGTGCAGCAGCCCAGACCACGTGCCAGGCTGATGCTGCTCCTAAGCAAGCACACTGTGAGCAGCACATCTAGAGCTGCTCTTGTTGTCATCAGAGAATGAGAGTCTCCATATGAGCTCTGTCAAGCTTTTCCCACAATCTCTCATGCAGTCCCAGGGCTTCCCACATCCTCTAGGATGAGGAAGGAGGAGAAAGCTCTGCTCCCTGTTTTCCACCCAGACCCCACACAGAGCCCAAAGCGCCCCTTGGCCAACAGTTGGACAACTTCACTCATCCCCTTATTCCTAGCAGCAGAAAGCACAACAGCAGTAACTTGTTCAGTGCTTAAATAAAAAGTTACATATGCTACAGGAGTGATTATAGCTTGACAACACACATATCATTTTACTTTTTATACTAATGTTGGAAATTTTGCACCAATTCTTTATTAAATTTATGGTATTTTGGTTGACAAAGCAAATGTCTGTGAAAATTACGAAATGCCACATTGAGATTTCTGTGCAAACATTATATATCTACATCTCTGATGTAAGTTTCCTTCTAAATCAGTTTTTTCCCCCCCTTGCAAATTCCTCACTGCCAAATAAATGTATTTCCAGCTGTATCTGTGGGAAACAAATAGTGTCATGCAATGAATGACCAGCTAGGAAATGCACACCTGTCATAAACTAAAGCGCATCTCATGGGATATATTATATTCCATTCCCAGCTTACCAAGAGAGGATACAATGAAAAAATGGATTGGTGTCAAATGCCAGATGTTTTCAAGCTTCTCTAATTAGGTAAAAATTAAACAACCGCTATGTCCTATATTATAGATATTTTGCAGATGTGTAATTCACATAAACATAAAGTCTGATTTTCATTTACACAGAGGCCTCCTTACACTGCTTTGGCATCACAACATTGCTTAATATTGGCCTTAGTTACTCATGTTTGCATTTCAAGTTCCTTTTTTTTTATTGAGAGAGTAAAATAATCAATTTCACATAAGCATCCCAGGATAAAGCCCACAGTACAATAGGGATGACTTTAGCAAGGAGTCTTGAGGGACATCAGAAGGAAAAAGAAGTCATATTCTCTTTTAGTACTTATATTCTATGTAGAACAAGTCTGCTGAGAATGACTTGAGTTCAATTCATCTGTACTGTACAACTTTACAAATGTAATTGCATATTTAATTGCAACTGTGATTAATTTGCTCATGAGGAACACAAATTAAGCTGTTTCCATTACCTGCGTAGCCCTTCTCCTCAGGCTGTGCACAAAACCCAAAGCTGAAGAACATCTAGGGAAAAAATCATCACGCAAATCCTGTTTGTAACAAGACAATGGAGGTCTCTCATCTTCCAGATTAAAATAAGAGGAAAATTATCATTAGTCAAGGTAAAGGGAATAAAACTTTAGTTTAAAAAAAATCAATATTGAACTTAATTAACTATTTAATTCTGTTCCTAACAAATTTTTTTTTGCAGGGAGTGGGGGGGGAGGAGTTCCTGTGTTCTTTCTTAATAAGAGGGCTGGTTTGTCTATCACATACAGTTATCATACATGTAGAGCTATAAGATGAAGGATACTTTGGTGCAAATAGTTCTGCTCACAGGAACTCATACAATTTCTTTGTACCTTCATCCCAAGTAACAATTGCCAGAACTCGCTGTAGTCAGATACACATTTGTAACCATAACAATTAAGTAGTTTTGTAAAAGAAAGAATATCTGTTTTACAAAGAACTAAAGATGGGAACATGATTGACAGTGCTTATCAGCATCTGACTCCAACAATTTCAAATACAGTTTTCTCATTCTCCTCAGACAGGGATGTTTGTATTAGCACTGCAACTGCAACACAGTCCCTCCACTGGGGACTGCTGCTGGGAAGAGAAGCCTGATAAACCATATGGCTAATAGAAAGAATGCCTGGACTGAAAATTATTATTACTACAGAAGATTAGACAAACACATTCACAGTGTATCATTTTGCCCTTGGAGAAGATTCAAGCATGGTTATTAATGTATTTGATTTCTTTCTCAACATTCCTGAATTATTATTTGTCTTTTAGCCATCTGGTCCAATTGTTAATTTTCCTTAGAGATGGGCAGTCACACCATGTGCTTATGGTAACCATCACTGGTAACTATTTTTTTTTTTGTTGTTATTATAGGCAATATCTGTCCATATTGCACTAGTTGAAAGCATTTATCCTAAAAACTAACAAAACGTCATGTGATAATCCTGATTAAAATGTTTTAAGTTTTCTTGCTATGTTACAAATTGTTCAGAGAAAGTGAGTGTTAGTCTAACCCCCACATTCAGCTCTATTTGGAAGAGAGTTTTGTGAACTGCAGAGAGGTCTGGTTTCTTGCTTAATTTCTTGTTCGTTTTGTGAATAAATTTAAAATTATAAGGAAGGAATTGTTTTTCACATGCATGGAGCATAAGGATGAAGGCTGCCACATGTTCATGGACAGCATATGCAGAAGTAACCTCAAATATGGGCTGACAAGGCAAGGAGAGCCCAGGAGACATCAACAGTTGGGCTAAAACACCATGCCAGTAATGCAAGATACTGTGCAATATGCATGTGGGATAAGTATGTCCAATACTATGTAACATAACCTAAAAATCACACATAAGTCCTATTCCTCCTGATGTAGTCTAAGCTGCAGGACATGTCAGTGTCTATGATGTCAATACTTTTGTATCTTTTCAGTAACTTTTCTCTCATTTACTTACTTGTTATGTCTCCATCTCTCTCTTCTCTTCCAAACTTTTATTTAATACTTGCTCTGCCACTTGTCAGCCTTTACTTCAATCATCTTTCTTCCTTGTGAAAGAATGGGGATAATTTCATGGCACGATGCAGCGTTACCCAAATGCACTTGTGCAGGCTCTGGACTGGACAGGCAGTGTCTGGACTCATTAGCATGCACTCCCAGACTAAAGTTCATTTGCTAGACACACCTCAGGGAACTGTTCATTCAGCTGCTTGTGGTGGCCATGCCTTGGTGTCTCATGTTTGGTGTTTCCGTGAAACATTGCTGCAGCTCACTGTGTCAGCAGACACTGAGCACACCTGCCTGAGATGCTCAGACTAAGAATCACCCTGCATTTTATTGAAACAATAGGCACTCTCCATTCACTCAGGCATGAAAAAAAGCTGCAAAATGCTGGTTGAGATATAGGACACAGGATAAAAACAGATTACACAGGCACTGTCCCTTCTATATCCTTCTCTCAACAACATCAGCACGGAACAATTAAATACCAGTAACAAATGGGCAGCATCCATCCCAGCAACACTTTACTCAGTGGAGGCATTGAAGAGGGCAAAAGACTGATGGCTGCATGTATTGCCATCTTTCAGAAAAGCTTAGCACTTAGGTAGGATGCATTGGAGAGAACTTGCCCCAGGAGCTGTGGTCAAGGGGATCACAGAGGAAGTAGGAAGGGGCTGCTCCACCCCATTCACAGCAGGTAGCCCAATGAGCACTCACACCTCCAGGTTCCAAAAGGATGCTCCCAGCCTGGCCCCATGCCTGCCCAGCTATGCCTCCCAAGGCCTGTCTGACAACAGCAAGCTGCTCCAAAAGGAGTCAGTCCCACAGTATGGGGAACAAATAGGAATACACACCTATTTCATATTGGAGCAGAAGAATTTATTTCATTTTCCACTTGTCCAGCAAAACTACATGTGTGTGAACATGGAAGACAGATGCATGGCTGAACAGGAGCTGTTGGAAACTCCTCACAAACATCTGCATCACTCAGTGGCTTTGGAAACATCAGTAAGGCTTTATGGGATAGTAGGTGTTCAGGTAGGAGAAAGGAAGTTTACCAGCAGTGGTGAATAGTGGGGACAGAGACCTCCATCTCTCCCCCCCAACCAAAAGCCAACCCAACCACCCATTAAAATATTCCTCTATATTCCAGCACAGGAACATCTCTCGCTTCCCCTATAGCCAGATGATATTTTGTGCTCTAACCAGAGTGCTCCTACCCCCACACACAGACCAGACACCCTAACTAATTCCATGTCTCTGCTCCTCACTGTCCTGCCCATTCTCACCATGGAATGCATTTCCTTCCTCCAGTAAGAATCCCCTTCCTTGCCTTGGTCACTTCCACACCACTCCTTCCTTCATCCCTGTACTTCAAGGAGCACTGACACAACTGGGAAAGAAGCTGTGGGAAATGTTCTCCTTGGGGAGAAGGAAGCCAGAGTCAGGAGGGTCCCATAGGTTGGACCAGAGAATCCTGCCACTCCACCAAAGATGGGCATCAGTCACCACTCATCCTGCAGTGCCCAGCTCCCCTGGGGCTTCCTCCTGTAGCTGCACCAGACTCACAAGGCATTTGGTGAAGAGATACTCCTCCAAAAGGTGTTCTTCAGCAGGAACACCACAGGCGGCCAGCAATCACCATCTCCTCATTCCTCTTCATCTCTGTGGACAACTGCCTTTGGCAGTCACATCACTTAAAGAGCCCTATGGTTTTACTTCCACCTATTTTCCCAGAAATTCACTGATCCCCTAGCCACCCAGACACCTCTCCCCTGAGCCTTCCCAGCCAGGAAAAACTGCTGCTTGGGGGCCTCAGAGCAGACCCAACTTTTAAGATACAGCAGTAGCAGCAACAAAATTATTTGGGAAGGTTTTATGTACATCTGGTCCTCTAATGAGTTTGTAGCATGATCTCTTCAATGTAACTGAGGGGATAGAAGTGACCAGGAATCAAAGGATCCCTTTGTCCCATGGGAGCACAGAATACAATATATCACCAAACCCCATCTGTTTTAATAGCTTCCCTTCCCAAACACACCCTGGGCCTTGTAAAGCCAAAAGAGTCATTAGACCATTGGCCTCACCTTAAGGAAGTTTACTGTTGATCTGTAATCTCTTGGGTTTTATCTCTGAGAAAAGAGCAGTGGCACATCTGGAAGAACCTCTGTCTATGTCAGTCCCTATGGCCCTGTTTGCTTACCCCCACTGTGAGCCTCCTCAAGAGCTAAACTGCAAACAAACCAGCTCCTACTTTCAATAAAATTCAAAGAAAGTCTTCGTTGAGATGTACTGGGAATCTTGAGTGCCAAAACAAAACCTTTGTGTTCCAGTCTTAGCTTGAGGGTTTAAATGGGATGCCTCTTTCTTTAACTTTCTATTTCTAAAGAGCATTCCAGTTCTTACTACATCAGTATTTTTATTCTGAATATGATCATTCCTATCACAAAGGAGGAACAGATGGACTTTTTGCCCATTATTGTAAAGCAATTTAGCTCACTCATATTGACTGGGTCAATATTGAACTCCTGAGCTTGAATGCTATCAGTGAGTGAGGCCCTCTCAGAAATCCTTTCCTCAAAACCACAATATTTCATGATGTGTGTAACTCTGAAATGTCTTAAATGAAGCATTCAAGTGTAAAGAAGATAGAGACCTTGGAATTTGGTCTGTGATTATGAACACCTTTCTATTGGATTGGTCAATTATCACACATCACCTCCCAAGTAAAATAGATCACTAATCTTTTTGCATGAACATGTATCTGCATTCTATCAATACAAAGATTAATCAGAAAAAAAAAACCTTTCAGAAACCTGTGTTACTAAATCATACAGAGGAAACAAAATAGAAAGTTTAACAAAGATTGTTTTACCTAAGCTTGTTCAAATAGAAAAAAAACAAAACAGGTGGATATGTGACAGCCATAATTGATATAAATAGTGTTTTTAATTTCAACTCATCATATAAGTATCTTCTTTGTAAGTCTGATGAAATCTTAAAAAACATAAATCTGTTTTTCAAGTTCATCATGTACAGAACCAGAAAGAAATGGTTTTAACTGAAGCAAATGAGGTTTATGTTAGATGGGAGGTTCTGTAAAGCATTTGAGAAAGATGACTGCCTAAGGAAACTCCGAGATTTCTATCACTATAATTCCTGAGAACAAGTTAGACAAATTTGACAAGACATATATAATATATTCACCCAGGCCTTGTTGGCTCAGGAAGGAACAAAAAATTATTCAGTGCAGATCATTGTCCTGTGTTATCTCTGCAGTGATATTAATTTTTAATTACACAGTATTTACTACCTAGCATTTAAGAAACATGTAACATGTGTTTGTACTTTTGCAGCTTCCTTTCTTATTTGACAAATAAGAAAACAGTAGAAAAAGTTGTTTCCTTGCAGCCTTTTACTAATCTATAGTAAAGTGAACAATTCAGGAGCTTCAGCACCCATTCTCATGTCCATTAGTGGGATTTAATGGTTCTTCATAAAGGGCTAGCAAACACAGATTGGTTTCTAGAGACACTACCCAGAAATTCTTTGCTATTGGTGCATTGTTTCAAATGAAATGTCATTTAAAGCAAGTTTTATTAGTTTTAACTGTGGCAGCTGAACTTGCAAAAATATTCCCCCTACCATCATCTTGAGATCACAAAAGAAGTCTCAGGAGACTTCAACCAACAACTGCATGGGCTGATTGTGATGATGCTACATGTCACGTGTGATGGAATAGGGAAATGCAGAACTAGGGTTTTACTAGCAAACTGGAAGGGGAAAAAGAATTTAAAGTCTCTTTTAGGGCTTTGTGCAAAATTAGCATCTTATCTGATTCAAAATGCATTTTTTAGATTTTATCAAAGTATTTAATATCAATTTATTAAGAAGAATTTTTTAAAAAATCCTATTCTTCCCCTTACTTTTTCTTCAAAAGCAACATGGTCAGTAAGTGTTAGGCTTTGATTTTCACACGAACTTATATTAGAGCTCAACTCTGCTTTTGTTTTTTAGAAAACAAACATACTTTCAAATCTTTAGAAATGGTTTATTATTTAAAGAATCATATTTGATAGATGAATTGCAATAAATTGTATTAAAAACAAAGCACAGATAATGATGAATTTTGCACAGATAATAAAGAACTTGCAGACAAAAAGCTTCAAAAGCAAAAATAAAATAGCAAGTATTGGCAAGCTATTAATAGCACATATGGAAAGTTCTGAGATAAGATAAGCCTGAAATACTTAGAAGTGTGCATTGAGGTGAATGAAAGAACCTTCACTTTACTCTGCTTCATCAGCAACCTTGGTTTAGAGTCCTCCCTGGCTATGTGCACCCTAGGAATATATTCTCCTGAAAAGCAGTTTTGAAAGCTGAATTGAACTCCGGGAGGGTGGAAAAACTCATTATTTTATTAGGAACCTGAACTTCTTGGATCTGTCTCTTTGGCTACATTTACCAAGGAGCAAAATGCACTGGAAGAATAATTTAAAAATCAAGAAACATTTTTCCAGCAGTGACATAATTTTCCATTTTGGTTATAAATGTTTTAAGGTATTTCTAGGTTTGCTGTTATAGCCTTTCGTTTTGGTACCATCATTGTATCCTATCACATAATAAATATTAGCATGAACAATGTAGCAGTTTTTATAAACTGCTGTACATATTTTAACACCTACCTTCAGTAGCCTTGTCCAGGTAATGAGTTAATCATAACTGTACCAAAGCCTGTGCATTTGAGCTTTTGTATTTCTTTAATTGTCTCTAAGTTGTACTCAATCCATAAGACAGCCCTCATTAAGAGTGCCAGTGAAGAATGTTCCTGGGAGTACAGACTGTGTGGAAGCTGAGGTTCACATTTGTGCACGGACACCTCAGGCCATACCATATCACTAGCTTTGGTTCCTGGGTTACACCTGAAAAAGTTGATTTAGATACTTTGGGCTCAAAGGAAGGAGGAAGAAATTGATTCTTAGGAGCAGTATTTACAAACCAACACGTTGTGGAGGTTGAAATTTTGTTTTCTCATGTACACGTAAGACCACAGCCCGAAATCCAGCAAGAACTGAGCTCACGTCTTTGGGCATGAGAGCATTGACTTACCCCTTAATAGTACTTACATTATTGTAATAAAGTCAGCAGTAGTTGTGTCGTTGAAGACATGGTTAGAGCATTTCTCTATTTGAGCTTTTTTAAGCCACAACTCGAATTTTGCCAGAGACTGCCATAACCAGGCATTCCTTGGTTGGGGAAAGAGACAGACTGACCACTTTCCATCCTTCACATGGATCAGAAGAAAAGACATGTATTGGGACAGGCACTGATGTGTTGCATTTAAGGAAAACAGAATTAAGAGTGAGACCTGCTAACACACATTCTGTGAAACACCTGCTGAAGACCATGGTCCAATATGGAGTGTGTGACCTGGAGTCTAGTGCCACATGCTCCAAGACTAATTATGCCACAGAACACAGTGGACAATTTCATAGCTCTAAGTGTGTCAACATCTCATTTTCCAACCTGTAAAACTGAGATAGTTCAGTCAATCTAATCTATAAAATCTATCTAATCTATATAAAGTATTTTGATATCTAGGGAAGTGCATGCTGTGGAGAAGTTCACATAATCTTGCAGCTGCTTTGAATGGGAACTGGATCTAGCTCATGTTGCAATTTATTTGGGTTGGCTGCTTTGGAGGTGCCAGGTATTAAAAGTCATGGCAGGCCTGGGCTGTTTGGGACCCAGCCTGGTAGGAGCAGACTTATCTGCTTAAGGGAGATTTTACATGACAAGATCTGATGTGAACTTCATGTGTGTGTGAAGTTGCCCTCCCATGGAAAGCATCAGCCTCCCTGATCTGGAGGGATGAGAGGTGCAGAAGGTCTCACTCAGCATCACAGAGGGGCAAGCAGGGGTCAATTGTGGCTTCACAACTCCTGAGACCAGGACTGCTAAGTTTTGTTTCCCACAAATATCCCAGCAGCAGCACTTCGCTCTTCCCCTTCAGGCAGTCTCTGACTGCGGTCCAATGCTGCTGAGGGAAGGGATAATAAGGAGGGGAGGGAATGGATGCTGTTACATAAATGCTTCCATAGGCCTGACTACTGTTTCCTGGGAAAGGAAACTCCATTCATCAAGTCTGTAATGAACTGACATCTCATCAGCAGGGGAAACAAGAGGAAGGTACTTGTGAAGGGAGAAATCTGTCCCTCTGCATACAAGAACTGTTTTCCTTTGCATGCCTAATCTGTGAGGTGACTAAAGTTTCACCCACCAGTGCTATAATACTCACATGGGAAACATTAAGTTAAATATTACAAAATTAAAGTGTAAGAGTTATTGGAAACTAGAGCCGAACAAAATATTAGAATTTTCATCCTGGGGGAAATTCTAACATTTCAACATTTGTTTTCATCCAAAATTAGAATGGAAATGTTGAAATACCTCTTATTTCAGAGAATGAACATGTTCTCAGCTACTTTAACATTAAAATGAATTTGACAAAGGTGTTACAAGATCTCCTGGGAATTGTTGTTAAGGTATTTTGTACTTAGAACCATGTTAACAAGGGATATTTCATTTGGGTTATTGAACCAGAACTGTAAAAAAATGCTTGGGGTCAGGCAGAACTTTCATTTGATTTTTGTTTCCTTTGAGGTTATGTAACCCTTGTATTCCCTTTAGCAAATGAAGGAAAAAAAAAAAAACCAAAACCAAAAACCAAACACCAAAAAACCAATAAAAATAGAGAGAAAAAAATTATTGTTCTGTTCTGAAAAGGAAACAAGTTTTGCAACCATTCAGTTTGAAGATATTCAACAGTGTTCTGGATTTTATATCTGATCCTCATATATGGTTCTTTTTATGGTTAAACTTCAAAATGAAAAAACTAATTTTGTCTCACATGTTCTTGCCAAGAATAGTTATTAATACAGACTCAGTAAGTTACTTCAGTTGATCCACAGCTGAATTCATCAAGACAATAAATCACTGAAAAAAATCTATCTCATTTTTTAAAATATCTTCATAGGCTTCCTTCTTTGGTTGTGTGCCCCCATATTTGATCTTCAAGCTAGGAAGTTGAAATCCTCTCATGGTATTCTTCAACACTGACACTTTAGCAAGCAGCATCCTGGACACTTACTGCTTTTCTTCTCTTCAGGAGGAATAATTATTTTGTCCTGATATTGTGTTGCTGGGTGCTGCTTGCTGGGTAGGTCACTTCTTTTGTTGGAGTATTGCTGGCATGCTGGCTGAAGTCTGTGGACTTAGTAAGTGATGGAAGTATGAGCAGAATGGAAAAATCTCTGGAAAAAATGCCCTCATGGAGGTGAAAAGGTATCTTGCTGTAATTAAATGCACACTAAAACACTTGAGAAGCAAAAAGGGGGACCCCACTGCTCAGATTCATTTTGCAGATTTAATCAGACTAGAAATTTTCCACTTACTCACAGATCATTCATTGATCTTCTGATGTTAGTTTAGTTGACTTGTATTTTCTAAGGTCTCAGGCCATTTTTTCTATTAAATAAATAGGACCTAAGACCTCAGATGTCTATATACGTACTTTTTTTTAAAATTCCTGTCCATATTTTTTTTGCTGTTCTCATACAAAGGCTAAAGGTTAGGGTTTTAGGTTAAACATAATATTTTCATGGTTCATAAGAAAATCTGTATTGGTTTACATTTTTGGCAACTTTCATAATACCCTAGTGATTCCTAGAAGTCCTAGTACTTTCCTGCTGGTGAGAGATACTTTCCATAAAATAACACAGTATAAAAATAGTAATTATTAACTCACTGTGATGTATTTTCTTAAGGTGCAGAGAGTGTATCCAAAGGAATAAATACATTCAGTGTCCAGTTTTGTTGCCATGTCTTCTGGTTAACAATTAGTATGTTGTAAAAATGTACTTTAAAACCAGTATTAGAAATTTCACTAATGAGAAAGACAGGAAATAATCCTAGTTATTTATCCATAGTAACATCCCTATGTCTGACAGACAACAACAGTTTAGCATTTAAAAAGGATTTAAAGATGATTTTAAAGGGTCTGTGCAGTGCACAAAAGTCAAATTTGAAAGCAGCTCTAAAAATAATTCCAGAAATTCCAGCACTCTGCTCACATTATCTAGGTTGATACCTGCATGAAGTATATTTAAAGGCTGCAGATATTTTATGTTCAGTATACTGATGCAAAAGAATTCTTTATATTGGTTTTTGCTAAAGGATGTTTGAGTTGACATAAAAGTGTGGATTCAGCAAATTCTAAATAATGCACATAAAAAGCCAGGCCCATACACCACACCTATGCACAGTGCTGCTCAACTGAGCTGAGATCTAGAAGATGCCTTAATTTAGGTAAAAGGCTAAATTAGGGCTGTGACTGGGAAAGGTTAGTGACTGATGGGAAATGGGCTGGCCTTCACACACACTGCCTGAGCTGAAGATGGACTTTGTGATGAGAGGTGATCCTGCCCCAATTACAGGAATTCCTCTATGCTAAATTTGTGTCCTGCATCCCTTTGCTGCCTGTGCAAATACAGAAGAGTGGAAGAGTGGCATTTGTTCCCAACAGGGTTTCAAGCTCACACCCCTGAAACAAACTGTGCTTGCTGCCACGAGCCTCCCTAGGCCACAGAAGCTGAGCCTAGCTGCTTAGACTGAGCAAGGCTCAATCTTTGCAAATGATCCTTGTCTTGCTGCATATCAGATGGTGTTTCTGCAGGACCATACAATCTCTGAGAAAGGTAAATTAATAGTAGTGTTGCAGGGGGTTTTCTTGTGGCTATTCAATATTGACAAATGTATTTTTGTCTTTTTATTGAATTCACCTCAAGAAAGAAATGGAATTATATTCCATTAAAGCTTTTAGAATCTCTCAGAATTATTTTTCTCCACCAAATCCCTTTGAATGTTCACATCAAATTGATTCACTCTAAGACTGGAATACATTAACAGACTGAAAATATTTAAAATTTTATATGCCTGTCTTTACGAAACACTGCCAAGAAGAAGTTGAGATTCATCTACAGAACAAAAACAGATACCAAAAATAAATAGTTCTAATGTGAGACATGTAGATTTTACAGAAATATACCCTATAACATATATGTCAACAAGAAAAAAAAAAAAAAGTTGATCAATTTTCTGTACATATTTAGTACAGACAAATTTCTAATAGTTTCTTAAGTTGCTTGAAAAGATGCCTACCAAAAATTACATCCAGAGGCATCTCATGTTGCTTTAAAGTAGAAAGCAGAGCTGCAAGAGAAGATATGCAGCAAAAGGAAATACGGGTAATCTTTCACATAAAAAAATCACCCATAAATCCAAAGCAAGTAGTAATATATACATTTTAAAGATAGAGAAATGCATAAGCAAAAAAAAAGGAGCATTAGCCCATTTGCTTAGGTTTTTCAATTCCTTTCTTCTGGATTTCCACTTGGATGTGCACTCCAGTAGCTGTAGGGTCCACAGAACAGCAAGTAAAAAAGTAATGTCAAATATTAAAGCAGATTAAATAGAGTGAAATGGTGATTATGAAAGGAAACTCTACATTAAAGTGAGCAAGGGAACATTGTGGGTGACAAGCTTTAAAGAAAATTATTATTAGCAAGATAACATTAAGAGAATGTAAGGAAAATGCTGTGATTCCATGAAGTGTATTTAACTACTTTAATATTTTTATCAGTTAAGTAAAATGAAATAAAAATCAAAATCCTACTTAAGAGAAAATAAACTCCTACCTCCTAACAACAGAACTATACCTGCTTCTCTAAGAATAGCAATGGCATGTGTTCATCAGAGACTGTGCAATTCTCACAAGAAAAAGCCCAAAGCCAATAGCTTTGTCACACTGAAAGAGAAAAAGCATAACTGTTCCTAGGCTGGACATGTGTACTAGAGATTGTACACTTACAGCCTATTAACAAAAACAGAGACCTTGCCACAGATTTTGAGAGAGGCATGAGCAAACCAGAACGGTTTTAGCTAAAAAGAATGAATACTAAATTACCACAATATTCATATATTCTGTTTTACGTCTTGTATTCCAAATTCCTGTCCCTTTATTTAAAATATTTCCACTGCTCAAATTTTTCTAATCTTTCTTTCTTTTATAACTACTTTGTCTGGACATGCTGAACAAGTTATTCCTATTTATTGACTTCAGTCTATGAGGCAAATTCTGAGCATGCCAAAACAACTCCTACAGATTGAGTCAGATGATGTGTCTGGTATCATATTTTGCAGAATACTTAAGTTACACATGTAAACACACATACACGCTGTGAGCTAATTTTTTGAGATATGTTCACTTTAATATGGTTTCCAAATTCAAATGTTTTCCAAAAAAAATCATATGTCCTTTAATCTACTGATCAAGCAACTATGAGTACAAAATGAGTATTGTATATAGTCTGTGTCATATCAGAACCAGCTGGCTTGAAAATTTCTCTAGGGATGAATGAGGGGAAAAAGTCCTTTGAAATAAAATAATTCTAAGAATCCAGTATGACTCTTAAAGAAAATCTTTCATAATGATTTCACAACCTAGGTCATATTATATCTGAAATGATAAGCCACGTTATATTTGAAATGATATGGGGAAAGCAGTAAAAATTGAAGCCAAGTGTAGTAAATCATCACTTCTAAAAGATTAAATACTTAAGGAACCATTGCCATAAAAGGAAACTTGCTGGAATGAGGGAAGAATGTCGGATATGTTTCATTTTCCAATATTCTGTGTATAAAAGAAAAATTGTTATTTTCATAATGCAACTTCAATTGCATAATTTAAAACAGTTCCAGAGCAAACAGCATGCAGTCAAGAGTCCCAACAGGTAGTTATTGCTATGCACTTAACACAGAAGCTCAGATACTTGAATATTCTGCTTTTGAGGGAAGAAAAAATACTGCTGCTTTTTACATGTAGAATTTCCATGTAAGTAAGCATTAAAGATTTTTTAAATCCTTTTATTTCTGTAAAATGCTGCACATTTCCATCTTATATAATGTGGAAGCACAAATCCACCAATAAATGTGTTGTCTGTATGATTCCAAACAGCTATTCCTTTCTGTCCCAGCCAAGGTAAAGTTGCCTTGGGAAGAAAATACAATTTGGCAGCACCCAGGAAAAAATATATTCACAGACAAAGAAAGCAGCTTTACCCACCACCCCAACCCAAATTTAGCTCAGAGAATGAAAAAATCCAAAGCATCAATGAAAAGAAGGTAAATACCTTGTCTCTGCAACCAAGTTTGCAAATTCTAGATCATCTAAGTATTGAGAGAGGAGATCCTGTCTAATCCCCAAACTATCAATTCTTCCTTACTACTGAACTGAAAAGTATTTTAGCCTCTGAAAAATTCAGTTCCTATATTTTTCTCTACAAATACCTCTTCCATTTGCAAATTGGATTCTTCCTACCATTTGCAGCCCTTTGAATTTCTTTGTGGATACTACTCAGACTTCCTTTCCTCTTATTCTTAACCTTTCTTTCATCCTCTCTCCTATTATTTTTCACAAAGGCAAGACCACAAAGGCACAAAGGCTGAGATTTTAAATCTGAAACACTTCTGCAGAACTGCATCTTCCAGAGAGGCATTTGGGCAGCTTGATAGTGTGCCCTTAGCAATAACAGTTATTAGGGGCTACATTGCAGGAGCTCATTTTCAGCTAACAGTCTGTCTAAGCTCCTGTAAAACTGCTACATTATAAATCACTTCACTCTGTTATTATATAAAAGAGGTAGCAGACAATTAGCAATATAATTATAGAATTATTATGCTCCACAAATTATACACCAGGCCCCCAACAATAGCTGCAGGGCCCCAGTGCAGCCAGGGAATTTTTTTTATTCTGAAGAAACAGATGTGTCAAGACAAAGTTTTTCCAGTTGCATATGATTTTAGAGGGGTTCTTTTATTTTTTTTTATTTTTTTTACTGCCAAATCTGTTTTATCTTTTAAGATGTCTGCTCTAAGAAAATGTACCCATTAAGATATGGTAAAGGTGTAAATGAAGTCTGTGAAGTTCAGCTTAAGATTCCAAAATTTAGCAAGCCTAGCTTGCATCTTGAAGTGAGTATGCTTGTGTGACACAAAATGAGCCCAGCATTAGAGAGGGAGCTGAAGGCCAGCTGGCTTCTTCTCTCAGAAGAAATCCCTCCAAATGGTGAGCATGTACAGGCTGCTCTGAAGAAGATTGGAGTCACTTGCTGATGGCAGCACAGCAGCTAAGGACCCCCTTCTGCAGGGCAGAGGCCACCAAGCCTGCCTGCTACTCACTGGCTGCCCCAGGACAATAAAACACAGCACTTCTCCCAAAAGCTTAGTTGAGCCTCATTAAGCAAAAAAGGGTTTTGAGACAAAACTGTTGGCTATTTTGTACACATGCCTAGTTAAAATGAGCAGTAGTACCTGACTTCTGTTTACAAGAACATAAACATGAACACAGGTAGCCAGAAAAATTAACCCACTGACATGCAAGAAAAGTCAGAAGTTGGTCACCCTCTACAAAATCTGACATTTCCACAAGGCATTAGGAATCACCTGAGTTATCTATTCACCTAAATCAATTTGGCACACTACCCTGGCTCTAATCACAAACTTAACACAGAAGCAGATACGTGGAATTTGATCCAATCTTTCCTTTTATGAGGGGGCACGAGGGAGAAAATAACAATTCTTTTTTTGCCCTCATGGTGAGGCAGCTGCTGAAATCTGTTCTAATAATAAAAAAACAGGAGTCACCAGGATGGGTTTGCATTCTCAAAGAGCAAAAAACAAAAGCAGCAACTGCTGCATCCCACACACCTTTGGTGACTTCCCGTCTGAGATTCAATAGTATCTTTGAGGAACTTAAGGCACAAAGGAACATGTACAAAGTCAGCAGCATTTCAAACATGTCCAGGGAGACAGCAGTTTAAACTGCAGCAGGATTTGCAGGCTGTGGAAATCCTGGGCTGTGGAGTACTTCTGTCAGAAGATCTCCTGTCTCACTGTCTGGGTTCAGTTTTCTCCATAGCTCCATGCTATAATTAGTCTGATAGCTGTGCACTTATTTTAATGAGTAGCAAAGCAGCTGTGGAAGTTGCCTATCGCTGAATTGGTATGTCAGCTTATAAATTACAGCTCTATTGCCTACACATTGAAGCTTTAAGTCCTAAAGACACTTCTCTGCAATTTGCTAATTATTGTAATTTTGATAATTTTACATGACCACCTCTTTACCAAACAAAAAATATATTGAAGAGTTTTAATAGTTTAAACTGTCTCAGTAGTTAAAAAGAAAAGCATTTAGCACTTCCACCATGGTTTTCAGTGTTTGAGTGCTGAGGCAACAAGTGGATACTCAACTGTTCATTTAGCTGTCTGGTCTGTAAAGAATGGCAGTGTAGCAGAAATGCCTACACAGATGAAGATACAATTTTATAATAAGGAAGTGAATTCTCAGTCTGCTCTTCTTCCAGACATTTCCTATTTTTTCTCATTATTTTTTTTAATGCCCAATGAAAAGCAGCTTCTTTGAGCATCTCCTACTGGCAGCCTCTGAGTGGCACAGCCCTGCCCCAACAGCAAGCCCTGAATGAGGAGCTCAGGAATCTGCTCTTATCCATCAAACCCTCAATGACCTTCACCCACCCTCCCTTTCTACAATTCAAGCCCTCATCACTTTGGCACCCCCGCTGTATATTCAGTAGAATTCATGTCAGGGGTATGATTGCACCCCAAAGATGGATTTCAGAGAGGCTAGCACTGTGCTTCAGCTGCGGACATCTATTTTAAAAAGCCAACACCAGCACGCCCCAGACACTTGTAGTGTGACTTCCTATTTAAACCTTATCAGCTTCACCATGACCCAAAATAGCAGACAGCCCCTCAGTAGCACGGGACCTCGGCACTCAGTGGTGTTGAGCTGTTATTCCATCACTGCCCACGGGTCAGGCCACCAGGATGAGTTTTCCAGGGAGCAAATCTAGACAGACTGCCTGCTCCACTGCCACTGCCACCCAGCCATCTGCTTCCCTCCCTTGACCTCCTCAAACTCTGGAATCTTTATTAATAAAGGTCAGTAGGATTCTAGCACGGTGTTCTCTGCCTAGGAAAAAGAGAGGAAAGCACATCATTGAGCATGTATATCCATAGTGAACCGGAGTTAATTCCCTCTCAATTAACACCTCACCACTCTCTCCCCTCATAAAAAAATCCATCAAGGAACTAATAGCCTGCTCTTGCCAATTCTTATTAAATTATCTGGAAGCTCACACCAGATTATCACAGTGGCTCCATCTGGTCATATAAACCACCCTCTCCAAGTTCTTGCCCTCTGGAAAAATCATCTGCTCCTACTGTGAGAAGAGTGGCAGCCCACCTCACACACCAGTGATAAGGCACCTGATGGAATGGTATCCACCGTCAGTGTACCCTAATAAACACCACAGTCCCAACTCCCTAGCATCTTGCACTGGGTGCCAGGGTGAGCTGTCAAGCCCTGCCCAACTTTGCAAAACACAAGCAAAACAACATGGGACTTAGAGTTCTTCAAGTCCTTTTCAGTGCATACCTAAGAACCATGAGTCCCTTTGAGAAAACAGCCTTTTTTATTGTAATTGTTTTCCTTTTACGATATTACAGCATGTAAGTATGCATGCACAGTAGTTACAAAGCCAGCAAAAATCAAGAGTAGAAGTTCTGTACCAGGAGGAGGAATACTACTTCTCTGCTCAGTCATGCAGACTGCCCCTAAGGTGATGGGAGAAAGAGCATGATCAGGATGATCTAAACCCAGACATCTTTTTTGAGTTTGGACTGCAACTGGTTCCTAAGCGATGATCTCACCCAGCTGAGGAGGAGCCACAGTGGCAGAAGGAAGCACAGTGACAGGGAAGGCTTGCTCTGCCCTTTTATAGCTCCCACTAGACTTGTTTTTCTAGGCTTTTCTAGCAAAGCAGATTAAAAGGTGCACACCAAACCACACAATAGATATATGAAGAAATCCCAGCTCTTCCTGGTGCCCTCTGTAAGTACTTTAACTCTTCTAGCAGTAATGGTAAAATAAAAAACAAACTAAAGAATCACAGATTGCTGTTTGCTTTTCACACTGCGCTTCAGTAAAGATTATTCATTGTCAAGACAATTATTAATTGTCAAGACTATTAAGTTTTAAATTAGAAAAAAGGGTCATTATCTGCAAAGGGCTTTGTAACAACTTCTTGTGTGTCCTTTCTCACACACAGATTGAGTTGCTACGTGCCTGTCTCTGTAAGCCTGGGGATAGCCAGCAAAATCCCCACGGCTGGCTGCTCCACAGGCATGGGAATGCAGAGCTCTGTACATTCTGATGGGGTAGTTAAAAATACCCTAGGCAAACTGTGATGCTGGGGTTTGACATGAATTATATTATTCCTGGCTAAAACCCTCTTTTGCAGAGTAATTGCCCCAAAAATTGCTACTTTGAGATTTTATTCCAAAATAATTAATCTGAGAAATATTTTGCTATTAGTTCTCTAAATAACTAATTTTGGTATATATCCTGCTTATACTGGAAAATTTAATTTAATAAATTAAATAGAAAGAGCTGCCAAAATTATATTTACCTTTAAAAATAATTAATTATTCGTACACACTGAAAAAATATGCTGGGAGCTTTAATTATTTCTTCATAGCTTGTATCTGAAGTCTGCAATATCAGGTAGATAGAGAAAAACAAACCAACCCCCCTGCACTTTGTCCCCTCCCAGCTTTCATTGCTATTAATTAAAACAGAGAATAAGCAAAACCATAATGAATGCTTTTGCACTTAGATTTTATTGAAAGATTTTGGAATACAAAATTGATTCAATACTCTAAAGACAAATCTACAAAGAAATCTCTCCAGATCAAACACAGAAATGTGTACAAATTATTTTTTTCATTAGTTTTGGATAAACAAATTAAAATTGTATTTCATGTTCTCTCATTCCCATTTTTGATGGATATGGACTAAAGTCCACACTTGTAGTGAGAAGTCTAAATTTCCACATTGGGCCTTGCTGCTAGCTCCTTAGAAAACCCCAGTGACATAACCTTTGGAAACTATCAGTTTTCATCTAAAAGTGTACTTTGAACTTTATTTTGTATCAGTAACCTACAAGATTAGCATCAGACCATGCATGATGATAGTTTGAATGAGTTTTTCAGTCAAGCTGGGTATCTTTCACAACTGGACATTACTGCCTTTGAAAATGACATTAACACACGTTGGCATTAATGGCTGGGATCAAATCATCAGCCTCATTAAATCTCTTCTCTACAAAAATTAAGGTGGTCTTGAAAACATAAATGCAAGCTAATTTGGAGTAAGAGAGAAATATCAAAGGGCATAATTATAGCATCCTCTTCCTCTCCTATTTTAAGAGTAATCTAGAAATCTCAGAGAGAACTTTTTGAAATTTGTAGAAATCTCACTTCTCAACTTGATTCTTGAGGGAGATGAGTTTTCATTCAGTATTATTATGATTTCTTTCTTTCTATCAAAAGTTATTGGCATTTAAAGTTCATCTGTAAATTGGTGTCTAGCAATGCATGAAGGGGGAAATATGCCCTAAAGAAGTTCAACTGAAGTGTGTAAAAACCAATTTAAATCTCTGAAATGAATATTTCAGAAACAATGTGTTTTGATATGAAAATGAGGTTTAAATGACACAAAATAGAATAAATTTATTTGTTTGCCGTGTAATAGCCCTTCCAAATTTTTCAAAGCTCTGTGGTCAAATCGTCTTATTCCAATTACATCACACGAGCACAACTGTGAGGCCTGTGCTTGCAAAATACATTCCTTTAAAATGGCAAATAAAAGTGCCTGACTGAAATTCACAGACTGAAGGGGAAAACAAGAAAAGGGAAGTTGCAAGGAGGGAATGATATCTGCAGCAACACTTAGCAAAGATGAACAAATTGCAGTGGGAAAATAAACGACCACTTCCTTTTCTAAAGAGAAGTTAAATCAGAATAATTCGCTTTGATGTTGATGGGAAATCACTGTATACTTTGAAACACTGGGACCTAATAGGCTGCCATTCGACTGGAACCACAATGTCTGAATGTGAGGAGAGAGGTGTGTGGGCAGAAGAGTTCATATGGACAAAGCACAGACTGGGTTGCTTCCAGTGATGTAAAAAAGGAACAGGACAGCTGTGCTTCAAACCAGTTACCCACTGGATTTCATGGCTATTGTTAATAACACTTTGTAAAGAATATTTATTTAGTGTTAATTTAAAAATTCAGCTCTAAGGGGAAAAAAAAGCAGATGTAAAATTAATGTCTCTATAGAGATTGAAGTGGTCCATTTGGAATTTCAAAGGCAGGAAATTCATGAAAATGATCACACAGTGGAACTGTCAAGCATTCAGTAATATCAGTTACTTAGGGAAAAGGCTCAGTATCTCAGAGGCAGAATCTGTCACTGATTGCTACGCATGTTTAATGGTAACTTATTCAACAATTCGAGTCCATGAACCCAACCTGACAACCCAGTATGGGAGCTGCTATTATTGAAAAATATTCCCTTTATTACCACAACACATTGGTAAGTGCCATAGCTAAGCACACACTCTAGAATGGAGTGTACACTACACACTCTAAACTTGCCAAGATTAATATCGTGTGGGGCTTTTAATTTATGAAAGAACGGCAAACAGTCAATAATGAATGGACTACAACACCAATTACTTGTTTTTATTAATAAGCTATCAATTTTATCCATTCTGACAAACATTAATTGCGGCTGTTTGATCAGTGAGTTCTACAGCTCCTCAGATGACAAAAGCAAGGCAGGACTGAATTTTGCCACAAAGCCAAATTGCATGGTAAAACCTTTTGTACATTTTTCTTTCTCCTCTATAATTAGCTAAAATAACTCTATTGCTGTTGCCATTCTTCTCTGACCAGCTCACCTTATTGCAGTATATTTATCTTTCTAGCTTTGCCTGTGCATAGGGATATCATTCTGCCCATATTACACATAGGGATGGGCCAATAAAAAAATTATTATTTGTCCCATATGTTCCTTGTGATGTATCTCAAACTATAGCATAATCCACAATATATAAAAAACTCTGTCAGAGCATTTGGCAACATGCTAATGGCAATTCTTCTCAGTACTTTGGAAGATTCTTGGTGTCCCCCCATTACCCATTACTTCCCTTCCTGAAGGAAGAAGGAACATCTGTCAGAACTAAGCTCATATTTTTGTGATTTAGTGCAAGCAGAATATGATTCCTAAATTTCTTTGAGCAAATCCTCTACATTACATGTACCCTTCTTTACTCTGATCTACAACCACCATGGGAGCAACATACCCTAGGTCTACCAGCATCACCTCTACTACTTCAACCTAAGTTTAATAACAAATGCATGGACATTTTTAGCAGAACTGTCTACTTTGCAAGATTTAAAGGAGGGGTTTTAGACACAAGTACAGAAAGAAAAGATAAATTGCTAAACTAAATTGTCTCAAATAAAATCCTCAGCCATACTTCAGCTCCTGCATAGCTGTTTCAGCTCCACTCTGCCAGAACCTCTACCTTTGCCTCTCCCTGCTGCAGGTCCTGGGACCCTGAACTCAGATACATTCCTACCTCCCCAGCTGCTCCCTTTCTTCTGGAGTCAAGTTTTCATGCTAATTCAAGTGCCCCGTGACAAACGTAGCTCAGTTTTTCAGACTATTCAGCAGGATTTCTTCAGCCCCACTTTGCTTGTAGCCATCCAGGAACACATGATCCAAAAATGAGCACTGATGGGACTTCTAAACTTGTATGTTTAAGACTACTGTCCTTAGTCAGCCCTGATGTCTGCCCCTCACTCAGTGCAGATCACTCCTTTGGTCTGCTAGAGATTACTAAAACATTCATATTAAATGTCATACAATGCATACATTTTGTCCAGCTCATGATCTGGGTCCCTTGACAGCTTTCTGTGGAGACCACACAGTGCTTTCAAATAGCTGAGAAACACTCAGAGGAGTTAGGAAGAGAAATCCATCTCTGCAGGACCACACTGAAGATCCTTTTAATTCAGAAGATGATGTGAGAGTAGTGAATATCTTGGAACAGAATAAGAGACAAGGGAAAGCAGACAGAGATCTTTCCCTTGTATATTCTACTAGTTCCTGGCCCTGCACAATCTAAAACTTTTTAAGCCAATGGTCACATCAGCATCTTAATGTTTAATAGGCCTGGGTGGATAGTTCTTCCATGAACTTGTCTTATTGCTGTGCCTGGAAATGCTAGAAAGGCAAGCTCTTCTCCAGTCATTTGCTTTTACTGGGGTTCCCATGACACAGGAGGCAGTGAAATGCATAAGATGTTTCAGCACTTCAGAAGATAAGTACCTGGAAAACAGACAGCTGACTCAGCTTTGGTCTGGATGAGAGCTCAGTGCTGCTGTTAGATGGAAGAAAGCCTCTCAAGGGTAAACCACAAGCCTGGAATTAAATTTTAACTGAATATATCTGCCAGGTTCTGATTACAAACTACTGCACATTCGAGACAGCTTTCCCAGCTGCCAGATGCCCAAGCAACAACACCCCAAAAATCTACACAGCAAGAAGATGCATCATTTCAGAGCATGAATAGTAGTAGCCAACCTCACCCACACTCTCATCACTCCAGAGCAGAGCTCAGCAGAGGGACCAGTCACTTTCAGCTAACCTAACCTGTAAGGTCAAGGGTGTTGAGTTAAACAGTTTAATGGTGGCATAATGTACAGGATCAACTACCAGAAGTGTTTCAAGCAGTGGGCAGCATGAGCCTATAGTTCAAGATCCAGCTGATCCAGCTAGTGGAGACAGTGCTGACTGTCCCAGTTCTGGCATTCTGCAGAGCCCAGGGCAGAACATGATGGCAGTGGTTTCCTCCACCCACAACAAAGAGTCAGAGTCCTTACATCTACACAGCAAGATTCAGGTTTGCAAACAAACACACAGCACTGACAATATATGAAACAGCCCTGGAGGGAAGAGAGCATACAAATGCCCCCACAGAAGTAAAGTCAATGTGAGGCTCCATTCCAGGAAAAAGGATGTGTATTTCCCCCTGTGTAGCTGCAAAAACATTTATGGCCATACAACAAGCCTATAGGTAGACTTAGCAGGTCATGAAAAAGTACTGAAAATATATTTTATTTCTGATGAATTTTTTTTTCCTAAAGCAAACACTTTCTGGGAGCCATGGTGATATCTAGACATCCACAGATTTCTCCAGTCACCTTGTGGGTACAGAGTCCCTGAAGAGCTTGGTCTCAGATTCTAACTAGACAGAAATGCAGGAAGAGTCAGAGGCACAAAGGGCTCTCCTGGAGTCAAAAAGGCCCAATATCATAGTGAAGAAAAAACCCTGCTTCTCCTGAATTCCGGGCTAGTTCCCAGTGTATGCAGTCCCAGGGTCTGCACAAAATTCAAGCCATATGAAGGACAAAGAATTATAAAACCTGAGATTGATGAAGATAAACCATGGACAATACTGTAAAGTGGATGTATGTGGTACAAACTCAACAGAGCCAAGAAAATCATAGAGAGTCCTTTCTTTTAGCACAAATAGATGAAATTGATGTATATTTTTACAAGTCTTCTCCAAGAGCAAATGCATTAGCCCATGCTGTAATGCAAACCAAATGCAAAGGGAAATTGTGTGAAAAGGGGTTATTGAAAACAATAAATAAACATACACACATTTATACATACACACACATATATATGTATATATGGTATTATATGAATTTTATATATATTAAATGAATACTCTAGAGATATCTCATGGAAATCACTCCTGAGCTCCAGTTTCCAGGATAAGGTTTGAAGTTAAGACTTCTAAAAAGCTGTGCTGTGAAAAAAACCCCAAAGGACTCACCCATAATATTTGACATTATGGCAATTTGTAATTTTATTTTCAGTCCTTTGACATTCCTGCTAGCTGGGTACATTCTTGTCCTTGCATTTTTTCAACATAAAAATACCTTAAAATAGCCTTTAGCTGCATATCAGCAATTGGGTTGAGTGTTCATCACATCTTTCTGCTTAGCTTTCCAATATTTGCAGCAGGAACCACTTGGTTATATGGAAAATAAAATCCTAACATATAGTAGGAGACTGTACAATATGCTCAACTGCTCAGCCATAGCAAAGCAGCCTTTGCAGCACAACTCAAGGTTTGCCATTGCTGCCATAATGGCAAAATAAACCTTTCAGGATTATATTTGGAACACCAAATTTCTGTCCTAAAGAATAAAATTGCTGATGAAGATGGTCACAAAAGGGCTGACCCAGCATTCCTTCAAGCCCTTCTTTCGAGGGTGGCAATATGAGAATAGATCCCAAGTATAACGAGTATTTCTATTAATATATAATTATTTTCCAGTGATGGAAATGTTAAGCCTACTCCAAAAAAAGCGCAGATCTGGTTTGGAACAAATTCCTTTACTGCATCATGCCCAACATATGAATTACTGCAGTGCCTTCGTGGATATTTTTAATTGTCTTGTTATATAAAACATAAACATTCAGGAAAAATGGGAGGAAGATCCTCATTTTATAGAAAGCCTGCTGATTCCCTAAAGACTGGAAATGCATTTCAAGAGTTATTTGTCTTAATGCAAATCTTAAGCCATGGCTATTTTTGATGCAGTGGCTGAACTCATAACTTATAAAATGAAATAAAAACATTTGTCAGGAGTTGCAAACCAATTGTTGAAAGGTGTGCATTTATCATGGGATGTTAAATATAAATTTACACAAGTCCAGAAGGCTTTCCTGTGATGAGCCCTTTACAGAAATATTTAATGTTCAATTCAATTCATTCAAGGCAATTAGCAAAGGCGATCATAGTAAAGTGTCTTTAGCAGCCAATATTTGTCATCTGGAGACTGGAACAAATCTCAAAAACCCAGTTGTGAATATGGGAGTGATTTAAAGTTTATTAATAATACAACAAACAAACCTGATTTCCGTCTCTTCAAGGAATCATTGTAATTTGCAGATTGCTTTGCAAAATGAGATGGAGCACAATGATTAACCTTGTGAGCTACAGAATAACTACTATACACATAACAGATGTCTGCTGTGACAAGGGGCACATTACCTTCATGTTTATATTAAGAAAGAAGAGGGATTCAACTGTTTTATATGGGAGAGTTGTGGGAAAGATCTCAGAAAGCTCCCTATGAGAAGGTGGGGAATTATAAATATTTGCAAGTGTTTATTCAGGTGCCACAACAGTACACTGGTGAAACACAGATTGAATGCAAAGGGGAGTGAGGGGGAAAACATCTGATCTAAATGTTACTAGATTCATTTCACTGGTACAGATATTGACTCAGTTCATCTCACTTGGGCAACACCAGCCCTGAGCCAAAACTTGCATGTTCACTTAACATCAGCTGCATGAGCAACAGGACATTTTTTAATGTAAAATCTTGCTGGAGAAATAATACTACTGAAACTAATTGCTTCTGAATAATTAGAAACACAGGAAGCAGCTTACCTTCATAAAGCTGGGTGGATCCCAAGATGTTTGGAGACATGGCCTTGATACCCTTCTGCTTTCCTTGTGCTAGGCTTTAGTATTGAAAGCTGCTGATGCCTTTGCTCTTCCATGACCACCACCCCCACCAGTTTGTACCACAAAGCCAGGCTCTTCAAGGAATGTATAAAGTCCATCTTTGCATGAGCTGGTACAAGGATTTAGTGATTTTAGTTGGAGTCCTCTTCAACTTCCGATGGGAGAAGGTAATTATTTCTGCCCTATATGAAAAACAAAAAAGCAAAACAGCAAAGCAGACAATAGACAAAAAGGGTTGCATTCAATTAAAACCACTGAGATTGTCACAGGTATGTGACTCCATGTTAACCTGGGGCTTCAGGTGCCACCATGTTCAATTTGCCTCATCTGAAAATGGAGCTGTAAGTGATCTCTAGGACAGCTGTCTGATTTCTGCTGAGCTCACTTTACCCACATGGTGACACCTACACACAGACATCTAAATGTAGGTGTCCTCATTTGCAAACTGTATGTACCTGAATTTTTTCTTTATGAAAGAGAGACTATGAAAACCAGGACACAGTTGAGATGGCTTCTTGAGATGGGCTTTCCCTTCTCACCCATAGCTGAGCATGCCGACAGTGAAGTTTTGGAGGTCTTGACAGCAATTACACTGTAGGGCACCCATAATCATTCTCCTCTCTAAAAACTGATCCCATCACATAAAAAATTGAGGAGTCACAACTGGCTGTTTCTCTCTCCTGTTTAACCTTGAGCAGTCCAAATAGCACATGTTTGATTCCAAGATCTTGCTGCTTAAGTTTGTCTCCTAATGGGAAATAGCTCCCATGCCCACCAAATTCCTTTCCTCCCAACCACTGCCTGCAGAGAGTGGGTCTGGAAGAGAATTGTTTCAGAGCACACCCAGCTCCATTTGCCCCTATGAACAGCGGCAGGAAATTATCCCAATTAATTGAGCTTCAGGAATGCTGCCATCTGTACTAACAAAGGAAAATCATGAGGCCATTGTCAGCTGGTGCTTCCTTTGCCCAATGCTCAAGGTGGCTGATAAGAATTACTGTGCTAAATGATGATAAACTGGGTGGGGGGAGAAGTTAGGCTCCAATCCAATACACCCCAGGGCTTCCCCAAATGTGGCAAGGATATAAGCCCAGTAGCTGGGTATGAACAGTGTTTATTAGCTCTTCTTTTCTTATAATCCATTTCTGATTCTACTTTAAAGGTCTCCCAGATGAACTCAAATGAAAAAAAATCGATTTATGTTCCAAAGCTAGACAAAACTGGAATAGATAATGTCCAACCAAGGTAAAAATTAAATCAAATCTGCATTTTAGTTGAGCAGAGCAACTCATTGACTGGCTAGGCAAGCATACTGTGTACTTGGAGCACAAAAGATGTGAAATTCCAACTGTCTTCAAAAGAAACAGAATCAGGTCCTCCAGAAAACAACCTATAAAATATATATTCACTAAAACCCACAGGCATAAGCCTAACTGTATTTATTTCACAGAGGTTATTGGTATAAAATTGCAGTATCAGGCAGCAAAGCAACATTTGGCTCAGTCTCCAATGAAAAAACTGAGAAATGCTGTGCATGTAAGACTTGTGGCACCTCCTGCCTGCCAGTTCTCTCCATGATTCTAAAATACCAATTTCAGTTGAGACCTGGCAATCTTATGTATATGTAAACAGACACAAATTGCATGCAGTACAAAATGTGCCAGGATCAGAAAGCAAAGTATTACTAAAAATGGCTTTTTCCTACAAACCAGAAACCGAAAGTGCAACTATAAACTCTGAATCAAATCTCATCTCTAATGCAAAACCATTGGCCCTGCATGGTCTCAGTGGCACCAATTAAAATTGTCTTTGTTGGAGATGATAATCACAGGAGGCAGGAAAAGGGACACACAACATTTCTGTTTGACCTTGGAACATTCCATATGCATCAGAAGTCAGAGTATGAAGCAAAGTGAGAAAACACAATCATGTAGAGTAGATGCAAAATCAGATAAAGGCAAATTCCTTTGGAGAGGAAAGAAGCACCTCAGGCCAACCCACATGAGCAAACAGCCAACGGGAATGGGAGCCATGGCACTGCAGAACATGCTGGAGCCCTGACAGATGATCAGCCTGGGGATTGTATAGGATTCCATGACTGCCTAGGGTTTGTCTTCTACACGGAATTTCATATGAAATATTTAACAGAATGACTTGCAGCAAAAACAAGATGGTATTTGCTAAAAGAACCACTCTGTAATTAAAATATCAGGACAGTCAGAGGAATGCAGTAACCATCCTTATTCCCTGACGTACCTCCTCTGCCTGAGTGTGGAGAGGTGAGAGGAAGGAGAACAAGATTTCCAGTTTACACAGCAGGATAGAAACAATCTTGTGGGCTCCCGCTGTGGTACTCTACTTGTGTACTGTCATCTTTACTGAGGCTGCAAACACAAAGGTCTACACCTGCTTTTCAAAATCCAAACCAAACACAACAGATGAGCGAAAGAAAAACTAAAAATAAACTTAGGATCAATAACTTGCAAATACGAAACATCATGGAGAAAAAACCAAATGCTTCTACAGGAATGTCACCCTGACAAACTTAAGCTCTAACTCCTTTGATTTTTTACAGGAAGAACATAGGAGCAGTCTGGAAAATGGTGAAAGAAGGAAGAAAATATAAATGCCATTTTGCAGCCGCAGGTGTCTGGACCCAGCATTTATACTAAACATAAAGAGTATAAAGATAAATATAAAAAAGTATAAAGAAAAATAGTCTCTTCTACCCAGAAGGAAGAAGCTACAGATGTTGCAAACCAGCTGTAAGGACACTTCTGACTGAGGACATTCACAGGTAATTGGAAAAAGGCCTCTAATCATCTACAAAGCAAAGCTGTGGAGCAGCCTTTCAAAAAGAGTAGTGGGATTAGAACTTAAGTCTATAAAGATGAATTTCTCAGGTGTTGGTATTATATGGATGTCTGAGTTAGCAGTGGGCTGGACAAGGTGATTGAGGTCCTTTCCTATCTGTATGTCTCCACATAATGAACACAATGAAAGATGGCAACTGTGACACAAACACCACGCATCACCATTTCAGAGATTTCTTTTCTGCTGAGGTAACCTGCTCACTTTCATCTAGGTAAGTAAAGTAGATCCAAAATAAAATAAGATAGCCCCTAAAACACAACAACAAGAGAATGATAAAGAGTTGAAAGTTCAAAATTTTGATCAAAAATATTTATGTGGTTAGCAAGGTTTAATTTTCATCCATGATCCTCATTTCCAGAATGCCAAAATTCATTAAGTCCCAAAGGCAAAATTTGTCTTCAAAAGTGCTTACCAAGCAACAAGTGCAGCCCCATGAGCTGCACATTCTGGGTATCCAGCACAACACCTTTGAGCCAGAAGCTGGAGTCTGAATTTTGGTGTTCAGCTTGGTCCCTCAAACACTGCCAGTGTGTGAGAAAGGCACTCTGACTCGAGTGCCTTTACCAGCACAGCCACATGTCTGTCCTTCCCACAGGCACATTCCTCCCTCTGACAAATGGAAAAGAGACGAGGGGCAATGGCAATATTTGGATTAAATTGATTAATCTGGAAGTGATCCAGTTCTAATCAACACTTAAAAGAAAACCCCAATTTCTCTCCCACTGACAAAATTAGGCCTTAGTCTCCCTGATCATCCAGCACTATTGAACTCAGATGCATTTTATATAGCTAATTCACGTATGGTCAGACAAAATGGGAAAAACAACTGTGTCTTCCAACATATTAAAAGGATCCAAAACAGCTCAATCAAAATCATCACTTTTGAAAATATGTTCACCACACTTGCAAAAACTTAGGACCACCTTTTATTTAATTATTTCCAGGAAATAATGGAAGATTTCTATTAAAAGTTAAATCCCAGGATCACTGTTAGCAGAGTGCACAATGTAGGAGATCCTGATTTAATGCAGCTTTCAGGAGTTAGATTTTGCACCATGCTTCAAGATGTTGTTTGAAAAAAATGTCTGGTTATTAGTTGAACCCATTATTTTAAAAGCGAGCAATTCTGTAGCAACAAAATATGTGAACAGCTGAAAGAAATACAGAATCATGAATCCTAAGCAAATAAAAACCTTTTATAAAGGAAACATTCCAAAATATATTTCTAAACAATGGTTGACTGCAACCAAGTAATTCACACCCCGTTGTGAAACAAACAGTAATAATTTCTAGCAGACACTGGGGCTCAGAAACAAAAAATTATCCCCTTTATTTCCCCCTCCTCTTCCAATTAGGTTTACCAAAAAAGTGTAACATATATTAAGTAAAAGAACTGAACTCACTTTCTGCTCTAAGGAGATAGTAGTTTAGTAAATGAATTTTTTCCTTTAAGTGCTGTTTCTAGCAGAACAGTCTTTTAAAAAAATCAATCTACGTTTCAAAGTCAGCTCAACACTCTAAAAAATCACTTTCTATCAAAAATATTTTGGCATGAGGTTTGGCTATTGTTTTCAGCACTCCTTCCAAAGGCTAGTATGCTGTAACAGAGTGGCTACAAGCCCAGACCCCACGTAGGTGGCAGTAGCTGTATACAGTAATTTTGCAGTTCCTTGATCTTGCATGAATAGGGGCAATGCTCACCTATGCTCTGTGCTGAAATCACACACCATTTTGGTTTAAAATTTCTTTGCGCTTCATTACAATTAATATTTTGTATTGAAACTATAGAGCAAATTTCCACCTTAGTCAGACAATGAATGTTTTATTTGAAGCACTCCAGTAATAAAACTCGCAATGTTAAAAGTGCAGGGCTTTTGCTAAAGCTGTGTGAGTGACAGTTTCTGGCACTCTTTTGGACAGGTGGGTTTGAGGATCAGCAATTAAGTGTCAAGGCCCCACAGGCTTTCTCCTGGCCCTTCAGGTTTGGGCAGGTGGGGCATCCTTCTCTCCAGGACGTCTCCATGCTAAGACAGATGTCCTTGTGTCTGTTTTCTCTCTGCCCCAGCCAATGGCAAAGGGAAGCAGCTGGCTCATGGGCAAACCTCAAGCATGTCAGAAGTTTCTGAGGTCTGTTTAATCCCTAAAAAGTTGGGTCAGTTTGAGAAATCTGTATCCCCATCTGGCATAAAGACCAATCTGCTACGGGGCCTAAAGCTTTAACAAAAACAGAATCTCCAGAGATTTTTAGTGGTCTTAGGGTCAGAGAAGAATTAAAGTGCAAAAGTTGAGGGGGAGTGGGGGGTTTCTTTTTAATCATTAACATTTTGTAGTTATCTTTTACTTTGTTGCAAACCCTGAGGCTGTTTTCTTTTTACCAAACCCATTCACCTGTGGCAGAGGTATGAACTTTGGCATTTCAGAGGTTTGGACACCATGCAAAGATTGAAGGTATTTTTTGTGCTACTTACACTGCTATCATCAGTGTACACATCCTACTGGAAGAACAACCACCCTGATGAAGTTAGCTAATGCTGAATTTCTCTTTTGAAAGAACAAAAGAGTTTGCTGAAGCATGATGAGACTAACCCAATTTTACAGAAATCTCAAGAACCCACTACTACTCAGTAATAAAATCATAACAGAAATCCAATAATAAAAGCACTTTAAGAACAAAGTTATGTGTAAATGATCTTGCTTTGCCAGCTGTTCTAAAATGCCATTCCAAAACTTTTCCTTCTAAAACTTTCTCTGAAAGTTTTTTCCCAAGTTAAAAATTATAGACATAAGAGTTTTTAAAGGTAGAAATTTGAAAATGTTTTATTGATGCAAAAGGTTTGTCCAGAAAGATTACTTAAAGTTTCTTATGACTATGTTTGTGGTCTTTTCCCTCCCTCTTGCCTTCTGTAAATAAAAATAATTCAATTGTAATGCATCCTTATATAAGCTGTATGAAGCAAAGACAGACTTTCTGTCTGTCTATCCATTTTTCTATCTATTCATCCATTCATCATTTCCCTGGTACTTAGAGCAAAGCCTCAATTGGACACTGTAGCATACAAAGCAAGGATGTTTTTTCACATGTGAGTGAGAGATGATCAATGTTCTAAGCCTTACTTAAATTCTGAGGTTGAGTTTGTTTGGAAAATTGGTGACTCTGACAGAATCAGCCCCAGGAGTTTGTATCACTTTCTCTTAGGAAGGTGGTAATACAACTGCTAGGATGCTAAAAAACAAAAAAAAAGAAAAAAAGTCACTTTTGAAAAAGTCATTTTTTATTTTGTCTGGTTTGGGAAAAGGAAGCATTTTCCTGTTAGTGGTTTTGATTAACATAACCTGAATTCTCCTCCCCTGTGAGGGACAATAACACCCCTCAAGACAGGGGGAATAGGGAATCAAAGTCTTCATTACTACTTTCCCTGTAGATTTTCAGGCTTTGTAGCATTAGGGAACAGATCTTTGGCTCTTCTGCAAGTTCCCTGAAAGTCACTACCATGGGCCTTCCCTCTCTTCACCTCTTTGAGCAGGCAAACTGGAAACAATTAAAAGACTTTAGAGAAAACCCATTGTCTCCTACCTCTGTGCATAATCTCCAGATGTTTCAATGCAAGCACAATTTCCCTGAAGAAAGGAAGAAGCAGCAGCTTTACCTCTGTGAAGGCTCCAAAATGGACCTTGTTCTCCATGCTCTGAATCCCTCAGATATCCAAGGTAGATAACTGAATAAATCCCAAAAATGATCAAATTAGGAAAATTACTATGGACCTGAACAGGTGTGCCAGAACATATAGGCATCTGTACTCTGACTGGACCCTACTTAAGGAAGTAGAAATAAAAGTTTTAGAAATTTCAAGACAGTTGGGGACAAATGGCATTGCATACAAAATTTGCACACCATATGAAAAAAACTCTTCAAGCCTTATTTAGGTCTTTTTCCTACCACTCCTCTCCTTCTAAACCTCCAGCATGGAGATTAGGCTCATACAAACCACTTACATCCTCATTTCATGCCATCCAAAAGTTCAGCTGTATTGTGTGTTCAAGAGTATGGGGAGGAAGGATTTACCACAATGAATATTTAGCTGTATTGAGTGTTCAAGAGTATGATTTGGGGAGGAAGGATTTAACACAAGGAATATTTGCAAAGGTCTACGGGAAAAAGAAAAATTAAATGGACTCACATATAATGAATAACGTACTGAAGCTCCCTCACATATAGATGCCAAAGGTAAGTTTGGCTTCTTCAGCTCTGTGTGTGTATATAGAAACATAAAACCACACAGGGTTACAACGCAGAAGCTCTGCTATGTTTGCTTAACAAATGAAATATAGATACTTGAATGAAAATTAAACAGTCAAAACTTTGTTATTGCACTAGAGCCAAACGAGTGTAAAAATCCATAGAATAAATAATCTATATAATCCTCTGGTTAAAGTAATTCAACAGACTAACTCATATCAACTCCAAGGATTTGCTTATGCCTGTCTGCTTGACTAGGTCTCTGTCTTTAACTTAAACTGCAAATAGGATATGCAGTTATCTTCTGAAGGGCTTTGCAATTGCTTTTCTCTAAATTGTTTGTAGGATTCAGCTGGTTCTTAATCTGGATGGGAAGAGATATGTCATACAGAGAGCCTTGTTCGCAATTTCATTTCAGACTTTTGTAATCAGTTTCTTAATAGGATTATATTCAGGGTTCATTCACTTATCTCAGCACTGAGCCTTAAGTTTTCCTTGGCCCTAAATTTTACAGCAACACTCCTACTGTGACAATGGATAAAGTTGTTTACTCCTTATGTATCTGTAATTATCAGCACTGAGTGTAAATGACATAATGCTGAGCATGTATTTAAAATAACAAAAGATGGAAGAAAAGCTAGATATTATCTCCAAAGTAAGTGTACAGCATGAAGGAGAGACACTCTGACTGCTTAGAAAATATTTAATTCTAAACCCTCAGAAGCCTAAATTGTTGGCAGTCAAATAAAGGGGGAAAATGGGAATAAGTGGGATCACACTTCTCCGAAATTATTTCATTTCTGATTTCCATAAGAACCAGAGATGCCTCTTTGAAAATCCTGATGGACAGTGATTGTAACTGCTCCCACAGCCTATGTCAATCTCCTGAGGGTTGCTACAAAAAGTCCCCAGGCAGAAACCAAGCCACATTGCTTATTTAGGTCTTTTTTTGTTTCCTCTTTTTACAGCTTCTGTCCAAATACTTTGACCCCAAAATTTTAGGGTTTAGAAGACAATAATACTGAGTGTCAGTCAGTCTCTTTAGCAGTTTCACCAGGTGAAAGGATATTAACTATAAAGGCTGTGAGCACCATGTAAGCCAGCACAGGGCTTTGCCTTAGAACAGCAGCAGAGAATCACAGAACACTTTGGTTTGGAAGGGACCTTTAAAGGTCATCTAGTCCAGACCCCCTACCATAGGCAGGGACACCTTCCACTGGAGCAGGTTGCTCAAAGCTCCATTCAGCCTGGCCTTGAACCCTCACATGGATGGGGCATCAGCTTCTCTGGGCAGCCTGTTCCAGTGCCTCACCTTCATTGTAAACAAATTCTTTGTTGTATCTAGTCTAAATCAACTCTCTTTCACTTTAAACTATTCTGCCCATGTCTGACCTCTACATGCTCTTGTCAAAAGTCCACATCCAGCTTCTTGTAGGTCCTCTTCAGGTACTCTAGGGTCATCCCAGACACTCCTCCAGACAGAACAGTCCCAGCTCAGCCTGTCCTCACAGGAGAGGTACTCCAGCTCTCTTACCATCCATGGCCCACATCCTTCCTATGCTGGGGGCCCCAGGGCTGGACACAGTACTCCAGATGGGTTTCACCAGTGTCCTGTTCCTTCATCTTCACAAAGAGTCGTAGGGAGGGATGGGGATGTGCATTTTTGCTTTATACATGGATGCACATGATTGTGGTCCACAGTCATCCCAACAGAAGGTGCCTGTGGAGCACCATGGGGTGCAATGGCCCCTGCACAGTGCCTGGCAGGGCCACTGGGCAGTGGAGGAAGAACCTCCCCAGAGCAGGCTACAACCCAACCCCCATTTTTACAGAAACCTGCAGAAAATGTCAGGTCAGTCCTGCTCCACTGGCTGCCAGATCTCCTGTGTTACCTCTACTGGAGAGAACTTATTCACAGCCTGCTCCAAATCCCACCCAGCCTCTCCCTGCCTGCTGCCCCCCACACCCCAGCCCACCCCCACCCTGAGCTGGACCCGGGAAAAGGAAAGGACATTTATAGGGGAGGAAAAAACATCAAAAAAGCCTAAACATACAAGTGAAGAGTTCTTCTATCACTAAGCAGTCCAGCAGTCAGGAAATATGAACGGTCTGGGAGCACTGGAAAAAAAAAATGTATTAGAGCCATAACAAACAGGGATTTGCATCAGTATTCCCACTGCTGAGCAAGATTTTGTGGGTTTTTCCTTGAAATCAATTATTGGAGCACATATTGCTTCATAGAGAAAAAATCCTGACATGGTATCTCAAAAACTTTGTTTTCAATTAATATTTTAACTATTGTTGCTATTATTATTATGCAAAACAACAAAAATTCTTTTTCTTGTTACTTTTAGAACCCATACTTAATGTGATTTTTGTCAGTGGAAAACCTGCATAAATCTCATTCTTGCATGAAACAAGAAAACAAAGAGTAGCTCATTAAATGGGTTCAGGGGTATATGGTGGAGCTTGTCTTCCATTGTGGGACCTTCCACTTCATTCAAACACACAGCTAGGCAGTTTTTGTATTTATCCTTTTCTCTTCCTACCCCTATAACCCTCTGTAGTTTCATTTCTCATAAAAGGAAAATTTATGCAGTGGTGAAGCACACCTTCAGGGTGTCTTTTCTCTGAGAATCTCAGCTGTGTACAAAGACCTAATGTTTCTTATTTGCCTATGAAAACTCTCTGATACAGGATGCAAGATTTAAGGGTAGCAAGACAAGGTTACCAGAGGCCAATCAATGTCCCAGCCCCACAATACTGACCAGCACACAGGAATAGCTCTGCATTTCCTTAGACTATCCCTGGACATCAGCCCTCCTCCACACCCTCTTCAGACAACACTTGCAAACATCAACTCCTAACAGGCAAAAGCAATGCATGGCTCTCAGGTGTGCCAGTCCCACGGGGTCAAAAACCTGCTGTCAACAGCTGTGGGATGTAACAAGGCCTGGAGGCACCTGGTTTGCTTCCCAAGGAGACAGTCAGACCTGGGACAGAGGGACTGAGCATCCATGGCTGCAGGGAGGGATTCAGGCTAGAGAGAAGACACGCAGCAAAAGGGTGGGGGTAGAGGAGAAGGAAAGTTTTGTGCACACGCAGTAAAGGCAGTAGTAACCCAGTGAGTGCAGGTATTGGAGAGGTCAACTCTAGGCAGCAGTGCTAAGAACTTCCTGTAAAAAAGTCTGTCCGTTCTCCCCAAGTACTCATGACAGGAGAGAATGAAGTGAATTAATCAATCCTTCACTAAACGCATGTATTCCTGAAGTTCAGTGTTTTCCCATTCATTGAACAAATCCTCATTGGCTAGGACATTTCCCGTCACTTATGTTTAGAAATCCAGTCAATTACTAAAGAGAGGAAAGTTGGATTATTCCTGTGCTTATCTTCCAGAAGAGCAAACTCTTGCAGACTCTACTTAACAACCCAAGAGGAGAAAAATAAACAAAACATTAGAAAGGTTTGAAGTCATTGTGGAAGAAAGGATCTAATCCTCATTGTGAGAGATACTGATAGTATAATAAGATAAAATAATGCATCCCTTTAAAGTCATACTATTCATTTTGTATTGTACCTATATATTCACTGGAAGCAGAACTGAATCATTTAAAAAAAAAAGTTATGTGAAATGCAGTGTAAAATATAAATGAGCTGGTTAAGGGTCATGTGTCTCACAAACCAAAACAGAACAGAGAGTGTTCAGTCTAGATAGCTGACTGAATGAGTCTAGATAGCATGAAATGTGGAAATGTGGATATGTGCAGGCAGGTTTCATATAAGCACACCTGAAGCTTTGGTCTTGTGGCAAGAAGAGGGTTGGGTGGTGCATCTGCTACACTGCATGGAGGTAAGGAAACAGCACACCCTCAGGCTGGCCACCAAGGCAAAGCTCCCAGTCTTAAAAAAGATATTTTCAGATTTTTAACATCCATTGCAGATAGGGTCTTTAAATAGAACTTTTGTCCTTGACAATACAAAAGTTGTTAAGTAGGGCTTCCAGAAATGTGCACACGCCTGTCTCCAAGGGCTTTAAAACTGGCACAGTAACATTTAAATCAGCTGAAAATGCTACAGGATAAGATAACATCTCCTCAGGGTCAAGAACTGACACTGGTTATTCCCTCATTCCCACCCCAACCTTTACTTACCTACAGACATATACTATAGACTACAATTGTATTTGTCATATTTAGGAACTTTTCTCTTGCAAATACCAGTTGTTTCCTTCTCTTGACAGACTAGATTTTTTTCTGCTAAAGTTTCATTGTATAAAGCATGTGTTTCCAAAGACCACCAACAATTTTAATGTGACTTCCTTATACCTGCAGGTGCTCTCATCTGCATTCACACTAATGCTCACAGCCAACTCTGAAGGCAGAAAAGTTCACTGCAAGGACTGAACATACTCAGTGTCCAGTAGATTTTTAGTAAATACAGACTTCTTAACCATCACTCTGCTGCTTGTGAGGGCTAGATTTTAATGTTACAATAGAAAAAACAGGCTTAAGACACACCTGCAGGAAAATCTCAATTTTCAGCACAAATTTACACGGCCAACTTTGCAAATAATATCCTAGTGATTAGCATGGTCATGTTCCAAAAATCCTAGATGGAGTTCAGTAGTTTCCACTCCAAAGAAGCAAAACATTTCACTGCCCTCTGAGATTTCTTACATATTATGTATAAACCTTCAGACACCACAATGAGTGCAGTGCATTCAAAGTAAATTATGTATATTTTGAATTGTCGTATGCAGTAAGTAACCATGAGAACTAACAAGAGGAATACAAGATCATACTCCACCTAGGGTCATGCTTTTCTGCTTTCTTGAGTTCTTTCAGATTGTTTAGCAAGGAACCAATTCAGAATTCACTGAAAGGCTATGCCTCTAGGACCAAGATCTCATCATGGACCAAAATATCTGAGATAAGGAAAAGAAAGAGAGAGAAGACATTTTTTCTTGCAAGAATTTTTCTCATACAAGCCATAACCAGCATCTCTGTCCTGAAGATACCTGGACAGCAGCCTGAAGGAGCACACTGTTGCTTTTATCCATCTTGCATTTAAATGAGCACTTTACTGCTAGGCACAATCCTGTGCCCTGGAATGGATATTTCCAGTACAAGAGCTGGTCTTTAGGCCAAAATAAAGAGCATATCACTGAAAATGTTGGTTTTATTTTCTTGAAAATAATCCCACATTTCATTCCAAATCAAGCAAACACTTGTCAGGACCTAAACCAAAAATTTCAGTCAGCACTGGTATCCCCCCAAACACACACTCATTCATTCAAATGGTCAGGACATTTACCAGAGGCGTGTAAAATTAAATTTAAATCTCATTCTCTGTGTAAGGCTATTTAATTTTTATCATCCACCTTCTACATGCCTTGTTCTTCAAGTGATAAGGGTTGTCTGGGCACAGCTCCCTCTCTCTTGCTCACACCACAGAGCTTTGTGGAAAACACTGGGATACTGCCTGGGGCAGGAGCTGCATTATGTCTCACACTCCCAGCATGTCTCACCTCTCAGCACTGTTGCCTATTTTTTTCTAATATCTGCACATTAATAATGGATGGCATAGCACTACCAGGTCGCCCTGAGGAAGATCTGCCTGCAAATACCCTTTAGCCTTGCATTTCATAACCTGTCCTCAGAAAAACTGGGATGGGAGGAGGAGGGAAGGAGTTGAAACTCCTGCTCAGGAAGAGCCAAAACTTGGTCTTCCACATTCCTGCTGGACTGGCTATTGAGCAAATTGCAGAGATGCCTGACTCCCTTCTATTCATCCAGCATAAAACAACAGAATGCACAATACCCAGCAAGTTCAGACACATAGCTTTAGGGTGCCAAATATGCATTTTTCCTTGAAGGAAATAATCCCTCTCCCCAATCCCGTTTCCAAGGGGATTTAAAAGAATCTGTCAGCCCATCCCTCCAGGCTTGCTTATACAAAAGCAGCACTCCATAAGAGCATTTATCTCTTGAGTCAGAATAGTTCTTCCATCTAGTAAATAAAATATTTTTTGGTTCGAATAAAGAACCATTCATACTTAATATCTTTAAAAAGAATTTTTATATAGTTCCAGAAAATAAACCTGCAGCTAATATCCTGAGTTTATAAGTGTTAGAGATCTTGCCAATCTAGTACATTGCTTTAAAGAATAAGAAAGATAATACAGACCCTCTGAGTGGGACTTCTTAAAATGGGCTCAGAGGAGAGAAGTTCTAGATGCAGATGTATGGCAGGGAAACCACCTCTTCTCCTCTCTGGTCCCTGAGTAGAAAAAATATTCATATTTCATCCCTGTCCCTCACAGCAGTGATACATGTACCTTAGATCCCAACACAGATGAAACCCTTATCTTCCCTCACCATCCTTATCTCACTGTGGTGAGCACAGGATGGCCCCTAAGGACAGCTCCATGCTGAGAAGTGTTAAAGCTTGTGGGGGGTTCATGGCTGAGAAATGTAGAGGTATGGAAAGCATGAAGTATGCAACAGGACAGAGCAGAGAAACAGAGATATACACAACATAGAGAAAACAAGGGTTTTTTTCATAAACAATTTTGTGAGAACAGATGGATGTAAACACTAAACAAAGGCTGCAGCAACTGCCCTTGGTACAATGGGATGAGTTGGAGGGAGGGAGGCAATTTCCTATAATACTAGTCCAAAGAGAAGGGGGTTTACACAGAATTAGCAGAACAAAGCACTTAACAACTTGCCCAGCAGCTTTCTCTACAACTCAGTACTAAAATGAAGGATCTTCTGGAAGGACTGGACTTCATGAACAAAGCATTTGTTACCCATTCCTGTGTCTGGCTACATCAGTGAGGGGTGCTGGGACCCCTGTCATGAACACATGTGCCACTGTCAGTCAGGCAGCAAAAGGTCACTGGAGTGTCCCTTAGCTGAGACAGATTAAGCCAGAAAACACATCAGAGAAGGTCTTCAGTTGCTGCAGGATGTTAAGCACTGGCACCCAGTTTCTGTGGGGGAGTCCCAGAGATGTTGTGGAAAGAAAAAGTTTGTGGCATGAAAGAGGGCAAGCTAAGATTCCTTTGATAGGGATAGGCTCTAAAAAAAAATTTAAATGGTGATTTGTCCAAGTAGGTTAAGCATAGGTATGCAAAAATCTCCAAGCTGCTATAGCTGGCTGTTGAACTAGCAGGGATGTAGTTATCCCATCACAGTACTGCGTGAACACAGATTTCAACAGCCTGACTGAAAGCCAAAGCTCATCATCCTCTTCAAAATCCTAGAGCTTCCTGACATAGTGATGAGCTGCTTTGGCATACTCATCCTGATGTTTTACATTACAAAGCAGGGTAACTCCCTATTTGGCTAGGACAGAAGGTGTTGGGATCAACAAGGTTGAATCTGAACCTCCTGCTGTACCACTTGTGCTCCCATTGTGCTCCTGTCTTCCAGGACAGTGGAGGCCTCAGGAACCACCAGTGAAGAATAGCAACCCAATCTGCTTTTCCAACTAGAGCTTCCAAAAGGAGGAATTTGGGAAACTTGTGGAGGCTTCCATCATCCCAGTGGTCAGGATATAGTGGTCTTCCCAGACCTTGAGAGAACAAGTTGCTGGCATGCAATTCAGCAGTCCCAGGTGATGCCCAGGACACCACAGCACAATTAGGGATAGAAGCACACCTAGGATGCTACCAAAAAGGAGATCTTTGCTTATAAAAACGTTTGTCTTGAGAGAAAAACAAGGCAAAACCCAAACATTTTGGGTAGCTAGGGCAGCAATGTCAGTTAAAAATTCTGAAAATGTCAGTTAAAAATTCTGAAAGGGGACTTGGTCAATTTTTATTTCATGCTGCCTGAAAGTTTATGGTATAAGAAGTCCTTTCTAAACTACTACATCACATCACAGCATGTTCATCTGAGCCCACATCATTGGCTTTGCTGAGCACCCATCATGCAATTTAGAGGTAAATACTAAGAAACATTTTAGGATTGCTCCTGTCTATGAGAACAGGCATTAGGATGTGGCGCCCCTCATGCTTGGGATGACAGAAGAGCTGAAAGGAGTGTTGCTTTTCCCCAGGTGCTCTTCCAGAACTTTGGGAAAGCACCCCAGCCACACCTGGGGCTGTGCGAAGATTTGCGTTGTGGTAATACATGCAATGTCCTCATATGCCCCCTACAATATCCAGGAACAGATGTCTAAAATAAAGGAAAGTCATTCTAAGGGGCAGAGATGACCTTTGATGTGAGCCATGAGGACATTTCTTGGGACACTGCCCTTGTAATTCCATCAAGCTCTTCAGACACTGCCTGAAGAGCACACAAAGTTCTTGCTGCTGTTTCTCTCACAGCACACACACGCTTTATACTGGCTCTTCTGACAGCTGAAATCTCAATTCTCCAAATGATACCTTCTGGCATTCAGTCAGGTGAAATGGTCAATGTTACATGAGTCTGCTCTGCCTTGCAGTGCCATCCTGTTAACACGAATCCCCAGATTTTCTCTGGCACCCCAATCATTCACTATTCACGCCACAGTGGCCCTGGCATTAAACATATAACAACAACAAGTGGAAACACTGAAACAGAACTTAATGCCCTTAGAAAAGATCTGACAAACAAAGCTATTTTATGTCTGTTCTGCTGTATCTACCAGAGTATAATGGTCAGGAAACATGAAAGGTAGTTTAGCCCTCAGACTGGCAGACAGCTGGGCAATGAGATTCTTTCTCTGTTTAATCCCTTTGTGAGAACATGGTCTAAAACTCTCACACTTTACAGAAAAGGTCCACAGGCTCTGACCTGCAACAGATATTTGAGTTTTCTGCTAGTCTTGCTGTGTGACTTCTCTCTTAGTTTACTGAATAAATCTATAAAGCTGAAAGGAAAGGCCTGTATGGATTTATTTTAAGAAAAGTCTTTTTTTCCTGTCTCCCTCACCACTGAACATCTAGTTCACAGAGGACAAGGTTGGCAGGGTTTTGGCTGCAGCCATGAGGAGCTCAGCCCAGCAGCCTGTTTGCTGGGTGGGAGAATTAAGGTATTCAGCATGGTTCTTGTTGATGCCAATATAATGGGTTTACATTAACACAATTGTGCAGTGAGCATAAACTTTCTAAGCAGAAAGGTCTGCTCCAGTTGCCCTGCTAGTGTGTTTGCACAGGCCTGCCAAATAAACAACATTCCCTGCTGGGTGATTGGGAGCAAGTGTAAGAAATCCTGAGTGTGAGACGCTAATCCTTAGGGCATAATCTCATCCCTGCTCTACAAAGGCGTCTCCAGTCACTGGGGCTGACAGGGTCACACAGCACAGCCTGTGGGCTGGCAGTGAGAGCTGGGTGCATGGCCACTCTGAGCTCCTGCCTGCAGCTCAGCTGAGGATGTAAAAATCCTGGGGCTCATGGCCTGCCCACCTACCCCCTGGCACAGAGTCTTGTCCTGCACAAAACCTCCAGGCAGGGAGGGATGTGCTGTGGAGAGATCAGAGCCACAGAGAAATGAAGACTCAGGGTGTGGAGACAGCAACCCCTGGAGCCCCAGGGCCCTGAGGAAGGGTCAGCATCACCCCTGCTGCAGCCCCAGGGCTGTGCACAGCTGACACTGATGGTGCAGGCTGGGTGTGCTCCTCACAGCAGCGTGGTCAGGCTGGAGGGACGCTTGCTCAAATGAGGGCTGCCCCCACAGCACTCAAGGAGAGTGGCAAATCCACCAAACTGCCTACAAAGATGTGAAGTGGACATGCACCAACAGGCAAAAGCATCATGACTGTGGGTCATGTTTTCTTTTTCTCTCTCCCTCCCATCTAAGATAGCCTTTAAGGTTTTTTCAGAGGTAAATGCAAACTTGAGGGTCAGCACAAGGCAGCTTTTGGCTTTTGACATGGAGTCCAAACCTAGCCCTACAATGGACATGCAAAAGTGTTTCTGCCCTTTTCTAATATGCAGAACTGCAGAGAAGTGCCCTCCTTGCTGCGCCTAGACAAGTTTATAGAAACACTAGGTTTGTTTATTTTTTTTTAAAGGAAAAAAATTAAGAGAGAGGATAGTACTTGTTATTAAGTTGTAAATACAAATCATGACCTGCAAACTCTGATTTATTCTATTTCTTTTCATTTTCAGGGACTCTGCATGTTGTGGCAAATGTCCAGAATTAGGCAGAAGTTATCCACATTTTACCATTGTGATTGATATGAGCTTTGATACAGCAGAACATGGCGTAAACACCTTAAAAGAATGGTTTTATTGTATTTGGTGCCCAAATTTATTGCCTTTCTTTGCCTTATACTGTACTCAGTTCTGTCTCAATCAGAATTGACATGGGGTATTTCTTACTTGCTTGAAGGAAAAACGTTCATGGAAGATTTTTTTTAAAAATCTTGTCTATGAAAAAAGGTGGTAGAGCTTTCTGTCTTCCTAGTCTCCTATGGTTACTTTTATTCTTCCTCTGCCATCTGCATCCCTGATGCTCCTTATCCGTGGCCTTAAGCTAATCCCTTGATACCAGAGGAAACAACAACTACACATGGTCTCCCTGCCCACTCCCTTAAAACACAGAGTAGAAAACTGCCTGAGGCTGGTATGAATATTAAACAAAAATCCCTTGCACAGCTCTCCTCACAGGGGAGTGCAGGTTTCTGCTCCCTCTTTAGTACACAAGGCAGATCCTACATTCCCTGTGCATATGAAGATCACAGAGACGAAGGAGCAGAGCAGATAAATACCAAACAAAACCAAGACCCCCACAGCAATCACAAACCGGACACACACCACAGGCACAGCTCTTGCAGCAGGGAGCTGAGCCCTGCCCTGCCCCATCCCAGGAGGGTGAGAGTACCTCCATTTCTCAGGGCTTGCCTGCAGTAACAACTGGATGTTTCCTTGTGGATAGGGGCAGGAGTGATGAATTACCCTTACCAAAAGAGAGGTGTCTCTGGAATCCTTAATTTCTTTTCAGCCCCTCCCCTTGGCACTCCCCCATGATTCTGCAAGAGGAGTGAAACAGAAATTTCTGGTAGCAGCTAGCAAGGGCTCACTTTGCAGCAGTAACACTGCTGCTTTCCCAAGGCTCCTGGCTCAGCTTGCCTGGCTCTTCTTAGGGAAGACTCTCATTTGGTGTCTGAAGGTGTCCAAAGGGCTGCCTCAGAGTATGAGGCTTTCTATTTACTCCCAGCACAAAATCTGCTGCTGGCAGAGGGCACATGAAGCTCTCCCAAGCTCCCTGTGCCTTAAAACACCATGGGCCATACCCACATGCTCAAACCCTTGGGGCATTGGAGTCTCAGCACAACACAAGCCAAAAGAGCTCAGGCAATTTAATCTGCAGTGCTGACCCTTGGACTATCCAAGTACTGGGCAGCAGTACTCAGATAGATAGATACTCAGAGTTTAAATACACCTGGTATATCCCAGGAATATTGTTCAAATCACCAGAGGACAGGACATATTGAAGATTACTTCTTCAGTCTTGGCTAGAGCGCAAGGCAGAATGAAGGAGCCCTAAAACCAGAAGAAAAGCAGAACAAAAGGCAGTGTGACTCTGTTCCTGCATTTGTGCAGCAAAGCCATTGCAGCAAGGCTCAAAATTCACACATATTCTCACACTCATCTTCTCACTAGCACCAGGATCAGACAGAATTAATTCCAGCACCATGGAGGACAAGACATGCAAGAGAGCAGGGCCTCATCATACCTGCTGGGTTCTCTGGACCTTGCTCTGCTCCATCACACCACTTCTCAATGTTTTCAACTACAGATCTTGACTCTTCAAGGATGGGAAAACTTGAAGATTCGGAAACTTGTCTGTTAGTGGCAGACATGGGAAAACAGCATTCACTTTGCATTACAAAGCTGCTTTGTCTCCATCTTTCTATCCTTATTTTTTAAATTACCTTTGACAGGGGAGCCTCCCAGCTCCCTGGGTCCTACCACTTGCTTGCCACTGTCAGAGTTACAAGCAGTAGGTTCCTTCAAAATAATCACCCACTGAAAGCCCCAGTGGGATGAGGCTGCTACTCCAAAGCTCTCATTTTTCTATCAATTTTACTCCTTTATTCACAGACTGAAAAGTGGCTCATAATACTGGAGCCAGGGCTTTTTGTGGGTTTTTTGGAATATTTCAGAAGAGCCTTCTTGTGACTCTGAGCTCTTTCAGGGCTCCAGCTCTCCCTGCAATCACAAATAAGGCCACAACTACCCAATGTCAATACCACCCTGGGCAAAAGCACAGCTGGTAACCTTTAGCTGCTGTTCAGCTCTACAGAAATAGCCTGTGGGTGAAAGGAAGAGTTTGTTCAGCATTTCACCCTTTTAAACCTTTTTTTAGGAGAAAAGCCAGATGCTGCTTCCATATTCAACACTCCAACTCCCCAAAGTGATCATATGATTCTTGTCCTCAAGTGAGCAGTGTGTTTCTACTTCAGTAACCCTGCTTGGCAGGTTACCAGGTGCATTTGTTATTTTCTTCATTATAAAGTGCTTTTTAGTCTGAACCAACCTTCCTTCCTTCCTTCCTTCCTTCCTTCCTTCCTTCCTTCCTTCTCTTTTATTTTTGAATGGTATCTCTAACTCACCTCTGTGAAGCTGAAGACAGTAATCAGGGTCAGGTAGTCTTTTTCATAATGATTGAAGAGTTTCTGTACTCTGAAGGAGGCCTTGCTTGGTCAATACTCCTTTTTCAAAGCAGACAAAATTTGGATTTCTATTAAGATGATGCAGAAAGAAATCTTTTTTTTCCCTGGCCCATTATATTTTTTTTAAATTAAAACCCATAGCTATGGTTGGAAGTAGACAAAGGGAAATGGAATTGAGCAAACACAGCAAAAGAAAATGGTGATTGAAGTGTCTATTCATGTTCCTTTTGTTCAAAAGAGACACTGTTAGAAGTTATTCTCTTTTATTAAAAAGTTTGAATAATCATTACAAGAGTGCACAGAGTCTGGGGCTGAAGTTCTCCCCCAGAGAGTGTTTCAACCACCCAGCTGGAGATCCTGCTCTCACCTGCACATGCTTTCACCCCTCCCAACTGCAATTTAAGAGAGAAGTGGATCCTCCTTCTTCCTTCCTACTCTACTCTCTCACTCTAAAACTCCAGTGGCAAAAACATTTACTTTCTCAGAAGCAGAAGAAAGAGAATTAACACCCATCTTTCAAAAGGAAGATTTTATCTGCCTGTCTCCATTTGCCAGTGCCACTTGGGAATCAATACAAAACACCTTCCTCTATATATATAATGCCCAAATTAGGTTGCTTCTAGAAATCATATATTCATTTTTTACGTCACTGAACAAACTAATCAAATCACAGTCTGTTCATAAAAACTTTCACTTCATCTGGGAACAGAGTTTCCAGTGAATAAAAAAATTCAACTTGAAAACAAACCAACAAACCAACCAGCCAGTCACACACATCAAAAAAAAAGGTTAAATTCCAGACCGGGCAGTGTCTCTCCCTGTATTTCTCACAGAGCTGGGTGTGCCATCTCCCCAGGCCCCAGGAGCAGCACTGACTCTGCCAGCCCCACTAGTCCCAGGTTCACCTAGGAACCACAATGCTGAGTTCTCTGGGTAAATTTCACTTTTCCTAGGGGCTGGAAACCTGTGTTGAACATTTACCACCCATTTTCTGGTTTACTAGACTCTCAGGGTGGTATTCACTCCAATAAATTTGGAGTGCTACCATATTTGGGTGACTTATTTAGGCTCTCTTTATATAGCAGAAGAAGGAAAACAATAGGCCCTTCTAGTAACCAGCCCTTCAAAAGAGGCTCTCCTTCAAAGAAAGACACATGTAGGCTGTGTCAAGGTGGCACAGAAATACCCACCTCTTTCCACTGGATAAAAAGGGAGCCTGTTAGTAACTTTTCCAGCTGCAGAGAGCAGCTTTTGAGATGCTTTGCACTTCAGAAAAAAAATGAAATTAATGCTATTCTCAGAGATGGTGCATTTTATGACCCAGTAGCCTGAGTGTCTACATGCCTGGAATAGCTGTGTGCTCTCTGCAGCTGTATGGCTGCAGACACTTCCCCCTATAGCAAGTGCAGCACAGCAGTGCTTTATAGTTCCCAGTGATGTATAACTACTTAGTGATGTCAAAATATTCTTTAATGCAACTGAGAACCATTTCCACTACTTTGCAGCTCTGTGAGGTTAAGCATTGCACAATGGAGCTACTATTTTCTTTTCTCTTTTCTTTTCTTTTCTTTTCTTTTCTTTTCTTTTCTTTTCTTTTCTTTTCTTTTCTTTTCTTTTCTTTTCTTTTCTTTTCTTTTCTTTTCTTTTCTTTCTTTTCTTTTTTTCTTTTCTTTTTTTCTTTTCTAATTTATGTAAAAAAGAAGGGAGGGAAAGACAGAGATAAGGAGCAAGATGAAGCTCAGACACCCTGTGTGTTCCCCAGAGGGGATCTTCTGCCAGACCAGCAATGCAGGGCAAGCTGGTGCTCCAGAAAGGCTGGAATTGAGATTTCTGACCTCTACCAAAGCCTGTGAAACAACAAAACCAGTGAAAAACCAGGAAACACCTCCCTCCCCACACCATACAACCACAAGTTCCAGTCCACTGAAACTCATCATTTCAACAGCAGAGAAATTCTGAGTGGCATTAATCTACGGTGGCAGCCTGGGCTCCCAATGCAGACAGCAGAGTGCTTGAGATTTCATGTACCCAAGGCAGCACTGGACTGGCTCAGGTTTGTATCAGAGCCTCTCTCAAGTGCTTGGCTGGGCTCCTGCCTGCAGGGTGAAGCAGCAAGCCTCAAGGCTGCTCCAGCCCCTGACAGGGCTCAGTGGAGCAGCTCACAGGGGAGCCAGTCCCAGCCTCCTCCTCCTCCCCTGTGCCCACCACTTGTGAGAGCCACTAATTTTATGTGTTCCTTGCTCAGGACAAGTTTCAGCCAGATCAACAAGCCCTGGAACTCCTCCCACCACTCCACGAGCTGGTCTAAGGAATGGGATAATAAGCTGGGGAAGAAAGACAAGGTGCGAGGTCCCTTCAGCTGAGGAGCACGGTCTTAGAATGCACAAGAGTGCAACCACACCTTGTTTCAAAAGATGGCAGCAACAGTAGTCTTTAAAGTAGTGTTTTAAAGTTTGTATTTCCCTTCTCCCCTGGCTGACAGGTTCCTTACATCTGGATTGTGCCTAGAGCTGTACTGAATCCTTGCATTTTTTGTTTCTGCAGCAGAAGTGCAACCCCTGCCCCATGTGCAACTCACAGGCACCCTGTCCTCGGAGCACCCACATCCCATCTCTCCTGGGCTCACCTGTGAGTGCAGCACAGCCCTCCTCCCAGCTGGGAGACACCTCCTGGGAGAGGGAATTCAGCCCAGGAGGGGAAAGTGGCTTATTTACAATCCTAGGTGCAAACCACAGTGGTGTGATAAGAAGTGATACGAGGGAAATTGAGTTTGCCTAGAGGCCTCAAGACCTCCAGAGGGGGCCTTCTCTATCACTCTCTTCATTAAAGCCTGTGCTTTAATGAAGAGGGTGATAGAGACCATAATCCCTTTACTAAAACAGGAATCCTCCTCCCAAGGGAAAGAGTCAGAGAAAAAGCTTTGATACCCTCACCCTAGAGACTTTCCCTGTAAAATGAGTTTTATGGCTATTCAAGAGCATGTGTCAAGAGCATAGGATCATTTAGAGATCTAAAATGGGATATCCCACACAGATCTATCACCCAACATAAAACCAGAAACAAGATTTCATGGCTACTTTTCTTACAAAATATATATTTTAAAAAAGGCATAAATTTACGTCACTGATTTCAGCCTGGAAAGACTTACAACTAAAAATTACATTCTTAACCTGCTCGTGATAATTCTGCTCTGCCCTGTTCAAATGAAAATGACAGAAATGACGTAGTCTTGCCAAGTGTTACTTTAATTTATTGGAATTTATTTTGTATCTCTTCCACATGACAATCTATTGAAATGTGTGCACACAAGGCCGTCCTCCAGCAGTGGTCTTATCTTTTGTCTTGCCTTTTGTTTTCATCTTTTGTTGCATAAATTCTATGTAGATGGTAATACACAGATATATATATATATATATATATAAATACATACAAGGAGAGGAAGTAGGAAAAAGCAATCTCTGTCTTTTGTTGCATAAATTCTACGTAGATGGTAATACACACACACACATATATATATATACATACATACAAGGAGAGGAAGTAGGAAAAAGCAATCTCTTCATGAGGCTGAGTAATCCTCCAATATCTTTCACTAAAAAGGCTGCAGGTGCTCCTGTATTTAGAAGGGCTTAAAAGAAGAGATGGACATCTAGTGAATACAATATCTGCAGCAAGATTTACACTTTGACTGGTTCTGAGGACTACTTGGGAGCCAATTCCCTGTAGCAAATCTGTATCAAGCCTAGAATAATACTGAGGCAAGATCAAATAGTGATGATTATAAGAGCTCATTTTTGTCTGTCCTTATATTCCACAATCATTTTAATTTGGGGTGGACTGCTTTTATTTCGGAATAAATTGACACAGAGCTGCTGCAACAAAGGGACACACATGAACCTTTTCCTATCAAGTCTCATACCACAATATTTGGAAAAGCCTTGCAACTACCAAAAGAGAATTATATTTATTCTGCATAAAAGGAGCTACAACAGTCAAAAGGCCAAATCCTGCCCCTTTCTACTTGGCTTTGTTCCTTTTATCTCGTAACTTCACTGGGAAAATGGAGATTTGATGAGAAATGGAGATATGAAGGGAAGGACTCTTTATATGATGGATTTTAAGCCTCAAATCAAAGTAAAACCTTGAAACTTGTATATTTAAGTTGCATTTGAAGGTGGCCCTTAAGCTACTCCTCCTTTTAGATGTTTTTTACATAGACACTCAAGAATGCAATAAAAACACATCAATGTCCTGTAAACCTTCAAAAAAAGGAGCAAAAAATATGCTCATTATTTTACTTAGCTTTTTATTCCATCATTATGACACAAGACAGAACTTAAAGACAACATCACTGAAAAAGTCTTCAACTTCATTAAAATTAACACTAATATGTTTTATGAAATTCTTTTGCTATGATACACTTTTCCCTTGTGGAGTGCTAGGAAGGAATTTCTCTGGAAGGCTGCAGCACATTGCCACCCGCTGCCCATCCAGGGCTCTGCAGCTGAAAAACAACGTGTACAAAACAGCAACATTTAACACAACGCAACATACAGCTCCCGAGGAAGGGGGACTCACCCCGACTTTGGCACAGTATTTATAAAAACACAGTTGTGAGCTTCTCCCTTTCATGGGTCTGTCTGTGTTTTTTTCTTTTCTCTAACTTTCTTAATGCTGGAGCTTTGTTATTTCAAAGGAAAAGCCATATTCTTTCTCAGTGTCACGCATCTCAATTTATTAGTTTTGGTTTTCTGAAATTTGGATTCCAGTTTATTGCTTTAAAACAATACATAAAATCATACATTTATAAATATATATATTATATCCTGCATATATAACATTGGTTTTCCTTTAGAATGGGAGGGCAGACTTTGCACTACATACTTCATTGGTTTAGGCACAATGTTGTTCTTAGATTCTCTGAGCTGCTTCCTATCAGAACCTAAAAAAATACTTTTATAATCTTGTATCAAATTTTAAAGTTTTTTGCAAATATATGTATAAGAAAAAAATATTTTGTATTTCCCCCTCTAAGCTCACTAATACCCTTATAAAATATATGGCTTTTCATGTTCCACTTTATTTTAGTGTTTTTCAAAAGGCAGTGAAAAGAAGTACAACTTTACCCTTTAACAGCTTTTTTTTTTAATATATATATATATAAGCACAGAAACCAGCTTGTGCACTTTCTATAGAATTCCAATGCATATCATGGTAATGTAAGTGCAGTGATTTTTTTAAAAAAGCAGTCACGATTGATTGACATCTGTATATGAAAACATAACATGATTATTATACAATACCCATTACAGAATATACAATCATCAAAACTGCAGATATATAAATACATTTTTAGCAACATCAAAGCAACAGTTTTATCTTATACACAGCATATGAATACAGAGTTATTACACTAAAGTTTTCACCTTGTATTTTCTCAAAAGCTTGCTGAAAAACAGGAAGAGACTGTATTTGTAAATTAACTGCTTGACAGTGCTGTTGAGAAATTAAAGTGAACAAAGTTTTAAAAAAGTATATGCAATTGAATTGGTATAAAACAAACAAACCCCCCCCCCACGTTTTCCAATGTCACCGTTGTTTTCCTATGAGACGGAGGCATGGGTATGGGTGGCAGTTCCACAGAGTCAGGTCATACAAGGGTTTCTGGGAGGGCATCAGGATTATCAGCTGATAACAGCTCCCAAATCTGCCACCTCTCCCTCTGCCACTCATTCCAGTCCGCCTCTGAAACACTTTTACTGTTGTGGCTGTGAGGTGCTGTGGAACAGCTGTGACCCGCGGGTGCGTGTGGGGCCGGCTGCTCCTGCCTGGACGTGGCCTGCTCAGCGGCTCTGCCTGGGGGCCCTCCAGCTGCCCTCGGCCCCAAACTCTTTTCTGGGCGTTGAAGTCTCCACAAAGAGTGCAGCGTTGAAGAAACACTCGAGCTTGTTTTTGCTGGGCCTGGGTAAGGGGGCGGTGGCCGCTCTTTCCTGTAAGAGGGCTTGGCTAAGCTTTGCAAGCAACCCGCGCTCGAGTCGCGCTCTCTGAGGTCCTCCACACTGCTCAAAGTCAAGCGCTGCTCCGACCTGGAGTGGGCCAGGTCCGAACTCCTGCAGCCGCCTGCCCTGTGTGGGTCACTGCACAGCCGAGAGGCCACGGGCTGGAGCTGGCACTCGGGAATGGCGGCCGTCGTCTGGCTCCTGCGCATCACCTGCCTGCCACTGTCCAGTTCCGAGGAGCTGCCCTGCCATCGAGGGGAGCACGTGGCGAGGTTCCCCTGGGAAAGGGAGCACTGTCCAGGGCGCAGCGAGCTGCTCTCGTAAATGTTCCCGTAAGAACCTGGGGGTGGAGTCAGAAACACAACATGAGGCTGCAGAGCCTTTCATGTGGCATTCAACAACTACTGCTTTTCCCTTGTATCATGCGGTAGAAGAGGGATGGGGGCTGAGGCAGACTGGGAAAGTTGGGGCTCTTCAGCCTGGAGAAGAATGTACAGAAACCTCATAGCACCTTTCAGTATCTGAAGGGGGCTGACAGGGAAACCAGAGAGGGACTCTTCATCAGGAACGGTAGTGATAGCACAAGGAGTTATGGGTACAAATTGAAAGAGGGGAGATTCAGGTTAGATATGAAGAAGACGTGTTTACTGTGAAGGTGGTTAAACACTGGAACAGGTTGCTCAGAGTGGCTGGGGATGGCCCAACCAGTGTTCAGGGTCAGGCTGGATAAGACCTTGAGCAACCCAGTTTAGCTGGAAGTATCCCTGCTCAAGGGAGGGGGGTAAGGATTAGATGATCTTTAAGGTCCCTTCCAACCCTTATCACTTTATGGTTCTATGATTCTATGAATCCTAGAAGAACTTAGAAGTATTTCTTGAAGCAATTTTAAAATGAAATTTTTAATTATATTTGATAGTTTGAAATGTTGCTGGTTCTGTATTTCACTGAATACAGAGAAGTATAACCACTGTGCTCCTCTGTATTCTACTTAAGGTCACCTTTTTAAAGTCCAGCTCTGGACAATGTGAATTGTCCTACTGATTTCACTGCAATTTCTTGAAAACAAGGAATTGGTTTCTTTTTTGCTAGATTAGGACTTTAAAATTGAGAAATTACTGACCTGTGATTACTGGATCTTTGCAGCCACTTTTCAGCGTTGAATGCCAAGTGCCCCAGATATCAAAATGATCTTCAGAAACATCTAAACAGCAATAAGAGCAGGGAAAAGATGATTAATCAATCCTCTTAAAGACATTATTTAGAAATACACAAATAGAAAAGTAAAACCTTATGTAATGTACCAGTCATTAACACCCAGTGGCACCTTCACTGTGTACCTAACACAAGCATCTCATTTGTGAGACCCCACCAGGAGTACTGTGTACAGTTCTGGTGATCCCAATACATGGACATGGAAATGCATGAAAAGATCCAGAGGAGAGCTATGAAGCTGGTAAGAGGACTGGAGCACCTTGTCCACAAACACTGGCTGAGAAAATTGGGGCTGTTTAGCCTGGAGAAGAGAAAGTTGTATGGAGACCTTGCAACAGCCTTCCAGTATCCGAACAGGGCTGACAGGGAAGCCAGTAAGGGACTCTCCATCAGAAACTCTAGTGAAAGGACAAGAAGTAATGGGTGCAAATTGAAAGTGGGGAAATTCAGGTTCGATATTAGGAAGAATTTTTTTACTGTGAGGGTGGTGTGGGATTGGAACAGGTTGCCCAGAAAGGCTTTGGACGCCCCAAGCCTGGCAGTGTCCAAGCCAGGCTGGTTAAGGCCTTGAGGAATCTGATCTAATGGGAGGTGTCCCTGCCCATGGTAGGGGGGGTTGGGACTGATGATCCATTCCAACCCCTTGACATTCTATGACTCTGTATTTGCCCACAGCTACTTGTTTCAAGATCAGATCCTGCAGTGGATTCAGTGAGCTCTGTATGGGCATGGTGCCTGAATTTGCTGAGTCCTTAAGTCCTCTGCCTTACTGCAGTCAGAGAAGTTGTACAAGAACAGGGGGATTTGGTCCACAAAAGGCAGTTTCTGGCAAAGCTCTCTCAGGCAGCCTGAGCCCCAGGGGTCATCATAAGGCATGCTCCATCAACCCGAGGATGCTGCCAGTCTTACCCAGAAGCGCAGACACAGAACAAAAATTTTATGAAATATTGGGTTATAAACAGTTTAATGCCTTTTTCTGATTCCACTAGTCAGTAGAAGAACTTCTTAATTTGTCATGGTCTAGTATCATTGTGATACACATTGAAGTCCAAAAGATGGTTAATGAAATAAAACTTAATGTAATTTCCTGTTCATAACTTAATAGAAATCTGACCAAATTCTTAAACCTGTTCAGAGATTTAGAAGATAAAGTCCAATTGGCATTTATAAAGCATGTTATTGAGATATTATTCAAAATCCCATTAAATCCAAAGGGAATTAAGTGCCTCAGCAGTACATCTGAAATTAAGAGGTTTTAAAAATACCACCAAACAGTTATGTGCATCCCTAAGCACTGAAAGTTCTCCGTTTGGCTCACTAAGTATAAATTTCATAGATGAACATTTTTTTACATATATATTTTTATAGGAAAAGCATCTGGAAGTGCTGGTGAGCTATTAGTTCAAACCACAGTTCTTTACCAAAGAAATCATTCAGGTATGCACTCCACAGGTAGCTATGGGAATAATGGATCCCTACACTAGTACTGCTTAGTATGTAACTGGTTGCAGAAGTAAAGCTGTGCAGCTCAGCTATGTTTTCCAGTGAGAGGGTGTTGAGGTCATTCTTTACAACTGGAGAAAGTTTGTGCCTGAAATCTTAAAATCTCAGCTTTTTCCAAAGCCTGGACCATACCCTTGCAGGTATTACCGTCCCATGGATCAGGACTAGACTTTGCCATGCTGTCACAGGCAGGCTGAAAAACTGGACATGCATAGTTCTATTTTCCTAATATCTCTAAGTTTTGTGAAGTGCCATACCATGAACATCCATGACAGCTGGCTGAGCCAATGGGAAGGACTCAGCACAGATCCTTTGGGCTCAACAGAAAAAAAAGGATATTGGTCTATCATTTTTTTTATAAGGTTATTTACACTATTGCTCCTCAAATCCTGGTAGCTGAAAATGCAAACCAGGCCCTTCTCAATTATTTCAGAAGTCTCCATCAGTCACTGAGGAGGAGCACAAGCAGGATGCACTATACCTTTTCCAGCCTGTGATGCAGAAGAATTCTCCTTTGGCTTGGTTTGCAAGTGTCCAACCAGCGTGTACTGCTCAGGTACCTTGTACAGCTTATCTGGGCTGTGGGCAACTTCTTCTGGCATTGCCACCAGCGAGCGCTCAGACAGCACCGGGGAGTTGTTGTCGTAAGGGGAGACATCACCGCTGGAAGCTTTGTTGGAGTCTGTGGAAGAATGTCTTTCTCCTGTGGAGTAGGAGCCTTCTGACCGCAGCATCTCAGGGCTCCTGAGAAATTTTGATGAACAAATTACAGTTAATAAAAAAATGCTTCATGTTCGCAGTTACAGGTACAGTTTGGCATCAAGGCCAGGATGGATGGGGCTCTGAACAGTCTGGTCTAGTGAAAGGTGTTCCTGCCCATGGCAGGGGGTTTGGAACTAGATTACTTTTAGGGTCCCTTCCAACCCAACCATCCTATGATTCTACAATCATACAGATAAAATCAAATACATGAGAATGGTCACAGCTGCTGAAACGAAAACACTTCAGAAACAGTTACTGAGGTGGATTTTCCATGAGTAAAACTTTTGCCATGAAGTGGCCAGCAGAGGCCACTCAAAATCAAAAGATGTTGCTGTCAAGAAAGAAAACAACAAAAACCCACACAACTGTACGGTAAACCAGAGGAAATGAAGCAGTTAATAAATTCCTTATGTTACCTTGACAATGTAGCATGTGGCAACAATAAAGCTGAAGGCATGATAGGGAAGATTAGTTTGCTGCTAAGCAGTATGCTAAAACAAATTCTTGTATTCTGAAGTTTTACATAGAGAAATCAAGCACTCAGCTTGCCTTTCACACTATGATCCTCTTCTAGAGACATAAGAAGGTAAATATTCTACAGGGGACAAACAGATGTATTTACTGTACTTATGACTGCGGCATCAAACAGCTGGCTCTGCTGATACCTTCTAAAACTTCTTTTATCTTTTTACCTTCACACCCCAACAATATGAACTGCCTTTAATTCTGCCAAGAAAAGGCAAACACAACTCCCACCTAAGTACAGCCAAAGATCAGAGAGAAAACTAATTTCTGAAATGTTCTGGGAACATTGATGGAGATTTCTTGAACTGTCACAGTTTGCTGTGCAGGTAGGAGGCAGGCTGTGAGTCACTGAATATCCACAAAGAACATGTAGAACTACTCTGTAAATAAACATAACTTTTTTTCCCCTGTTGTTCCTTGCTAACTCATATTTCTATTACTCATTTTTTGTTTCTCTGCAGCTCTGTTTCATAGATGCTTATCTTTTGCTTGAGTCAAACACTTTAATATCTGTTCTAATTTAATGTGATACAACAGAGGCTCATTCCTGTAAATGTCTGAAAACGGTCAGCCCTTTTCCTAGTCAAATCCAAAGACAGCTTGAATGTAGTAAGCAGCCAAAACTCATTTATCACTATGGAACAGTAACTGTCTTTCCAGACAAATAACATAAAACTGATGAAAGAAAATAAAGAAAACACACAGCCAACCACAGCATAGTAAGTATTAATACAGAAATACAGACAAAACTTAACACCACTTTCAACCTGTTGTTTTTTCCCCAGCTGATTTACATATAACATATCCTCAAAAAGAAATATATATACAATCAACAGCATGATTATTATGTTATTCAACATTCCTATTTTTTTTCCAGTAGGAAAGCAACCATAAAGTGTTGGGAATTAATTAATAATGTTACTCCTCAGTAACTCTCAGTGACAAAACCATTGCTGGAGTTAAACTGAGGCAAGCTCACAAAACAGAGCTGCCATTTGGCAAAGTTGCTCTGTCACAAGCTTCCCAGAGAAGCATGGTAATGCTGGGGAATCATAAGAAAAAAAGCCTCAATTACATAACTTCACAACTAAACTTCTTATCTGAACATAAATCAAATGTAAATTAATCTATAAACTGACATACACTGAAGAACTATAGTTTTGTAAGTATGTATAATTCTATCACAAACCTTTTTTCTTGTTTTTTGCAATTTGCGGCTTTCTTTCTGTCCTCCTAAGTCCTAAAAACCCCTGTGCAGTGATATGAGATGTAAGCAATGTCTTGGGATTTTCAGAAGAACTAGAAGGACCTCTTAGAAAAGGGGAGAAATGCTGGGATCTGCAGGTTTCCTATGACCAAACGTCCTTTTTTCCAGCTTTCTAGATTGAATGCCATCTAAAGAGTAAGCTTTATTGCATGTAAGTCTTTGCAGCATCAAAACCTGACTGTGCTTCACAGGACAAAGACAGAGGTAAACCAGCACTTAGCCATAGCAAGGTAACACAAGGAATAAGGGAAATGGAAATGGAAATGAAAGAATGTGGGAACATAAACTTGAGCTTTGTGAAACACTGATTTCATGTCTTACCTTGAATGATCTGTTATAGTCTACCTCTTCTCAAGACAGAGCTCCTGCTAAAAATTTACCTGAATGGAAACTTTCAAGTTTTTGGAAAGATTCAAACATTCAAGTTTCTAAACTGATTTACAGTTTTGGCTGGTAAGTCCATACTATTTTTTATATATATGTATAATATCACTTTCAAATTTGTTCAGACAAAATAGCTTTAAAAATCAAAATAACTGCTGTGGACTCTGTCAATCTTACTACAAAAGACCATCAAATTAAATACTTAAAAGCAGGAAATTGAACTCATACATTTGCAGCTTTACTTCACAAACAAAATAAAACAACTTGCAAGAAGACTTTGGTTTGTTTCCTTGCAAATAAAGAAAGAATTCTCACAAATCCCTTAAAATTAAAGTTTTGTATCTGTTTGCTTTACTGTTTGAGTTCATTAGCAAATAGATGTTTACTACAATTCAAAATTCTTCTTCCCTTGGACAGTGAGATTCTCTACCCTTCACTGGGGAGAAACTAAATTGGAAGGCAAACATAAATACTGTGTAAGATACCCACTCCTCCATATGCAATATACGAGGAAGGGCAGATTATTGTCCCCACAAAGAATAATAGATGATTATGTGCAATCAAATGTGAGGAATGGGAAGGCAGGTAAAGTATTTTTCAGGGACTATGAAGTATGTTAAGGAAAAGATTTTAAAAGTGGCTAAGTACCAATGGAAAGGTTTGAAAGCAGCAGAAGGAACCTACGCCACATGAATTTAAAAATACAATTTCAGATTCCAAAACAACAGGCATCTTTCTATGAATTGATGTTGTCCACCAGAGTCCACTTGCATGGGTGAACTGGAAGTGTGTTAATCACAATAATTGCTTCTACTGAGGATATTCCTACTTTTCTACTAGCATCAAGGTTGTTAAAACAGGAAATCCCTTTCTGTTTCTGTTTCTCACAGAAACACTTTTCTGTTATAACTTAAAGCTTCTGAGAGGGAAAACTATTATGCCTTCAAGAGGCAAATCATATGCAGTGACATGGCTTGGCAGCACCCAGTACTAATTTCCACACATATTTGAGTAACACAGGTGCTACCAGCAAGGCAGATTACTGTAGGATTGTGATGTGGTTGCTGGTAGAGGACTCAATGTTTCAAGGAGCCTCTGCAGCTTTAAAAACTGCATTTACACATACTGTAAGACTTGTTGTATGGTTTCATCTTTGTGTCACAGATCAGGATGGATTAAAACTCATTATAATATTCCGGAAAAAAATCAAAAAATGCTGTAACTTTGAGACAGTTTTACTCTGAAAGGATTACTAACCATGAGAAGCATTAAATAACCATAAGAAATAGATTTTATTTTTTGTTACTTTAAAGGTGCTTCATCTTACAGCTGTAAACCCAAATTCCATTGTCATCAAGCCAACATACAAAAAATTGGGAAGTCACCCACAAAAGCACACTTCACAATTGCTGCCATTTGTAATTAGCGCTTTATCATGAACAACTTCCATGAATTCCCTGACACACTGTTCACAATGCTTAGCTCTTAAGGGAACTGAAAGATGAGGAACACCTGATTTTTTCCTCCTCTGGGGAGGAAAAGAGACTGTGTTTTCTCTGTTAGATCAGAGCCAAGAAAGCATTTATAATGACAGCAAGAGCAGAAATGTGAGGGCAATTGCAGAACAGGACCTTCAAAGCAATTAATGTGACATTGAAGTCTCAAAGTTGATTCTATACTCTATGCAGTCAACTAGCTCTTCTGATGAAGACTGTCTCAAGAATATATAAAGTTTTTTGTTCCACAGATCCACATTTGTATTTTGAGTATGTGACCAGGCAATTTCCAACAGCAATGAAGATATATTTTGGAGGCTCATTTTTATGAAATCAAGACATCTCTGTAGTCTGCTGTCTCACATTTCTTATAGGAATAATAAGCAACACATTTGTAGCCTCAAAATTGAGATTATGTTGTGAAATGCATTAATCTCTTAAGAGCATCACAGTCCTAGCAATAACACTAAGCAACATTCTCTCTAATTGCCTGGAATATCTTAACCAAGAAGTTGCAACCACAGTGAAAACATATCTCATTAACACTAAAAGTAAATCACTTACATGACAGCAAAGTAGAAAAAAAATTATGGTAATTTTTTCCTATCTCAGTGATATTTCATCTGCCCATTACTGAAAACACAATAAATTAGTACTACTGTAGCTATATGCTCCTGTTTGGCTTCAGAACACTCCTTACAAAATACCTTTTGTCAGTTGTGACCAGCTTTTCACAAAAGCTGCATTTTCTCCTGAAGGTGTGCATGCTGGCTAAGAGTAAGGAAGTTCAAGGAAAAGTCAATTAAGAATCAGGATCTAACAATTACCTGTTACATCCACAATGATTTGTGACTAACTTAGGCACAACTAGTATGTGTAGTCACATATGAGATACAATTTGATGTCTTTTTGTTATACAGACAGTGAAATCCTGCAAGAAGTTTTTGTTAGGTTGTTAGAAATTTTATGATCATTCCAAACTAAGGGCTGAAAGGAAGAAGTCTCTACACACTACCTTATGTCATATGATTTGTAGTGTCTGTCCTAATTGTAGTCTTGGCTTCTGGCAAATGTGAAACTAGTCTAAAAGACAGCTTATGTACCTCTAACTATCCTGCACTTACTGTGATTTAAATGTACATATGGTTACTTGTCTATCAGACAAACTAGCTGAAATTACTTCACACAGAGAAAATTACCCAAATCAGATGATCTGTGATAATTTTCTACTTCATGTGGTTAAGTTAGCAAACTAATAAGATCCTTTACAACTCAATATATACTGCACATATTTTTGTTTCCAAATTTTATAGTTAAAGAAAGCTTTTTCCTGAAGGTCTTAGTTACACTATTTCTTGCATACCTTTCCCTTTGAAGCCAGGCACACTATTATGTTACCTTTAACTATACAATGTTAAGAGGGAGAGAAAAAAATCATAGCTGACTATACAAATTCAATTTTAATTATATTCTGGATGCACTAGGCACTTTCCACAAACACAGGAAGACAAACTCCAGAGAGTTTAGAGTCTAGAAACCCTCTTAAAAATTACTTAAAACAAGTCTGTCAAATTTTGTGATTTTTTGGGTCTGCCATATTGGGATTCACTAGAATAAAGACAATGACTGTGTGGTCCCATGAGAAAGCCAGGAATCCTGTTAATCTGAATGTACAAACTCACAGCATTAAGGCACAAGGGTGCAGGTAAATATACACCATACACAAGAATATGTTATATGTTAGGATATAGAATATCCTAACTGCTATAGTGACCAGTGTGATTTTTTTTCTCTTCAGATCCTTCACAAAGCACACAATTAAATAATATCCAAAGTTTCCACAGGGCTGCTGTTGTGGCAGTTGCCTTGTTCACAATGTCCTACATGTACAGCATAGGAGAAGAATGACAGAGTGGTCAAGCAGCTCGCTGTGACGGTGTTAAGGCACTCTAGGGTGTGTTTCAAGGATAGTGGAATACATGCTTCCTGTTACTGAAGACTACAATAAACCCAAGACACAAACCAGCAGATGACTAAAAAACATCCTGTCAGATAATAGTGCACTGAATATTTTTATGTACATGTCATTCTGTTCTCTGCAGCAGAACACAATATTTCCTCTGAATCAGGGAAACAAGTTTTGTCTTTAGAAAATGCTGTACAAGAGTCATAATTTCTTTGGCAGAGTCTGTGTAATAGGGAGGATATTTCTACTCCACTGTAGACAGTGCAGAAGAGCTGTGGAAAACTAGAACCTTTTGGACACTTCCAGTGGGAGATAGAAATTCCCAGCAGAAAAAGGGATGATGAAAAAACAGATTACTCACGATGACTGGGAAGCTTTTCTTCTCAGCAAATAGTCTACAACATCTGGGTCAGTCTCTAATAAGCTAATAAGCACTTCATTCTGTAAGTCAGGGGAAACCTATGAAGACATAAAAGAACACTTAGTTGGAGGTTAATATCCTTTCATATACATTAATTTTGGTGCTATGCTTAATCTAAATGAACAAGTACAAGTACATTTACAGAAAGAATATAAAATATTCAGAAGCTTTCACTTAAAAGAGAAATTTCATGTAAGAACAGATGAAGTAGGACTGAAGATCACTTTGTACACAATGTTCAGTGCTGATTACTGTTGAATAACTGGTTGGTATCCAGTTGGTTATTATATCTGGAAATAACAGTGGGATTACTTATGTATCACAATCTGAAAAGCTCCAGTTTAAGGTCCTCACTTTACACCACCCTTCAAAGATCTGAGGACATTTACGAATCTCCATCTCTGCCTCTCCAGCCACTCCGACCAACAGGCTCAGTCAGAGTTTGTGTCACCTTCTTTGGAGATTGGCCTTCTGATTTGCTAACTTTCTCTTTGCACTTAGTATGGGTATGAACCTTCAAAACTCTTGACAGCTTCGAATGCTGCGGGATACAGCAACATCTCCTGGGCAGGCAGCAGAAATGGCACCCCAAAACCTGCACAAGTAAACTTTGTGTTTCCAGCTTTATATGAGTCTTGCCAATCCTCAAGTGAGTTTGTCTGCATTACAGTGGAACATTCAACAAAACTTCAAAACACTGAAACAGATTAAACCATCCAAGAACAACCCAGGTTCACTCATGACAGATGGAGCTCAACGCAAGACCATCTCAGCAAGGGGTCATCAGCTGGGCAATACATGTTTCTGGATGCAATCTGTCAGAGCCTCAATCTCTTGACCTTCAAGTCACACTTCATGGACCATTTGTTCTCCCTGACATTTCCTGGGAAATAGGAATAGAATTACTAACACATTCCCCAGGGGAATATCCCATTTTGGGAGGCATTTAGGGAGTCTCGTTACATAAAAAGCATATTTCTTAAAATAAGGAAATAATTAGAAAATAAATGAAGATATGCATAATTTAATTCAAACTGATCCAAAATCTCTATGAAAAACTTGTGTAACCACATAGTCATTTTTTAATATTGTTTTCAGTCTCTGAACTAGAAAAACAGTCTTACTGATGGTCACTGATACACTAGTCTTTAAACAATTTTTTTTAATCGGAATATAATTTATAGAAACCTGGTGCACTGTAATTTCTCCATTTAGACAGCCTTTCTGTACACTAGAAGAAACTCCAGAAAAAGTTTCATGGTAAAACAAAATCCACACCTTTTTGTCTGTAACTTACTATTCAGCTTTTTAATCAAGTAACTTTGTAATAAAATACTGAGAGAATTTTGTCAGAAAAATAAAAAAACATCTTGCCTCATTAAAAAAATATGATAAATCCATCACAAAAAGTCTAAAAAAGTTTCACAAGAAGTTCAGTTCCAACAGAAAGCTTCTATGAACCCCAATCTTAATGGTTCTATTGATTCACAGGACTTTTACCAGAATGAATATGCCAGTAGATTTGTACTGATGGTCTCCTTGCCAGCTACCTACTGGGTTTGGGGCTTCCTCCTGTGCAGCAATTTTGTTCAGTTTAGCTCAGTAACTTGGCAAGTGCAGAATTGATATGCATGTAATTGTAAACTTACACTTATAGAGAACTACAATATCAGTATCTCAGGAAGATGTCACCATGACTATTACTGAATTAATTGTTTCACTGGTAATTGCACCTAAGTAGATGGATGAGAACTTGAAATTTGGGACAGAAGGGAAGCCAAGGAAGCTGGTGAAATAACAGCTCTGGAGGATTTACAGGGACATATCAGAGGGTTCTAGGATTGTCAGGACTCCAGCAGAGTACCAGATATTCTGAGATTTTGGGGTTGGGTGCTACATGAGAGTCACAGCTGTTGAGACACAGAAGGGTGGAGAGACCCTTGAAGTGTCTCCTTTGTGCTGTGCCTTGCCACTGATGTGGCACAGAATGGCAGTGTGTGGCTGCCTCCACAGTGGGAAGACCACAGTAAAAATATGAAATTTCATACACTCTGTAGCACTTCTTTGCAGCAGGGCTGGATTTGGATACAAGGAGATGAAATACATGAACAAGCTGCTGATCTCCATCCTTCATGCAAAACCAAGTCAAAAATGAAGGGTTGGGTTGTGCCTCCTTTCATTCAGCTGCAGAGACTGGCAAAGAACAGTCCTTTATACATCCCCATGAAACATTTTAATACAGCCCCAAGACTCACTGAAATGGGCAAGATTTGGATATGAAAGTGATTATCATCACTGACATTAATGAACCATTACCAGATTTCATCTTCCATAGGAAATCCACTTTTGCATGCTACTGATGTTAACAACAGTTAGTAAAAATGGTGCTCAGTATCCTGGGTTGTTCTGACAAACAGAATCTCTCTGACCCACCAATATGTCAGAATCATTCTGATATTGTGGTCTGGATACCCCACCACATCTCGGTTTCCTAGGGTTCGGTTCACAAATGCTGTTCCAGTTTCAATGCTGAAACCAATCACAGTTTCACAACCTCCCCATACATAACAGCAAGGAAAAAAACCCAAAAAAACCACAAACAAAACCAAACACAAAAGCATCTGAGCATTAATACACCATGTTATAGTTGTTTCACAACCTCCCCATATATAAAAGTAACAGCAAGGAAAAAAAACCCAAAAAACCAAAACAAAACCAAACACAAAAGCATCTGAGCATTAATACACCATGTTACAGTTGTAGCTGAATGCTTAACTCCATATGTTTTTTTTAACGTGGCATAAATGTCAAGTATAAACACTAAAAGCAACTCTGGAAAACAAAAGAAATCCTTTTTCCCACACTTCATTTAACCTCTAGAGGAAAGTTGAAGCACTAAAGAGATGAAGGAATAAATCCATCAGAATTAGAGCCCAGATGCAGGTTAGCCTAACCTTAGCCCCATCCTTTCCATATTGAAAGTCACAATGCATGCCTTAAGTATTATGTACGGAGCTGTGTCTGTGCTGAACTTCTTAAAGAGAAACCACAATAAGAACACTTCAACTATCATATGTATTCTTATTCAAGTATTATCTTAAACTTGATTGTGCCAACCTCACTCTGGGCCAGCAGACCTTCAAACAAGACTACAGTTCTGTCACTTTCTTTTACTAGTGTAGAAGGAAAAATAGCACCTAGCATTTTCCTGTGAAAAGCATTAAAAAAAAAAGAAAAAAGAAAACTATTGCAAGTGTCTCACTGGTAAAGAATAAAAATAAAAGGCAGGAAAACCACAAAGAAGTTCATCTGAGGCTAAGACATCTGAGGCAGGGCCCATGATTGCTTTCTCATGCTCTACTCCCTTATTGAAAACTGATAGACATCTTCCATTTACAGTACTGTGTGGCCACCAGCCCACAGTTCAGGGCTGTTCATCTTCTTCCAACAATGTCTCCAGCACTCAGCTTTGCTGAAGCACTGAACGCTTCCAGAGCATTCTTTCTGCTTTGGGAACTTATCTCCTCAGTGTAACACACAGTGCGGCTTAGTCTCAGGACACAACAACTGAAGTTTTTTCCACTTTTTCAAGATTACTGGTTTTGTTACAATGCGTATTTTTACTAAAATGAATATAGAATAACAAAGACCATCACTAGGTCTGACTGGCCTCTGCTATCCCCAGAGCCCTGCTCTCTCAGACACAAGTCCTGCTGAGCTGACCTACAATTTTGTACACAAAAAGAGCGTAAGAGAAAGCCACAGAATGAACTGCTCAGGTAAATGCTAGGCAAAGGAAATGTGGCCTAACTGAGGTTAAGTAAACAACATATCCAACTCCAAGGCCATCAGCCTTCTTATGAAGAACTTGTTTGCTTCAGCAAAAGAACTGAAGGGAACTCAGGAACTACACAGATTTGTTTTATTCCTTTTACCCAACTAATAAACAAGAAAGCTTTGTCCTTCCTCTACATCCAACCAACAAAAAAGTCTTGGGTAGGGAAGGTAATTCCTTAAATTAATCAAGGATCCCTGCAGAAAAATTGTCTTCTTGACTTATAAAACTGAGATGTGAAAGATGATTTTCAGTCTTGTCTATGCATTGCTCAGTATACAACTGAATGGCTAACCCCATCATTTTCGCAATCTTCTAAACAATATACCTTTATCTACACAGAAACCATTCTAAGCAAGATATAAGTACACATTTTTAATATTTTTACTTACTGCAAAACATTCTCCTTTCTAGAAGACTACTTTTTGTTACCAATAATTACTGATACTAATTTAATGCAGCTTCTACGGTTTATTTCATTCCCATCTACTTTAATATCAATCAGCTATTTCGTTATTTATCTTGCAAATGCATAAGAGTTATATGAAAAAATATCCACCCACCATGAAAAGGGTTTCGTAGTTTTCAATCATCTTTTGCACAACAGCTATGATAGCAGTACTCTCTTCAGCTCGAGCTGAGCTCTGAACCGAGAATTCTTTGTCTGTAGATTTCTGCTTGTGCAACAAGTTAGGGCCAAAGATGGTGGCCAGGTTAAGTGATGTCATTTTGTTCCCAGTGATCTAGAAAAGAGAATAAAAATGAGGTGGGGTCTCACAGGGCCTAATGTATACAGATAGGTATACAGACACATCTATACACACTCACACCCCTGCACACCCACACACAAACACGCACTCTCTGTCCCCCCTGATTTGGTGGATGCTTCATTCATCAAAACGAAAACCCGCTGCTGCTTGTCAATAAAAAAATGAACTTTTAGAAACACCTTGTTTTGAACATCTCTGCAACAAGCACTGCAGATTTTCTGGATATATTTTCAAGTGGATTAGAGGAGTAGAAGGTGGAAGTGTTTTCTGCCCTTAATTCCCTGGGAGCTCAACAGTGGCATCCTTCTGAACTCGGAGCAACCTCCCTCCTGCTTCAGCATCTCACCACATTACTGTCTCTGAGGACCAAACACTGAAAGCTCCTGGCTTTCTCAAGTAGCATTCAGGATTTGAAACATATACAGTGATACTTTCCCATGTTTAAACTGTTGAGATAAATGAGGAGCAGGCTTATTTTTTTTATGAGTATTTTCCTGTATTTCTAGAACATGACAAATGGTTACTTGTTTGGTGGCTTGTTTTAGTTTGTTGGGGTTTTCATCTTTTTTTCTACTTTTATAAACCTGTGCTCAAGGAAGCAACAGTAACCTGAAGTTTGAGGAAACAAAAGGATAGGAATACATACTAGAATACACAGGAATTACCTGAAAAATATGTCATAACATCAAAACTTTTGTTGTCATATTTGTTATTAGACTACTATATTCCCTTCTACTCTTCAATAAAAAGTAGAGGTCATTTGAACTAATAGTTTTTAAAAAGGATATAAAGAAACATCAAAAAGAGGTAGTAAAAATAGAATTTCAAGAAGTGAGTTTTACAAAACAGATGATTTCAAAGCAGTATATTTAATTTTTTTTCTAGCTGATCATTCATCAAATACTCTAGTCAAACTTAAAACTGCACTGACTATACCTGGTTTATTTTTTAAAGAACTCAACTAGACAGCACAGAAATGACAGTAAAAAGCTTTTTCTTGGTAGGAGCGTTGTGTAATGCTGGAAGGCCATCTGCACTAAGTAGGTGCATGGGCAGTCACAGCAAACATGTTGGCTCTTTGTTCAGAGACTCATCCCAGCACACTGTGAGAACAGCACACCCCTATTTGCACACCACCAAGCACCCAGCTGTTTCTCAGGTGACCTTGCTTTTTAAACTCTGTCTGAGTTTTGAGCCACCACAGATGCACAGGCACACGGGGCCTCAAGTGTGCCAGGGCAGCCTCTGGCTGTGCCCAGATCTGCATGTGCAGGCTGTTTGTACAAACAGTGAGCCTTTTCTTAAGGGCAGCCTCAGGGCATCCTTAAAAAATGTTGTAAACATCTCCACTGAAATTAACTGAATGAGTAATTTTAATAAAGTTAGTCATCCATCTTCATCTTCTTGAGAGAAGGGCTGTTGAAAGAAATCAAGAAGAGGGCCTGTGTGCCAAAGCTTGGCTGTCTTCCTTCCAATGATAGCAAACAGTCTGATAAAATACTTTCTCTTGCCCTGAATGCCTTTATTCACTTAATTCTTCATAAATAGCTTAAATAATTGTGAGCAGAATACTGTATTATCTATTAAAGGTATCCAGTTGCACATAAGATTCCTGATGCTTACAATACTGTCAAGATAACTTACATAAATCTACCTTACCAAAATATCTGTGGCAAAGCTGATGTACAGTGGTTGAGCCAAATGAACTCTGTTAAGCAGCATCTCCTTGCCCTGCAATAAGATCCTCTGGGTACATTCCTGAACCAACAGAGAACTCTTTGCAGGACCAGAGGGACCACGACCTTAGCTGGGTTATACATGTTTTTAAGCACAGTAAATTATTACAGGCTGCTCTTTCTAAATGCTTTCCATCACAGTGATATAGTTTTTTATCAACTCCTTGCTGAGAACAAAAATAACAGCATATAAAGTGGATTTAGAAGTGAAATAGGCCTTGAAGTCACATACAACACTGCAAGTTAGGACTTGTAAAGACGGAATAACTGGAAGTTAGGATTTGAGGCAGAAATTTGGCAAAAATAAGTCTCAAAGTGCTAACTGTTAAAATGAGACAATTGCAAAAGCCATCCAAATTTGACAAAATCAGCAGGATTTTCCATCTGGAAGACAAAATTCTTGAGGAGTTTCCTAAGAGTCTCAGAAGTAGTCTCTGCTGCAATTCAGAGGACTGAGAAATCCTTCCACAGATAAACCAGTATATATATTTTTGTCAAGCACTGACAGACTATATCCATTTTACTCAGTTAACAGAGCTGCCCTCCTTTTGCACAGAGCCTACCAGTGCCAGCACTTCCCTGGCAGGAAAGGGGAAGCCTGGATTTTCAGGTCTTCTCCAGCATGAATGGGCACAGGGTGCAGACGTGAGAATGCTCAGGGCTGGAGCTCAGCCCCATGGCTGTGGGCATTCTTGTCTCTGTGGGGTGAGTGCACATCAAACTCTCCACTGAATTTGGTCCAGACTGCAACAGTCAAGGAGGTCAGAAAGAAAATGGGCAAAGATGAACCCTGACTCCAGCTAGTGATGAGGTCTGTCAGTTGCAAACAGATTAAGTCTCTCCCATCTTTCAAGGATATGCACCACTGTGTATGTTCCAAGGCTTTGAAGATCTCTTTTCAGACCATGAATTAAGTAAAGTCAAAGGACACAAGTGACCAGGACTCACCTCTTGGCCATCCTTGTCTCTGGTGTCTTCTGCATGGCCAGCTACTGTGGAGAGGAACTGCAGCAGGCGGTGAAGGGTATCGCAGTTACAAGGAGGTAGGAGATAAATGAGAAGCTGTAAGGTGCTGAGCTGCTCATCTGGCTCTAATACTAAGAGGGGAAAAAATATGTTCTAAGAAATCACTCCAACTAACCTAAAAGCAGAACAAATATACTGATCCCAACCCAAAGGAAGGTATAGGAATAGCTTTGTTTAAGAATCATTTTCCTTACAACATCAGAAGAAAAAGAGAAAGCTAAGGAAACATCTAAACTATAAGAACTGTTGCTGTGGGATTTTTGCCTTAGTTGGTCAACATTTTGCTCTCAACTTCATAGGATTTTTCTTATCCTAAAAGAGAGCAAAATCCATGTTTTACAGTCCATCACTGTAACTGGACTCAAATATTCTGCTTACTTTTCTACTTACTCCATTCATTTAGGTATTGCTACTGGTATGTAGTGTAGCTGTCAAGCGTTCCAGTCAGGTTTATGTTTCAGACATTTTCATCTTGCAGAAGTACCAGGAGATTGGAAAAGCAACCAGAGAAATAAAGGACACTCTGCTACCACTACCATCTACCATCTAAATGGTAGCCAGTGACAAAGGTGGGACAGAGGCAGGATCTCAGACATGAGGGCTAGAAAGCATCTGAGGAACCCGTACCAGGCAGCTCCTCAAGCTTGAAATGTCCAACTTTACTTTTTTCTAAATCCCTGAGACTCTGCACTTGGGTCTTAGGCAACACAATTGGAAGTACTTAATATGATGGCTTTGAGGACCATCAAAGAAGAATGACTGAAAGAAACAAGTATGAAGAAACTTGAATTTTTCAAGCCATGCTGGAACTTTGGTCAGTAGACAGATCTAAAAATTTTAAGACACAAGGATTCAAATGGGAGTCTGTGACCTAGCACTGCTGGATCAATGACAAGGTCAGGTTTTAATAGAAAACATTAATTCCATCCTTACAAATGCAAAAATATGTATAGTTAGTGAAATCCTTCTTGTTCTAGTTTTCTGGATTATACTTCTACAGTATAAAACCAAGAAGTAAAACCAAGACCTCTGTAAATTTATACTAAAGAATATACTATATTATTTATATTAATATACTCTATATTGTATTATATTATATATACTATTGTATATTAAATATACTATATACTTTATAGTTTATTATACAAATATTTGAAGCAAATCAAGGCCAGAGCATTAAAGGAGAAGAATAAAAGAAGGCTATTAGTAGAGATCAAAGAATTCAAACAAAATTGATAAATCAAGATGCTGTAGAGCTCACAGAGAGTGTTGATGAAAGGTGTATAAAGCTCTCTGGTGAGAAGTGGGTCAGGCATGTCACGCAGAAATTCCTTTAACAAGGCAGCAACATCATGAATGCTGTGCTCTTCATCTAATACAACATCTACGCCTCGGTCAAACTCTTCACGTAACTGAAAAAAATCACGAGAGAAAACCACAGTCACTTACTGTCCCAGTTAATACATCCCAACACAGAAAATCCTTTAAGATGCAGATTTACTCATTTTTAATTTCAAGACTGAGCACAACTAGTCTTTGGTAAGGTCAAAAATATAATTCATATCTAATTGCTGCTTATTCCATAATACATAACTTAAGGTTTGTAATAAAATACTTTTTTTTTCCCCCAGCTAATATATGACACTCTTGTATGGAAACATATATCCAAGTACAATTTTTGCAGAAATGCAAGAAATGCAAAACCAGAAACCAGAGAGAATAAGGAAAATTACAAGACAAGCTCTTATATCACCTTACTGCATTATCCCTGGAACCAGAAAGACTAAAATTGCATTTTGTAACACTTATGAATTTTGTAGAAAAACATTATCAGGGAGATCATGTTAATATGTACCACATTCATATTCTCTTGTCATTTAAGACTGTATGTAAAGATAGGTAGCAAGTAGACAGGGTCACTAAGACTTCACAGCATTCCTTTACATACACCTCATTCTGCCTTTCTAATTTCGTTATGCTCCTTAAGTAATCATCATTACAGAGTTCACAAACAGCAAGCTAACATCATTACAAGGTATTGCTAGTTTCTTTTCCCCCTGCTTCGGTCCTCAGACAAATGCTGTATAATTCAAAGGCATCACACTTCCCAAAGGCAGATAAAAACACTCTTCCAAATCCAAGATACCTTATGAAAAGGTAAAAGCTCGCTCTTCTGGAGGGATTTTCCAGCAACAAGAGCAGAATTCTTTCTTCAGGCTGACAGCTTCATCTTTTACTATTTTTGCATTTTGAAAACAGTCAAGAGGTTTTAAAACTATTTCCTAGAAAAAAATTGCACCTTTGCTAACATTATGAGGTATCGCTATGTCACACCTATCTTCTCAGAGAGTGATTACAACTAAATATTACAAACAAAGAAATCTGGGGTATCAGGTTTCTTCACCAGGAATATTACAAACATACCAAAGAGAGGAAAAAAGCTATGTCACAAGCAAACTATATGCCTGTAAAAATTTGTGGCAAACCTTGGTCACATGCAAATCTATCTTCAGTCTGTTCAGTGTGAAAATCCTTTGTTTTCAGCTCATACTGAGCTTTCATAATGGGTGTGACAGATATCCATTAAAAACCACAGCCTCCATTCTAATTTTTTAGGATTGCTTTTAACATTATTAATATCAGTCATTATTGTTAATGAATAATTATGCTATGAAGACCAAAATATGTTCTTTATCTAATATTATTCTTTGATTTATGGCCAAAGGTTTTCCATTGCCAACTTGAGGACTTCATTCCCAGCTTAATTCTACTCTCCAGACTGGTGACAAATGCAGAACATCCCTGCAGAGCACCATAAATTACCTCAATCCAGAAGATTTTTTCTGCACTTAAGTGCCCAAAAGCAGCTGAAGAAACAGATTAGCACTGCATCAGGAATTCAGACTTCCCAAATAGCTGGCTAAATCATAAACTGCTGTTACAGACTTGAATATAGCACTTGTGATCTGACATCCTGTGAGACTTACAGAGATGTCCTAAGTAGCAAAATATCACAGAAGCCTTGGTGAGATGTGGCCACATTTCAGGCCCAGGTATCATGGCTGTTAGAACTGTATATTGTACACTTAAACTTTAAGTCTTTCAGACTCCATTCACATGGAATGCTTTCAGGCTTTTGGAAGATACAGGTGGTGAACTACAGCATCCACTGAATCTTATAATATGAGAGATGAGGACATCTGTGCTGGAACAGGGGATGGGAGAGCAGAGCTCCTGTTATTTCACTCTTCATCCTCAGGGCTGAAGCTGCCACAATGTCACCAGGCCCAGCAATGTCACCAATGTCACCAGCATCAAGGGTTGCCCACCCCAACCTTGGCAACAATGCTCTGCTCGAGCATCAGCTCCGGACACAAGTTGGTACCTGGCATTCTGATGCACCAGATCTACCACTCTGACTCAACATGAGCTTGGGGATCTCTGTCCTACACCTCACTGAACATGAAGGAGGAGGTTTGCAAGAGATGCACGTGTTCTATGTTTTCTCTTCCTGCTCACCAATCAAAAACACTGCTGGCACACGCATCTACTTACTTATGTATTTACTGCAACAAACTACAGTTGAAACAAGACATTTTCTAACTGGGGAAGGAAGGAAAACAAAATATGCTTACTTTCTACACAAGAAAAACTAATGAACAGCTGCAAAAGCACACCAAAATCTGAGTGCTGGGTTTGGCTTTCTACGGTTCAGAAAATGAGTGGAATTTTAATTGAATCAAGACTTTCCCATGTGTTCATGTTGACAGCATTTATTACTGTAACTACAAGGGCCAAGCTGATGCTTCCTTGTTGTTTAATGAAATATATCAGTTTACCTAGTTCAATAAATTAGTCCATGTAATAAAAAGCATAGATACCCAAATCTCTTGATTTCCTCACCTTCTGAAAACAAAGTAGAACAAAAAGTGGTGAAAGTCATTAATGTTCAGAGTAAGGCTTAGTTTACAAGTGAAGGATAGAAGTCTCTGCTTTTTCCCCAGACGTATGATGCAATTGTACTCACCCCTAAATGATTATGTACATTTTGACATTGAAGCTTGCAATGCAAATGTGAGGCAAGTCCAATACTTTATCTAGTTCAGTATTGATCTGAAAACTGCCTCTGCAGATGTTTTTTTAGCCTAGTGTAACACCAGCGACTTAGAAATAGAAAGTACTGGAGAATCAGCTGTAATTCAGTAGGCTATACTGCCCTACCAGCCAAAATCAATTCAGTTTAGCTATTCAAGGTAACTTTCCAGAATGATAAAACATTACACTATGAAGTTTTTGCAACTTTTTGCAAAGAACTATAAATTGTGGGATCAGATGCAGTCAAGCTTTCTTTTGCTTTTTTTCTGTTTGATGTTTATTGTCTTAACTTCCCTGAAGGGATCTTTTCCTGTATCTTTTTATCCCCTCCTTACGCATCATGTAAACACTACTCTAATTCAACATGTATTCCCAGCTTCTGGGAATAACAGTGCAATATCTAGGTAGGTATACCTAGGAGCTAACACCCACATTTGACTTTATCTTTGGAATCTAATTGCACACTATCTTTGCTTTTTCATAATTCAGCTGAGACTAAGACTTGGAAGGGTCTGCTCTGACCTTGAAGTCTAGCAGGGCTAAAAGAAAGGTGATATTTAGGAGCAGCAATCTTAGGGTCAAAGAGATTGTTCTGTACTTGCATGTTTTCTCATACCGTGAGTTTTCCAAAGAAGCTTTACAGTTTGAGTTTACTTTGGGAGCTTCAGCTGTTTCTGAGATGAAACGAACAGCCAAGATTTTTTTTTCCCTGCAGTGTGACCTTTGGAAAATTTCTTCACTGTAGTTTATTTGGATCTCCAACCCTGTGCTACTTCTCCAGAGCAAAACATACAGAGACTGTTAACCTGCTGAGAACCTGACAAGGATTTCACCAGATGTAAAAGATACTGGAAATAGCCTTTTATGAGCCATCAAAAGAAAGTGAAGTCACTGACCCAGAAAACCTAAATTTCACTGTGCTACAGATGGGAAAGAAATAACAACAAAAGGAATCAGATTTGTTTGTATTATAGTTGATGAAAGAAAACCATACCCATATCCACTCACCTGTCTTACTCTCTTTTTTGAGCTTCCAACTCTGAATATTCCTACTGTCTGGAGACCTGCAAGTGAAACACATCATAGCATTGTTTCATTTTCTCCTGAAAATTGCATTGAACCAAAGCATTCTGACCTACATGTGTAATTATAAGATTAAATTAAAAGAAAAGCAACATATTTAACCACAAACATGTACTTACCATATTGATGCAAGATTTGGTTGTGATTAAGAAGCCATCCACTGTGGTTTTTAAGGATCACACTTAATCTGAAAAATGGCATCTCTGTGACATTTCTTGTGATGCCACTTTGGATGTGCCACTGCTGTGAGGAGCAGAGGTATGCAGAGACTGAGGCACTGCTCAGGGTTTGGAGGTGTAACTTCCAGGACTGACACCAAAGGAAACAGGCAGTAAAACAACTAAATATGTGGGCATTGAGCTGTGTATTTGGATACAGGATGAAGCTGGTATTTGGGCTAACTCACTGTCTCTAAACTTCCTGTCATGACAAAGTTGAGAGTCCCCTTCAAAGGTACATATTAATAGGGCACTCAGGCACACTATGAGAGGGAAGAACTTCAACAGGGAGTTGTGTGCAGTTTATAAGGCAGGAACAGCTGTTAAGGGAAAGCTATAAAGAAGCATTGTGGTACTTTAGGCAAAGTGCAAAAGTGTGTCATTTAGATTTAATTTGATTAGGAAATGGGTATTGCCTGCTATTTCATAAGAAATCAGTTCAAACCTTCTTCTAGCCCTGTAGAAAGCCACTACAAATACAAAAAAATTATAATATGGTTCTTGAATGGCCACATCTTGCAGACTAACAGGACCTGAAAAATTTGAGAGGTGACATGGTCTTTAGCACTGACAATGTGAGTGGAAATTTTAGAGCCTTAAAGGCCTGTGTGTGTAATATAATTTTACATGGTTATAAAGTTTTGCAAAAGGGATGAAATTAGTTATAAGCTTGGAAGTTTATGGTCTAACAAGGGCTACTCTGCAGCTCTAATCCCTACTGACATAGAGGAAGTGTAAAATTACCTTGTGAAACAAATGCCTTTTGACAGCCATTAGGCTACACTTGCTTGCTGCAGATGTGTCACCTTGAACAGTATTTGGAGTTGCAGATCTTCATCAGAGAAATTCAGATAGGATTCTGATTTTTTAGTTTTTAGTCACAACATAACACTTCTTTTTAAATCTTCTCTCTCTGGTTAATATTGATGGACTACCATTTAGCAAACCCAGGAACACTGGCAGGGAATCATCTGAGATGGAGATAACACACATTGGGAAAAACCTGCAGGCTGCTTACCCATTCCTACACGGACATACAGTGTTTTTTCTACACTGCAGGTCTACAGAAAGGCCTTTACATCTCTGGGATGTGAACCCAGGAAAAATAGGGAACGTGAACAAGGACAGGTGCTCTAATGTCTAAAAACATAACCATTTTTTATCATATAATGCTCAGAATTGTCCTTTAAAGCACTCATCAGAAACTGCTGGGGATTTGTTGCTGGAAAAGAACTTATGCATATAGGCAAGTATTTTCAGAACCAGCAACTTGGTCCATTGTATAGCCTGGAATGATGTTGCTACAGTGTCCATCTTCTACCATTATAGGTTTGTCTCAGTGCCAATGACTGTCTTGTGGAAAGCAGATTAAATTTAAAATTGAAGAACTTGCCCCACATTATATCAGATTATTGCACTGTGGTACATTATTGTTTACTCTTAAACAAAGCACAATAACTCATCATAAATTTCCTTTAAAAGAAAACTACAATGTAAAGGAAGTATTTCCATAAAGAGCATCATATGGAAAAGAACTTTGTTATGACAGTGCATTAAAAGGATTAAAAAAATTATCACAGATGATCAGGTGACACAAAATCACAGTATCCAAATGATGCTCAGCTGGATGGCTTTTCTGGCTGACTCAGATACTTTTATGCTTTCCAAACTCAGCTACCTTTGCTTCAAGGAGTGAAAGTCATTCATCTCAAATTTAGTCATCCCATACTTACTTGTCAGCCATGGTATCTAATCTCTGTAAAAGGCTAACAGTAACTATCTTTTGCAGTGTTCCTTGATACATTTGTAAGGAAGATAGTTATCAGCTATGAATTGTGAAAGCTCAGCACTGTTGTTTAAATTGCAGTCCCTCATCTTGCAAAAACCTTCCATTCAGAGTTAGTAAATGATTTCTTGCTGGTGAAATTAGTGTCAAATACATCATTTGCTGTTACAATCACCATTATTTTATGATTTGCTGATTATCTGGCCATGTGATAGCTCCATCTTGCTGTGGCCAAGTTACTTCAATTATCATTAAAAAATTTTACAAGGCTAAGATACATTGGCAGAGATGGTGAGCAGATGCCTAGATTGACTATTGTTTCTGCATTATGTAAAGCTGTGGGAGGCTTGTGTGTGGACAAACATGAACACATAGGAAGAATACTGGCAGGAGTCTGTAATTTCCTTTGGAGAGAGCAGGCCTGAAGCTGGTCAGGAGGAATCAAGCCAGAGACAAACTGAGTATTCAGCCTTCAAGCCTTGCAGTGAACAGGAAGAGGCTACTTGGAGCTTAATATAAATTTAGCATGGAATTCTTTCTTATTCTGACCCCACCATCTTAAAATATCAAAAACCTTACAGTTTATATAGTTAATCTAGATCTCACACCTTAAGATCCAGTGGTTGTGAATGACTCCAGACTGACTGGCACATTTCAGACTTTTTATTCTGAAGGTACAGGTAAACCTGTGGGGTGTGAAGAGCTGTTTCTGCAGAGCTGGGCACTTCAGTACAAGATGGGTGACCTCCAAAAAAAGGCTCTATCCCTATGCTCTATGGGCCAGTTTACAAGCTCATAGCTTAGATCTTCAGTTTGGGAAGCTATCATGTACATAATTACTTGTGAGACAGTATTTTTAGCAAGAGGCAAAACAGGAGGGAAAATGTCTAGTTTTCAAAGATGTCCTTGCATATACTTCTCAAAATAGGCATTTATTTATATTATAGTAAAAATACATCTGCCACTCCTGGGAAAACAAAATATTCTTACCGTGCTTTTCCAAGTGCTGGCAGCAACTATCTACAAGCCGGGGAACCTGCCTGTAAATAGGGTTCAGGCTTAGTTTCTTATCTCTTGCCTTTTCTTTCTTGCTCTGGGCTTCTGCTGGCAAAGAGAGCTGGAGAGCCTCCAACAATCTTGAGTGATTGTCATCAAGATCTGTGATAGAGTCCACAGACATTGCACCCTGTAAAATACACACACAAGAACAATCAGCAGGGCTGGGGAAATCTCAGCATCACAGGACATCCAACAAAGACTTTTGCCTACCTGCATTTTAAACAAAGTATTATAAAAATACCCCTAGCTACAACATTTTTATAAATTAATGAAGTTATAATACCAGTGTAATGGATAGGAAAATTCACTATGGCACCAATGTTATTCTTATCATATTACAACAAATACAGATTAAAACACTGAAAATTGAAATGCTTTCCACTCCTTCACTCCATCCTTTTACTGATGTAAGCCTGCACATACTGCAGGGCAAGGATGAATCATGGTCTGTGGGTGCACCTCAGAAGTATCATATTCATGTGCATGGAGATATATAGATATTTTTAAATCTAATTGCCTACTTCTTCTGTAGCTGGGACCACTGTATCAGTGAAACATGCAGAATTATTTTCAACCATATACCATGTACAGTTAACAGTTAATATCACAAATACATACATCTCTGGAGTTTGAAATAATCCCACTCCATCACAGAATAAAGATACACCAGAGAAATTGAAGTGTAACATTTTTTAAATAATTCTATTTCACATATCTTAATACTATAAAATCATTGAAGTTCCAATGAAAGCTTTGAAATCCAGGTTTTGATTACAGCAAGGTGTAGAAGTTCAAGCAGTCTGCTAAGGATAAAGCAGCACAAGCAGCCAGAGGTTTCTGGCATGTTTCAATTTTCACACTTCAAAAACAAGACTTTTTTTTCAAAGCACAAGATTAGTGTCACTTCAAAATTACCACTTATCTCAAGTCTTATTAAACCTGTGAGGCAAAAACATTCTAGGGTACATGTAGTCCTACAATAATAATAATAATAATAATAATAATAATAATAATAAAACACAAAGAAAAAAATTCAGGTCTTATCCCTATTAAAAATATCTGTTATAAAGTATTCTCTTTCTTTCTGAAACAAAGCATAAATTTTACCATAACATAAAACGTACTGTACAAGAATGCAGCATGTCATCCTTAGAAATAATAATGAAAATGTAAATTCCTACTTAAAACTTTTCTGACAGCTATAGTTTGTTAAAAGCTGACAGGCAATTTATAGACTGCTAGTCAGAACTCCATGTCTATTAAATGAGAACTGTACGATTGCTTACAAGGGAATTCAAAGCTCTAAAAGTATTTTGTTCCATCAGCCTAGCCAACTGAACTTTATGAAGATTTTCAACTCATAGGCAAAACTCACAAAAAGTCCACCGAGATTTGCAACTCATTGATAAATTTCAACTTCATAATACCTTAAAAAAACCCCATTTAACTTATCAGGTATAGTTCTGTTTCTTAACTCATGGTAGATGTATAAATGAAACACAGTGAAGTTTTTAGGGTTTTTTTACCCACATTACTATAAACAATTACTAGATCCTTTAGAATGTAACTTTTGACCTCTATTTCTGATGTCTCTCAAAAGTACATCTGCTTGATTCCTTTTACCATTTCCTGCCAACAGGAAACAAAAACACAAACAAAAACCCCTCCAGACCAAACAAGAACCTCTGGCTATGATCCATGTGTGTAAAATTCCAACTGAATGATATTTTGATTTTATTTAAGAGTTCGGCATTCCAAACATGAAATAAATCAATTGGCACTGAAAATCCTAACCCCACCCTCAGCACTGCAGCCCCTGTGTGACAGGTGCCAGCCTTTATACCCTGCCTTTACTGGTCCTTTCCTGTCTGCAAAGCATCCTCGCCTCATGAATCATTACCAGAGTCACTTAAATCGGATTCAGATCCCTAAAATAGATGCAAATACAGTCAGTTCAACGTGGTCCTTGGGCATTTTATCAAAATTGTGGATTAACTGGCACACTGAGCTGGCTTTAGGAAGAGTGACCTTGAGTTCAGTGGCTGAAGTCGTGGCTTGGCAATACCAAGTCCAGGCCAGCTCTGATTTTACAAAGTGCACAAGAATACGTTACCAACATACTCCACAAATCCAGCCCAAACTCAGCCAGACCTACCAGTCTGGGCTCAGCCAGACCTCCCTGACTGCTGAGGAACAGAGGAGGAGGAGACTGCACACCACTGCCCACTGCTCCAGGTCCAGCCACACACACACTGCAGTGCCCAGCAACCAAAGAAAATCAAGTTTCATCTACCAGGCATTGCCTTTGCACATAATGGATACCAGTCCCTGCTCCCTCATGACAGGTTCAAAACCTAAATACACTACGGAAGTCTTAAGCTAAGCACATAGAAACATGAAGGAAAGTGGAATTTAAAGATTCAACTTTCAACTGCTGGGCAAAAATCATACAGAGAAAATGCAGCAACAATGATTTTTGCCAAGCTGTTGGAGAAGGAACCACAGCACTCGCAGCATGAGCTCTGCAGCCAGCATTAGCTTCTTCTACCTCTTATTGAAAGTCTCAGCTGAGTGCTTGAAGACTCACTTTTGTGTTTGAAATACACAAAAGTGAATGACACAATTGCAAAGAAGTGAATGGTACAATGATAAACAATTCCTCCAGTTTAAGTTTAAGAGGACTGCACTCCAGGTGTCTGTGCAGCACTTTTGTGATGAATTGGTTGTATCAGTTGCATGTACTAATATATAATTCTTTCTTTTTTTGAAAGCATTTTTCAGTTCAAAACAGTGCAATGGTGCTCAAGAGATAAAAGATAAGTGGAGGCTTCCTTACCATCCCCTAAATAAGCTCAGGGCAGAGCTTATTTAGGGAATGGCAAGGAAGCTGAAAAACAGAATTACGAAGACGGACAAGATACGGGACATGAGCTGATATGAATGTTAAATAATTGAAAATTCATGAAATTCATTAGCTAAGTTAATTCCCTAGAGAAAATGCCTGCTCCCTCATGTCATACTGCCCACCTTAGTCTACTCTTACTTCTCTGTAGGTGAAGCATTTCCTACTGCATTCTCATGGCTATGGACTAAAGGCTCCAATTCTGCACTCTGAAAGCTGCAATGCCAGTGTTGATAAAAAAAACCCCAACTATTCAAACAAACAAAACAAGCAAAACCCTCCCTCAGCTTCTAGAAACTTGGTCCTGATGGATCTCTGTGGATGTACCAAAGGATCCATGTTCTTCTGCTTGCTCAGTGGTCAAATATATGTCAGAAATCTTATAATCAAATCTTTGTGAAAAGAACAGCAGATGAGTCACCTCTGGACACATAAGTTATCTTTCTCTCCTATGAAGAGGTTCTGAAGCCAATGAGTACATACAGTGAAGTTTTACTTTTTGTCACTGACTGCCAAATTCTGAAAATTGCACTTTTATGTGAATACAAATGCCTGTCCATATGGTTTGCACAGGCCAACAGATGTGCATTAATGAGTATACAAGACTGCAAACATCATGCTTTCAGCTTTGCAGACAGAATACAGACACTTCAAGCTTCAGCTGGCAGCTAGACAAACAAAGAGCCCCACGACCTGTCTTCTTCCTTCTCTCAGTTTGCAATTTACTCCAGTTCTACCCCTCTTAATCCCTGGTTGGAAGAGCCCAACAGAGAATTTCTATGAAGCAGGTTTTATCCTAAGGAAGAAAGAAGGTGAGGACTTTTCCAGAGTCTGTTCTTGTACCTCAATTCTTGCTCAGATTTCTTAAAAGGGCTTTTATTAAAAATATTTTATTATGCAATAATTTTCTCCCTCCATTGCAAATGAAATTAAAAAGTAAGAAAGTCTAGAACCTCTATTCCATGGTAACAAAAGAATAATGATTACCAACTGCAGAATTAGAAAGATCAGAGCATAAAATTTACTTACAAGGAACAGATTTATGCTAAAAAATGACCAATTTTACATGCAGATTAATATTCAACCCAAACCCACCACTCTGTGTTTTGCTGTCAAAGGCATCTTCCTAGCCTGCATGCAGAAACATCCTTCAAAGACCCTGGTACTAATCTAGTCTGACAACTCCTTACTTACCATGGAGGATATGACAGGGGTTAGACCACGAGGATTTTTATTAATATAAGGATAGGGATTAATAGTTAGACTTATTATCAAGATAATAAGTCTGACTATTAATCCCTATAAGGGACAAGTTAGAGCTAGACTAAGATAAGTATACCTATAAATGTCAAACACATAGGTTTAGATTTTAAAACTGCTGAAAAAATTAGGCTAAAGACAGATGGAATTTGTTAAATCTGAATGACTTAGACAGACGGAGGTAGATAAAGGGAGCAAACAGGAAGACTTCTAGATAATCTCTCTGCCTCTTTGTGATCTGTTACAGACTCACGGGGTCTATATGACCTCTTCCCACCAGCATCAGCAAAAGAAGATTTCCACTACAGTTAAGAGTTTTCTGACATTGATGAGGCTGACTTCCACCTGAAAAAAACCCACTATTCGAACAAAAAGTATTCCACAGTCCACACACACAACAGGTTTTTCCTGGTCCATCTAGGCCCTCTGGACCTACACTCACACCCCACCGTGATGTGTCTACTTACACGCCTCCTTGCTCGTGGCGCTGGCTCAGGTGTGTTAGGAGAAGTGGATTCATTCGGTGTTTCTGAGGTGGAGCTGAGAGATGAGTTACTGCTGGAAAGTTCTTTATTCTGTCTTTTAGTTCCAAATGGCAAGAGAAAGGCTACAAAATCTGAAACATCTTTTTGCTCTTCTCTCTGAGAGTCTTGCTTGAGCTTGTAGGCCCGGTCATTAGCAATCACTTGAGACAGAGGCATTCCAAAAGCCTGGGGAATAAATTCTGCAACAACAACAAAGCCCTAATAGTTACCAAACATCTGGTATTTATTTAGTACAAAAAGAATTAACTCTTTCTTTGTTAAGAAAAACAATCTGAAGCCCCTTTAAATATATAGTAATTCCGATAAAATATTGGACTCAGTAATAATAACAGTGCCAGCTGTCGTAGCCCATGGTATCTGAATCATATTTCTAGTCACATAATGCAAGATACACAGCACAGGATCTTGGAAAATCACTTGAGATCAAATCTAATTAAGATGTTAACTTCCACCAAAAGTAACTGAAATCAGGCACTTCTGGTTACATGTAGATGGTGCACAGGGCCATCAGAAGCTCTGATAACCACAAAGAGAGTGTGAACCTCACTGGGCTGTGCCAAAGCTCTCTCTCATGTTTCAGATCCCTCCACAGGCTCTTTCTCATGAATGCTGTAGGGCACCAGAGTCAAGGGGTCCTGGCATATGCACGGGTTTCAGTACAGTTCAAAGAGTATAAATCTACCTGTGCAGAGAGCTTCAAAGTACATTCACCACTCAGACTAAGCCTTCAAGGATATAGTTTTAAATTTACACAAGAACTATACTGTTTTAAATACTGGTATGATTGAACCTGTTTAATAGTGGTATATAAATATAAAGTTCCTTTGTAACAGTAAAAAAGCATGGACACGTGGAAATATAGGAGAACACATTTGTCTTGATTAAGAACATAATCCTTATATAACTGTATACAAGGATTACTATACAGTTACATCAATATAACTGTAATGTACAAAACCAGCATATATCTCAGATCTCAAAGTAAAATGCTTAAATATTTTGCAAAATAGAAAAATGCTTTACAGTGAATCAGCAACAATGAAATTATCATCAATAATTTTCAAATCATATCTATCTGAGATCAGCAGAAGCAAAACCACTGAGACAGATTTCCAGCTAGAACTGGCTTGTGCTCAAAAGAAATGAAAAAACAAAATAGCCATTGATGCTATTCACCCTGGTGAAAATGAGTGTAACTTCTACTAGGTTCCAGCTTCAGATCTGCTCAGATCAGGAATAAATAAAGCACCAGAGATTAAAACCAAATTTCTTTAAGCATCAAAAAAGAAATTATTAAAAATAAAAAGAAGTACATGGAAAAATTCTTATATCCTATACTTCTCTTTTGCCACAATCATGTAAATTATTAAATGCCTCCTGGGATTTTAAGTCTCACTAGATCTTTAAGACACTTGCAAATTGTATCTGGATTTGTATTAAGTAAGGCATTGATAAGAAGAGGATATTTTAAGAATCTTGAATGAGGACACTGCTAGTCTATCACACTAAAGAAACAACAGCCCATTGTTCTGATTTGGTAGAAACATTCCTGCTTTTAGAAGCACGAAATGTTAAGACATGAGTGAACTTTGGTGGCCAGACAAAACTAAATCAGGAAGCAGAGCCTCATATATCAAGCAACTCTGGAGGTGACCTATGAGTAGAATGACACCCAAAACCATCTGCATTTAATTTTGGACAAGAAAGAACATCCTCACACAGATACCAAGCAATGCAGGAATTGCCAGTTCCAGGAGTTCAGTCAGACCTTTCCCTCCTGTACTCAGCAGAGTGTGTCTACAAAATTATGACAGTATTAATTTTTTTTTTTACTGCTCTGAATTATCTTCCTAATGGACATTTAAGATGACAAATTTGAAACGCACATATGCAACACGTGTCCCCTTCTGGATGTCTAACCAGGTGCTTTCTTATACTCCCAGCACCCCTTTTATTTGTCCTTCTACAACATTTCCTGAGAAAAGCCAACACAGTATAGTGTTCTGGTTTGGCTCAGAGCTACTTGTGCTTCTAAATGGGAGAGGACAGCAGTATTTAGCAGGCTGGTGCCATTGATCCTACATCAGCTGAGGCAGGACCAGCAGGAGACAAGCTCGCAGCACTGCTTCATTAAACATCTTTCATTAAAATGACCCTCTCTCCCTGACTTCAGTATGTGAAGGCTGGCATTTTGAGGTAGACATTGCCCCTCCTTGGATACTCCCTGGTGTGGGATTCCAGGTTTTTAATGCTCTTGCTCAGTGTGGCCCAGAGAAAGGACAATGAGCCTCGACTCCAGGCTGCTCTGATGTAGACCTTCTCAGAGGACATGAATTACTTCCTCGATTTCTCAGTGTCTGGCAGAGATGTGAAACTGGATGAAAACCAACTGGCTGAATTTCAGACTAAATACAGATGGTAGTGGTGCTGGCTGGCAGTGGTAATTACATTAAAGAGTTGGCAAACCCAGTAAAGTTTTGCTCATTTGCTGAAATTAAGAGACTCAGTTGCCCCCTCTGCAGACTGCCAGCAGCCTCAAGCTCCCACCAAAATGTGTGTGTGCTTGCACCATGGGCTGTGGTGGCAGGGAGCATATTCTACCCACCACTCATCAGAAGCATTCAATCCCAACAACTTCCTTGCTGGACAGGTAATTAGAGTGAGTGTTAGCCCTTCTGACATTTCAGATTCATTAAAAAAGAAAAGCTGTACCATGTGAAGTAATTAGCAACTAACTCATATCACAAGATGTGTAGGTTTGAGGCTCTGGTCTCACAAGAAACGTAAAAAGACCAGCTGCCTTTTTACAGATGTATGCTGGGGATCCCCTCTGTCAGAGAGGTTTCATTTGCATGAAGAAATGTACCTTAAAGCACTGCCTCAAACCTTGGTCTGTTGTATACATACTGAGTACCAAAGCGTTATTCTCTGTAAACTCAACAAAAAATTGATCACTTATTCAGTGAGAAGACTGGGCAGCTTAAAAAGACATTTTAAAAAAAAGCATAATGTAAAAATGTGAAAGAACCTGGCAGATTGGGCAACCAGCTTGGAAACAGACTCCTATCCTCAGCCTGCACCACTTTTAATGCACTCCAGTTTTCAGTGTTTACTGGCAAAGGAGATAATTTACTATTTTGGAGAAGTGCATAATTTCTCTTACCAGAAAGTCAACCTTGCAGCTGAGGCAAGTTTCTTAACAAAATTTTGATTGAAACTGATATGTTCCTAAGAAATCTTTCTTTGGCGGTAAATCATAATTTTCTAATAAAAAGCAGCATGTCACAGAAGAATTCCCAGCCACATCAAATAAGAGTTTCAGTGATCCCAAATCCTCCTTTTTTCTAATCAAATGATAATATTCAGGATGTTGACCCACATGGTTATAGCTTACCTGACCTCATGTCTCCCTGTCCAAACATAGTTTAAAGGACTTCTCTGAAGTTTCAGCTGGAAAAAAGTACTTTCCATCCCACAGAACATAACAGTCTATTAGGAGCCAGTGAGATCTATATTCTAAATTCTAATGAGTCTTTCAATACCAATAAAGTGAAAAGTAACTATGGTTAGGGTCCTTAGCAATTGGAGTTTTTTTCTTAATACATCATAAATGCTGGTTTTGGGTAGCTAAAATCCTGTAACCAAGATTTACTAAGGTGCTTGTACCATATCTATTTAAATGACAGGAATAGAGATCAGAGAATAACAAGCTTTTAATGGGATATTTAAATGGGGTCTTTAAGTCTCCCCATCTAGCCAGACAGGGTAACTGTTTTGCTAACTGAAATCAATTATTTCAGATCTGTAGAGGCAGTGGTGGAAGCATAAAACAAGGAAAACAGAAACCTTGGTCCATGATGGGAACTGTGAAACTACTTCCATCTGAAGGTTCTTCAAAACCTGCACTGACTCCAGGAAATAAGACAATGTTCTCAGCATCAGTTCTGTGGCTGAAAATCTCTTATTCAGCTACTCAGAGATCACTGTTGTTCAAGGAGTAATTTAAGGCCCTCCCAATTATATATGCTTTTTTCTGGGAGTAGGTCTGGGCTTTTTTTACAAAAACTTAAAAGAGATTATTGGTGCTTTATTTGACTTCAGTATAAAATAAGTCACAATGTTGATTAAAAAATCCCTTTTTTATGCTTAGAGAGCATGAGAAACATATTCAATTTTTTTTTTTAAAGAGGCATGGCAAAGTGGTAAAAAGGCTTTTTAAAAAACCCATTTCTGATAAACTACAATAAAAAAAGAAACTTCATTTACTCAGCTCCCTCCTTTGGCTGAATTACTGGGAACAAATGCAAAAATTCATTAATATCTTAATTTATTGAGCATGAATAGGAAGTAAACACAAAAGACATTTTCAAGAATTTTGAACTAAAGAAAAATCTAACATCTGCTGGATTTGCATATGCCACAGAGTTACCAGGAAGGCCTTTTCTCAGGAAAGCCTGCATACACAGCAGCTCTGCTAAGGCCTCACAGATGAACCTGCCAGGTATTTACATCCCATGCAGAAACATCAGCAAAAGGGATGATTCTCAGTTACTCCAGCAATCACATAACAAGTGATTATAAATTCTGAGCAGGTCTCTTTGTTAACCTGTAGGGTTTTCTGGAACCAAGGCAAAACAAACTTGGTTTACTGATAAAATCTTCTAGGGCGAGTAATTTCTGGGAGGCATCTCTCCCAGGAATGCCTGTGTGTAGTGTAAAAGCAAGCCAGCTTACACTGACACCCATATCACTGGCAAGGGATGCCAAAATACCCTGCTTCTGCAGCCATAAAAATCAGCACTGAATTCATAAGGGAACAATATCCAGCTGCCAGCATGCACAGCATCCTGAGAACATCTTATCCCAAGCAGCACAGACGTTGCTGCTCCTTCAGCCCGAGTACTGTTTGTCAGCAGCCAAAGGCAATGTTTGGAGACATTTGTAGACAGTAGGATCCAGGGTCATGATGGCCATTAATAACAAGGAGGCTGGGTAAAGCAAAAACACTTGAACGATGGAAGCTGAAAATATTGTTTAAATGTCTGGGTGGAGTGCTGTTCTCCTGTTTAGTCTGTTTACATCCAGCAAGTTTTGCTATATCCTGCTTTGGTGAGTTACTCAGAGATGTAATAACAATTGAAAAAACACTTCTTTTACAAATTTTCCACTTTAACAAGATGTTGACAGACATAAAAAGGGACAAAGATATATGAAACTCATTTAATATGCATTAAATTCTACTGTGGTGTCTTTATTGGCCTTCAGAAGCCCAACAAGTTGCTGAAACTTTCACTTAACAGACAGGTTGACTGATCCATCTAAATAAAATGTGAGGTTTAGACAGTAAAACCTCCATAGATTGGACTGAGTCTTAAAATACAAGTTATTAAATCTCCAAAAAGTCATAGAAAAAATGAGTACTGTTCCTTTTGGTTGTGCCTTTTAAGCAGGGATACCTGGTGGGGTGGGTGGGGAAGAACAGTCTTGGGCATCTCTGCAGAGAGAGTAACCTCAGAAACCCACACCATGGGGCAGTTCAGTGCTACAGGAGAGGGTTTGTCAGGCCAGAGCTGCAGTGAGGCCTCATTGTGCATCCTGGTGACTAGCATGGTGGCCCTTTCCTTCCACCTCTGTGGCCTCCTGTGCCAGGTACATCCCTGTTATCTTTGATTGCAACCCACACACATGATCACATGGTGCTGCATGATTGTCAGGATAACCTTCAGGAGTCTGTCTTCACAAAAGGAGATTTTCAGGTGGCCCATACTCTGGGCAGGACCAACAACATGGTTCCCTCAGCCATTACTTGTCTGGGTATGTGGGGGCTCCCAGGCTGGGATAGAAAAAACACAAAATGTTTGGAATTAGTTACTCTCCCAACTGCAATTGTGTTTACAAAAGTGATGCTGAAGGGATGGAAATGAAGTCTGCATCAAGGCAGCTGCATCTCCTCATTATGATCTATCTGGTAATCAGCTTCCCTGCTTCCCCTCTGATGTCCTGTAGCCTGGTTTTGTTTTCTCCTCACAACAGTGCAGCTGGACTAGTTACGAAAAAAGCCCACCACAAAGCCCCCAAAATAAGCAGAAGGAAGGCATTCCTTTCAGGCATGAGGACTAGGGACCTGCCTGGGTGGGTGTGTGCTCCCAGGCTTTTGTGCAGCACACCCCTGCTGACAGTGAGTGAGGAGTGTTTGTCTTGGACCAGCTGCCCAGAAATGGAAAATAACCTCTCTATAGAACAAGCTTGCTGTGAAAGGCATGTTAAGGGATGTTAATTCTGACTTCAGGTGACATGGAGGCCACTGTTCAGGGAAGGTGGTGGGGCTCAATTCTGGTGTGAGCATAGCAGGCTCATCCTGATGGAGGCCAGCAGCACAAGGCCTTAGATTTTTCTTTCCAGAGCTAACTCATCAGCTGAAAGCTGGGCAATACTGTCCCCCCAATCCTGAGGCTGCAGGAGATGCTGGTGCTGCTGCTTCCCACAGGAAAACAGCCACCTTTCAACCACTGTGCCAGGCTGATGGCCCCCATGGCACAAACCAGCAATCCTGGTTGTTCATTCCCTCTGCTGTCATGCATTAAGATTCCGCTCAGCAAGTACCCGAGTGGCAAATGATCCTTAATAACTCAGAAGGGCAGAGAAAATACACCAGGACCAACCATGGCCAGAAAACCTGACAAGTAAGATGCCATATGCTGCTACTTGGGCTATTTTTGCCTAACATTTGCTGTTGGCAATTAGTAAGAGCAGATATGCCTTTCTTTTCACTCTGCTGACATAACCTGTTCAGAATGTGACTCCTTCCAACTTCCTGGACACTTACTGACCAACCCAAGTTTTTCCTGAAGTAAGGAGAGAAATACAGATTCTACTGTTTGAAAAGTGCTGGGGTATTTTCCTCTCAGAGGGTGCTCCTAATATTTTATAAGTGGAGAGTGAATGTAAAATATCTCTATTACTCAGAATAAGACAGTGAGAGATGGGAGAAAAAGGATAAAAGCAGATGGGATTAAAAAAGGACAAAAGCAGTATGTTTGAAACATCAAATAATAATAAGAAAAAAGGAATTAAAATTAGGAGAATCAGCATAGTGATTTCTAAAAATGCTTGGTATAAGTAACCAGATAGTATGAGCAAGGCTGAAAACCAGGAAGTAGATAAATTTAAAGAATGATGAATAAGTACAAAGTGATAGTCTTTACTGGCAACTAGTGAGCCCTAAAAAGCAAAGTGCAATCAGAAAACTCTTCAGAATAAAAATCAAGTATATCCCCAAACCTACTAACTGAATGAAGCATAAATGCTACCATGCAAGGTAGACACAAAAGAAAATCCCTGAACAGAAGTGTAATGGCAGAAAATAATGTTATCTTGAAGTGCTCAACTGGTGCAGCTCTGTAATTATTAGAAACAAAGGTTGAAATAAACAACGGCTGTAAGGAAATGCAAAAGAATGCAAGGCAATATAAGAAAAAAAATATTGTTTGAAAGATCTTTGGCAACAGAGAATTTAGTGGAATAAAGACCAAGTCTGGGTTAAGGATTTGTATCCATCACCAAAAGGACACTCTCGCTTCTCAAGGCACTGCACCAAAGAGCATCGGTGGAGCTCTGAAAGTGCAGCTGCAAAGATCTACCAAGTTGGGGTGACACAGCAAAATTCTGGCTTTGGTGAATTATCAAAGCAGTTTATCATTGCTAAAATCTGCCACAGTAATGAAAAAATGTAAGGAAAAAAAAGCCAAAATGTATTTTAACTCTCAAACATCTAAAGAGAAAGTTTCAATAGAGACGACCAAAGTCATGGTACCTCTAAGGGAGGAAAGATGAAAGCTCTCAGTACACCAAAAATTTGTGAGAGATAAAACATTTTACAATGCAGGATGTGGTTAGCTTTTTCTGATGCAGAAGAGCACTTCACAGGCCCTATGAAGATCAGTATCTGGCAAACACACTGAAAGCAGAGCAGGTTTTGCACAGAATGATGTTGCTTTGCACTCTTATCTGAATGAACATAGCAATGCAATGACTGACTAATTACAACATAACTAAGTGTAATGAATTAATAGGACATTAAATCATTAAATCCCTTCCTTAATGATTCCTCTTGCATGTGGCCTCAGTCACATATCAAGTAATTCTTGTAACAAATTAAAAGTTTGGTGCTTGCAATGTAATAAATACAGGAAGCCACTGGATCTATCAAACCAATGTGTCAGGGCACATTCAGTTTTAAAAAAGATTAATACAAATCTTTTCCATAACCAATTTTAAATCAAGAAAATAATAATAATAATGTATTTTAACTCATCAAACAAATAAAAATGAAAATAATAATATTTTCTTCTTGACAACTGTGTAAACTAATTTGGAAATGGGGATGTTAATTTTTACAGTGGAATTGCAAAGTTCCACTCTTCTGCTAAACTAGACTCGACGTGAGGACATCAGAGTAACCAGATCACTTTTTCTGTCACAAATTCCTGGATGTGAGTGCATGTTTGTGAAACTGGGATATCCATGCTGAGTTTTACAACCATTTTTCCACAACTTCTTTTCCAGAAGTGAACTCAAAATTAGATGCACAATTACCTACATGCAATTTCACAGACACTTTCCAGCATCTCAGTATTTAGACTTAGTTCAAATGGCTCTGAATTACAGGTCAACTTCAGGTCTGGGATTAGGGCCCAGCCCAGAAAGCTGATTAGTGTCCAAACAAAAGAGTACAACCATATCCGTAAATCCATGTCACGTGGAGTACACTAAAATCCAACTGATCAGTAGCACTAAAGCATTTATGTATTTTAAACAATGGCTATTTTCCTAAGGTTAAAGAAAGAAAAGCATACCAACTGACTTGCTTGGGCAGTGCAGGGTTTATGTGCTTTGCAAATTGAGAGTACAATTGCAGGTAAAGAACTGGATCATGTACAGACCACATTCTGCACTGGATGGTGAAAGTGGGGAGAAAGAAAACTGGAGAAAAGATGCAGTCCTTTAAGTCTTCCTTTTTTTCTCAAGGAAAAAGAAAACAAAACCGACAAAAACAAATCAAAACCAAAATCTTTCAGTTGAAGAGATCTGACTTATACTGAAAAAAGATAAAACATATTTTTTAAGCTGAAAATAAATTCCTAGACAGTATATCAGCTCAACAACATTCTACTTCAAAAAGTATCTATCAGACCAAAGAAATCTCATATGCAAAACGAAAACCTGATCACCAAATATGTACTGATTTTACCTTTGTCTCTGTTCTTCTCCTTTCCTAAAGAGTCCAGTTTCTTTCTCAATGATTTCTTCCTCTTTTGTCCATCTGCAAGAGGCAAAAAAAAAAGAAAACAAAAAAAAGGAAGTAAGTGAAGTAACCCTGAACAAACTGCTGCACAAGCTGTAGGAACATGGAGTGAGATGGTCACAGCACTGGGGATCAGGAAGGGTGTGAGACACATTTCACAAAGGCTGGGGACTGTCACAGTTCTCTGGCCCAAAGGAGTGTGGCTTTGCTCACCCAAATGCTGAGGCTGTATTGGGGAACACAAATGGATCCCCTGCATGCTGCTGGGCACATTTACACATGCATGGTCACTGAAGAGTTAACAAGGGAGGTTTTTTGCTGGATGCTCTTAAAAGCAAAGCACCATAAACCTAGAAGGTTTATGGTTTATCCTAAAGCCTTCATCCATGGTCACAAGGCTGTGATTCAGGTGTGGAACTAAAGGCAGTATTTGGAAAGGGAGGATTACTAACCTCCAGGATAAAGCTCTGCATACCAGCCATACCAGTTGGGTGATAGCTGACCACCTTCCCATGACCCATCTGAGCTGAGCTCATGCTGGGAGCTGGCAGTTGAGTACAGCATGTCCAGATTGGTACAGATGGATTAGAGCCTCAGAAAAATTTCTGTTCTGACAACCAATATATGCTCCAAGTTTTCATTTAGGTATTAAGGACCAATGGTTTTAAGCAATATCAGAGGCAGGTTGGTTCTTGAAACAATTATATCAAAAGGTTGGCTATCATTATTTCCTTCAGCAGCATCTTTTATAATGAAATGTCAACAAAACAGAATTCTATTTATTAGGTCTCAACAAATACCAGGGATTAAGTCAGGGGCCTGCTTTAACTTGTACCTTTGGAATTTTTTAAGTTCCAAAGCAATATAAAGGGTCTACCACAGGGACTGATATGCTAACATAGACACTGCTCTAGATAAAGTTTAATGAACATGTACCTTTTCCCTTACTGGTTTTGTAATATGGCAAAAAATCAAAAATGAGCACACTATATCCATTTCACTTTTAGGGCAAGACAGTCACCAAGTAATGTGTCTCAACACATTTTTCTAGTTGTATAAGCCAGTGTCTTAAGTCTTTTATAGCAAGGAACATACCACAAAAGAGTGAAGTGGATTTTTGTTAATGAACTCGCTTCTTTGCAATTAGGGGTCATGAGAGAACACAAGCTACTCCTCCATACTTTTCCCTCAAATCCTTCTGAAAATCAAGTCCAGAAAATTACCCAACAGACTGCTCAAAAATTCTGACTTTTTAATAGGAAATTAATACTCTTGTATTTTAAAAATAACATTTCTTTTTACTTTTTGTAATGGTGGTTGAACTCACTACAGTTGCACTCTGCAGTTATTTCCAGGATACCACAGAATCACCGAATGGGTTGGAAGGGACCTCTAGGCCCTTCCTAGGAGATCATCTAGTCCAACCACACCCAGAGCAGGGTCACCTGGAGCAGGTAACACAGGAATTTGTCCAGGTGGGTTTTGGATGTCACCAGAGAGGAAGAATCTGCAACCTCCCGGGCAACCTGTTCCAATGCTCTGACCTCCTCAGTGTAAAGAAGTTCGTTGTCATGTTGAGGTGAAAATTCTTGTGTTTTAGTTTATGGCCATTGCTCTTTGTCCTGTTGCTGGGCACCACTGCAAGAAGTCTGGTGCCATCCTCTTGGCACCCATCTTTGAGATATTTATGTGGACTGATGAGATCTCCTCTCGGTCTTCTCAAGCCTAAACAGGCCCAGGTCCCTCAGTCTCTCCTCATAAGCGAGATGCTCCAGACCCCTCATCATCTTTGTAGGCATTTGCTGGACCTCGTCAGTAGCAGATTGTCTCTCTTGTGCTGAGGACCCCGCAAGTGGACAGAGCACTCTGGATGTGGCCTCTCTGAGGCTGAGAAGATAGGCAGGATCACCTCCCCTGATCTTCCTGATGCACCCCAGGATACCAGCAGCCCTCCTGGATGGAAGGACTCCCAGCACCCACAACCTGGATATTTGGTTCCTGTCTCGATGTACAATTGCCAAGTGCTGGTTGTGTTAACTCCCCTTTTCCCACCCCTGCTCTGGTGACAATTCATCTCTCTGAAATAAGGCTGACTGAATGGATAAGGTATTCTGGGGGAGAGCTCAGCAGAATAATGGTGGTAATTCATTGCCTGATATGGTCTATGATCAGATTTTCCTTTTTTCCTAGCCATATGACAAGGCTATAATTCAAAGTCACATTCTGATTGATGAAAAGCCCAGACTTTTCACACCTTTCCTGTTGTTAAAATTGAGTTTTTAAGAGAAATTCTTTCACCTCTTGGCAATGTGAATAGTTGGTAGCCTGCTTACATACACCTGACAGTACAGCTTGTTTGTATAAGGTTCCCTGCTATCATTGTATTTTGGCTTTATAGCTATAATATCCATGTTACAAATTCAAATTACTACTTCACAGACTCTTTTTGATAGATGATTTGTATTTCTTTGGAGTCACAGAGCTGTATTCTCCAAAAACCCATTTATTGATATTCTGACATCCCACTGAAGTCTCGAGAGAATGAATCAAAATTTCATGCAAAATGCAGTGTTTTGCTACGATCACTTACATTTACAGTTTACCCCTAGAGATAAAGAGTTACATATGAAAATAAGGCTGAGAAGAGTCTCAGTAAAAAGCTAGAGCTCAGAAGATCTGCCAAGAGGTCTGAGGTCAGTTCAAGTTCTCATCCTCCCCAGCAAAAGACATGATAAATTACAGTCTATCCTCTGTACATATAAATATGTTTTCAAATGACTGTTAATACAGGGCACATCAGGCATGAACACTGCTGAAATATTCATAATGTGGTTAAAGACTTATGCAACCCCAGCAGTTTTGCATACTAAATGAATCCCATCCACAATAATAATGCTTAGTATTTATTAGCTGCAGTGTGGTTTTGAAAATATAATTAATATCCAAAACATTATTGAGAAACATGCAAAGCATCATTACCCACACTTAATACCCACTGTATGTTTTTTAACTTATTAGCAAATACTTCTGCAAAACAGTATTGTATCAGTCTGAAGTGCTATAAGGTATGGATGGATTGTTATTTTTAATTTGCACTTTGGAAAAGTCTAAACCACATAATGATAAAAGCTGTTGGGCTGTTATTCAGCCTTTTGTGTCAGTGAATTGTCAATTTATGTCTTCTTTCTGTAGATCAACAATACACTGCTCCTTCAACAGGTTCCACTCAAGAACATTAGCAAGACTTGAGAAGCACTCAAACGACAACTATCACAGAGAAGGAGGCTGCATTTTTTTTTCCTTTGCTAACCCATTCTGTTTTCCTGAAGGACACCTGTGCAGGCAGCTGTGCAGATCAGTTTGTTTTCCCAAAATGGACTTGATCTGTACAGCACTTACTAATTTATATGTTTGCTGCATTTTTCACTGCAATGCATACATCACTCCCTAGGCATCTATTTATTAAGACTAGCACAATGAATATTTAAAAGACCAAGAGTCTAGAATCAAACTCCTGAGTGCACATTAAATTGCTATGTGACCTGTTTTTCCAAAGTGGTGAGCACTTCCAGGTTCAGTTAATGCCAAAAAGACTTCTATTTGAAAAATTAGGTCATCCCTTTAGGACTCTGCCAGTGAACCACACAGCCTACAGAATACAAGACTATTTGTACTGATCTACAGACTTTTTACAAGAATTGAACAAACAATCTGACTTCTAAGATTATCAAATAAATCAAATTAAATATTTTGGGTTAAAGTTGAAATTCACCTGCAGTGTCATCACTAGCACAATTTTTTAAGCATTTATACTATCAAATCCCAGATTTTCTACAGACCATTTGCAGGCTTAGATTTCTCTCTAAGTGAGACCGTAGTTCTACAATCTAGGTAATAAGAAGTCATTTTCACACTGTGGATACATAAACTTCAGCTTTAACAGTTAAAACATGAAAAGAAAGAAAGAGAACTTTGTACATTTTTAAACTTGTTGTTCTGTTGCTTTGCACAAGGCCACCTACCAACCACCTACCTTCTATGACTGAATGAGAGTGCAGGCTGAATCTTGTTACTGTTTACTTCCAGTACTTCTTTATTCAATTTATATTTATGGAGATTAACACATCTATTTGGTAGGTAGAAGTGTTACTCAGCATAAGCTAAAGCATCACATATTAGGTATAGGGAATTAGCTCAATTATAAAGTTAGTGGCACACAAAGTTAATATTCAGGAAGTCTTGGCCAACAGCTTCAGATTATGTCACTTAATAGTCAATATCCTGTGAAATCCTAATCCAGTATCTTTTTACTAATTAATAAATTATGCAGTAAAAAAGTACAACAGCGCCCAAGCTTTGTACATAATTTCTGGGACAGTACTATAGTATTAGGCTTCAGATAATGAAAAAAATACCCTCTCAAATATGCTTGAAGTGAACCTGTAACAAAAATAGGATTCTTCAGCACTTTCCTTATACATGGACTGGTGGATTATCTATAAGAATGACATTCCTTTTATGTTACTTACATGCAAGGACACTTTTTATTACTCAAAAACATAATTCATAAATTCATACAGATCCTTCAAACTGATTTAACTCAGTGGGCTTTTGACATAAGAGATGATATGCTGCTGACAGGGCTGGAGAACAAAGAGAACTTGCCATTTATTGGCAAGTTCCTTTGCTTAAGAGAAATGAGTTTCTTGTCTGTTTAGGGAAGAATGTTTGTCAAGTTCCACAATTAAGGGTTATTTTAACACATTATAAAAAGAGGATCTATCTCAGTAATTATTATCAGACCTATAGCTCAATTATAAAAGCAGAAACGGATAAAAAGGTTGATATTGTGAGATTTCTAGCCTACTTCTTCATAGTAATTCTAATTCTATTCATGGCCATTTTTCTTAATAACCACTATTAATTGGATCTAACAGCACTTAAAGAAAAAAAATTAGAATATATCTTCTAAGACTGCAATCAATTCTGTCCTAAAAATTACTACCAATAGCACCACATAGCACAAAGTCAAACCTCTCTTGAGCACTCGTTGGTTCACTTCACTCATCCAGAGCAACTAATTTCCCAAGTGCCAGCCTCCCACAGCCAGCTCGTGCGCCAAATGTCAAGCTGCAGTCTCTCTAGCCTGTGCAATACTGCAAGTAATTGAGAGTGTCAATCAGAAAACACTGCTAAATTCTGTTGACAGAGCACAATAAAGGCAAGACTGCACTTCATTCATTGACAGTGGTGCAGTGTTTGTGGTTGCAGATGTTTCTTTGGGTCACTATACAAAGAAAATTTACTTCTGAATATACACTTGGGGCTGCTCTGTTGAAGAAGTGGGTGCTGGTTTCACTTAGCCATTGCTGTGACTATAAATGTCCATCTTGAAATACTTATTTTTAAAAACTTGTTGAAATGCCCTGTCCCCATGCAGTAACTTCCAAAGCACTGCCAGCTGCAACACAGATGGAAGATAAAATTCAACCAGAGAAACAGGATTTTGGCACATGAAGAAATATGAAAAGGGGAAGGCTGAACCTTCAGGTATTTCTTATCACACTCATCCTTTGCCTTAGCCATACACACACAAGACCTCCATCAGTGATGCAGATTACTGTATTTATTCAGAAGCCTTGGACTATTGTCCCACTTCTCTTTATAGTCTATGTTCCACACTTTATTTCACTTTGACTTAAAGTAGCATTTCTTTGTTCTTGTCAGCCAGCAGCTAATGGAAGAAAAGCCATAATCATTCAAGAATATCCCACAGCTGCAGTCATGACCTTCCAGGTGACATCTGGCTGATAGATGCTCACCTCAGCCCACAGCACCATGTTCAGGCTGCTCACTGAAGGCACCACACACACAACAGAGGCAGCTTTCCTCTGATGCAGCAAACAAGCTTCAGCATTCCCTTCTCTCAGAAGTTCCTGAAAAATGTGCTTGTGGCAGAAGAAACAGCATGAAAAGGGCAGAGCTAAAATCAAAGCCAGTTTTTCAGGAGAAGGGACATCCCTCCTGTTGGGCTGTGCACTGGGGGACAGGGCTGGACAGGAGCAGCACCTGAGCCAAACCCTTCTCAGGGCACTGTGAGAAACCAGGAGAGCTGTGGGGAAAGACGACTGCGCAGGAAACAACGCTCTCAGTAACACACGGTGCATACAGTACAACCACCTGAGGAAACCCACAAGCAGCAGACAAAAGTGTGCTTTTAATTCACCTCTTCCACATCCCAGCAGCTCTTTGATAACCTGTGGTTAGTGCATCTTCTTCACACCAAGGCTTCAGTGCCACTGGGCTAAGGCACTACTATTGTTAAAACGAAACACAGACAAATTACAAAGCCCAGCTGTGCAGGTTTTGAGTGATTCAGCTGCTGATAGTTTCAAAGCTGCACTATACCCAATTTCTTTACTGTTGAACAGTAAGAATCTGAAATAACTTTAAATTAAATTATTTATCTAGAATGTATGTATAAGTTTCCACGGAAATTTCTTTACTGTTGAACAGTAAGAATTTGAAATCTTAATTTCAAATAACTTTAAATTAAATTATTTATCTAGAATGTATGTATAAGTTTCCACGGAACTCTTCTAGAAGGCAAAACTGATGGAAATCTCACCTACTTCAAAAGAAAGCTGCATCCCTACAGGAACTACAGTTTTATTTATCAAATAACACAAATAAAACTACAGTTTTATTAATCAAATAACCTCCTGTGGTTCTGATACAAATTTTTTTTAAAAACCCAAACAACCAATCCTACATAATTTGCTTGCCAGGTACTAATAGATCCTTTTATACAGATCAGTTGATACTGAACAGCTATTCTGAAGGCAAAGGTGATATATCAATTTATACTTGCTGAGCATATTCCAGTAGACTGCCCTGTCTTTTAGGAAAACAAATCTGAAAAGTGTAGTTCCAAACCAGATTAAATCTAGAAAAATGCACTATTTCTATTGAAATCTATTTGAAAGGCCTATTTCTATCAAAAATACAGACTATAACTGCAGTGAAATAGGTATTAACTCTCCTTCACATAAAACCCCACAAACAAACAAACAGAAACAAACAAAAACCCCACCAAACAACAACAAAACAAACAAAAAACGAAACAAAAAATAAAAACAACCAAAAAAACACCACCACCACAACCAGCAAAACAACAACTTACTTTGGTCACTACTTTAATTCAGATAGCAAATACTACCCAACTCCTGTGGCTAGAGGAACCATAAGGAAACATGACATTTCCACTGCATTTGCCTGCATGTTCCCTGGTGTGTTTAAGAACTTAATTAGTCACCAATATACATGTTGTAAAGAAATAACTACTTTAGTATTTTCAAATATGCTCTTCCATGATTCTCTGTCATGAAGGGACTTGCATTAACTGGTGGGCAAATGCAGGTACAATGTATTCTAAGGGTGAGAACCAAACTCAACTTGACAGGGAATATGGGATTTGAGCTCTGGAGCGAGGTCAGGGCTCCTGAAGGCACAGCCAGAGGGAGGGGGATGTCAGAGCCCACCCATGCAAGGAGAAGAGCTGGGAAGGAGCAGCTTCCCAGGCCTGCCCAGGCCACTGCACTCCTGCTGTGCAGGAAGCTGCAGGTCTTACAGATGAGCACAGCACAGCTGCACCAAAAGAAACACTTCAGCAAGGACAAAGTGGATGCCTGCCTTGTTTGTGCAAGCTATGTATAAATATCCTTAAAATAACAGAATTTTTAATAGTTGCAGAATTTTTAATAGTTGCAGAATTTTTTGAACCACCACAACAAAACTAAGAATTAAGTTTCCTATCTTTCCTTTTAATTTTTTTGTTGTTGTTGTTTAAGATCTTCCTTAATCTTTTTGCAATTGGACTATTGACTGGAAGTAACTATGTTTGCAAAATAAGGGAAAAAACCCTCTTCAGTTATTTTGCCATTACTACACTGAAAACATATATAGGTTTTTTGCCATTTAAGTATTTTTTAACTAATAATATATTTAAGATGGCTGCATTACACAAGCTCTGAAGAACAAGATATTCAATGAGTTTCAGTATCCAAACACTAAATTATAATTGTTTGCGAGCTGATTTGTTAAGTCTTTAATTGGACCCCAGGAAAAAACTCATTCTGACATAAAAATAAACAGTTGCCCAAGTACTTTTCTATGTCAGAATGAGGAAGATAGCTGCTGCTGCCATACATAGCTGGGGTGATGGAAGTAACTGAAAAAAAACCCCATGCAAAGCTACCTGGGAGCCTTTGGAGGATTACAAAGGAAAGGTCAAATGCCCTTGTATGTGGCTGTTAGTGAAAAACAGCAAAAAGCAGGCAGATTCCTGGAAAGGGAAAACAGATGCACAATGCCAGGTCTGACTTCCCTGTGCATAAACACACTCAGATTTTCAACTCATACACAGCTCTGCTCGCTTCAGCACCTACATTAGCACAGCACTGCCTGTGTCATAAGAAATCCCAAATCACAGTAATCAAATAAAATAATATCAAAATCCCACCTCCACCCCCCAACAAAGTCATTAAAAAAACAGCCACAGAAAGTGGCCCAGGTCTTTTGATGGAGCACATGCCTTGCGTCAATAATGGAAGTAAAAAATGTGTCTAGGCATAGGAAAATTAGAGGGAACCACTCATTCTGGGCTTCAGGGCATATTTGCTACATTGACACTGATTACAGGATTCATGAAACAGTAACATCAAGTAGCAGGTGCAAGACAAGAGACAGACACTACTTTTTCACATTACAGCAGTATCCAGTGTGACAGGAGTTTCCCTAATCTCCAAAGACAGGAAAGTTCCCGATTTAAATAGCCTGTGATACATCAGGGGCCTTGTGGCTGCCCCTCTCTCTAAGTGGAAGACACTCAGAAACTGTGATGATGGGCAGAGGTTTGAAAGCTTTGAGAAAGACTGAACAACACCCCCTTCTCAGAGTATTTTCATAACTCAGGAAAACTGTCAACACTAAAACAGGTTAAAAAAAAAACAACCCAGGTTAAAAATTATCTATATTAATAAATGAAAACAACTACAGTCAATGAAAATATTTTATTCAGGAGTAATGTTCTTAAAGCACAGAAACATATACTAGATAATTACTTCATAACATATGCAGAGAAATCACTGGAGTAGTCATCCAGCTTCTGCTGGACCTGCACGTGGTTCTGTTTGACCACCACAAATTTTAGCTGTACTGAAAAAAATTCAAAAAACCAAATGAAATGAGATAGAAAAACACAAATACAAGCTTTAAAACTGCTTTCAGTCCACTGGGGAGGCGGGGCGGAGTGGGAGAGATTTACTGCCTCCTGGCTTCAACTACTTAAATAAAAAGTAATTTTATAATGTGGAGGGGAGAGAGTAGTTTGATGCTATCGCTTGTCAAAATGACTCAATTTGATAATCCAAACACTGCAGGGTGAGCCCGGGCCAGAACAGATCCAATCACCAGATTGTAGCTGGCCTTGGATTTACTGTTATCAATAAAGTCACTTGCACACCCGTGCTGGCAGGTGAAGAAGCAACCAAGTTCTTCACATCTCAAATCTCAGTGTCAGCATGAGTTGAGCTCTTCAAAGGAAGAGGAAATTCCTCTAACCCTCTGGAATTTAGGATTCCAGCCAGAGATGGTTCAGGGCACTCCAGATCTCCACTGTCTTCTGAGCATCGCCTTGTTGTTACTACTCCTTTGTGTAAGTCTGTCCTTGGACTTTCACCTTAAAGAAGAAGCCACAAAAGAAAATAAAACAGCTTTCATAACTTACTCTCTCTGGGACTACTTAAACTAGTCCACAGTAATCCCGCTCAAAGCTGTTATAAAGAAATGAAATGAGAGGAGCTCTCGGTGCATGGAAGTGAAATCATGGTGCAGCAGTCTCTCACTGGACAGTTTGGTGGCTCAAATAACTGAGCTGTTATTCCTCTGAAAAATGACCAACGGATCTTACTTCTAATAATGTGTCTTTGTAGTAATTACCTGTCCTTTGTATCATCAAACATAACAGAAACAGGTGTTGAAAATGTAAACCACACAGAAAAAAAGACACAAGGAGCTCTGCAAAGAACACTTGGGTTGACTTCCTGCACAGAAATAGAGTCACATGGACATCTGTCTAATCTATTCTTAAAATCCTTCAGCAGGAGATTACATCTCCATTAAATCTCAAGGCAGCCTTTTCAGTGTAAAAGCCTAATGCAAAGATATATATAGTACCACAGCTCTGATAAAATAAATCTATCTGGAGTCACTTTATCTTTCCTAATCAGTATCTAGAGACATTACACTTCTGGCACCAACCACAACTGCACTTAAACCATGCCTGTGGAAAAACCAGAGAAAATTTTTCTACCTAAGGCAAGAAAAAAATCATCAGGAATGTTCCCTAATGCACTTCTGAAAGGAGCAACACACACAAGATAACAGAACTAAGCCTGATTTTCAACTGAAATTTTTGAAGAAGTATACTGGAAGAATACACGTTATACTGATGTTACACGTTGGCAAAGCTCTGCAAAGGCAAGCAGAACATGGAAACTTGTAGGCTGCAATGTCAGTATTCTTAATAAAGGTTCAAAAGTTTTTCCTTGATATATATTTATTGGTATTTATTCTTTGGCTTTGAACCACAACACAGCATGAATTCATAAGTCACTATCAAATCACTGGACATATACATTTGACTATTGGCAAAACTAGGACAGCCTAGATGGGCATTCAGAATCAAAGGGTAAGTACTCCATGAAGTGTTAAAGACAGATTTGGCAGAACACATCCAAGAATGTCTCTGTTACACCAGTGTTCTCTCAAAGGAAAAAACCAAAATACACCTAATTTTGCAAAGCAGTTTTAGAGCCTCTCTATGTATATTTTGCTTCCCAACACTGATTCTCTCTACCACATGTCTCAACTTTGAATATGGCCAATGGTCAAGATCAATGTTTTAAAATGAAAGCTGAGATTTTCATGTCTGACACTAATACAGACAAAATACCAAATATACTTACATGTACTTCAAGTCAATAGCTATTTCAAGTGCACTCCTAAAGAAACTACATTAGATAGGATTTTTATTTGTCTCAGAAGAAATTTTTTAATTCTATGGGACACAACCTTGAATATATGTGGTATATATAACATAAAATATATCCTGCAGCAGTCTCTGGATCTGACGTTTCAAAAGCAGTACCCTAAACAAACAACAGACAGCATCTAAATAAGGAATTGCCCTAGTAATGAAAAACACTGGTCATGATTCTATCTCTCTAACTTTTCATGATATTTGCATACAGAAAGGCTGATTGTAATATTTCCTTGTTTTCCTTAGGAATTTAAGCAAGATCTCTGTCCTTCACCATGAAGGGAACTGAAAGACTCCTGCATGTCAGGGCTCCTGCCCAACAAGCTCCACAGCTCAGTATTCCTCCAGTGTCCATCCCTGTCCTCATTCCTTTCTTTTCTCTCCACAAAATACACCGACACAACAGCAGGTTCTCAGAAATTACACAAATCTTTATTTTAAATGTGCTAAGCTATAAACTTATTTTGTCATATTTACATTATCAGTGCCATTGATTTTCCTGTGAAGCCTACAATATTTCTTACCTCTGTTCTGTGTTCATACTGCACAACAAAAATGCATGCTGCTTCTTAATCAAAGCTCCTAGCTATTTACAAAATACTATTTAGTAAAAAGACACGGGTTTTTTTGTTTGTAGTGATTTTTTTTTAATGAGTAAAACCTTTTTCTTTTAAACCTATTAGCTTACCTCTGACAGAATTGCTAAGTTGAATAAAGTTTTCCTGATGTAAACAGACATGTAAAGCCTGCTATGTGATACAAGAAAATCTCGGAAATCAATTTGCTGAGCACAGCACAGTCTTTTATTAAAAAAACTGCCTCACAGCAAAAATTTAAAAAAAGGAACATCCCTCCTTCTTAAGTTTTAAAGATAATAAAGTATTTCCCCTGTTACAATGTTAGAAAAATTATATTCTGGCAATCTTGTTATATTTCCATTTTGTTCTTTTCTCAAGAGTGGCAAAAAAGTGAATTTGAAAGAAAAAACCCCAACAAAAAATTCTTCAAATTTCCTTAATAGTAGGGGAAAAAAAGTTTTTTACTTGTTTTCTTATCTCTCTGCCTGGAAAAACTCCTGTCACCTTCACTCTGATAAATGCCTGTGTAACATAGTTCAAGACTGTGTCTCACAACCTCTACCCTGCAGCAGCTGGGACTTCTCCTAGCTTAAAACATTAATTCAATTTTACTTCTGGTTTGTTGGGTTTTTTTTTTTCCCCCAGACTGAGAGATATCTGGTCTTGTTTTCTTAGCATGAAAATGGAATCCCTGGAAAAATACATTTTTCCATGAAATATTTGAATTGGAGGGCACAGGTGGGAAGTTTCAGTCTGAAAATCAGTAAGTTAAACAGTTTTTATCTCTGACCAGTCAGTCTGCTAGAGCATAGCTAAGATTTACTAATGTAGCATAAAGGAGGAGAATTTATCTCAGCCTTACTTAACTATAATCTTCATGAACTCTACTACATTGAAAGAAAATCCATGGACTCATAAGTCCATGCCAGAGACAGTATTTATATGAGAAGAATCAGCAGAGGCTGGCATTAAGAGGGGTGGTAATAAGCCTCTTCACTCACAAGATACCCTGACACCAATTCAAAAGCAGCCATCCCTGAGCCTGTAACTCCACAATGTATAAGCTACAGTTTATTTAGATGTTTTCCACTGCCACAACAGCTATAATGTATACAACATGGTCAATGATTAAAAACAATTACCAGTTTGGAGCCCTCATAAAAATGCAAGCCCAGATAAAAATCATAGTCACTCTCAGTGTTAAGGAAAATGAATAATGAAATATAACAGCAAGTAATGTAAGCAAAAAAGAGATTGAAAGAAGCACGCCCTGCCAAAATAAACAAGAAGCATAGACTTGTGTAACTCTTAATTCCCATTTCTATTCAGAGCTTAACTGGAATGTACTGGGGGCAAAGTACACAAATGAATGGTAAAAATTCAGAAAGCCCAGCCATGTTTTCCTTCATTTCGGAGACAAGGTTGTCTCAGCTCTCAGTCTGTAATCACACACTTATCCAGCCCTGATCCTTCAAACTCACCTTCACTAAAGCAAGTGGTATAGGAGACCAAGGCTCACTCCATGTGAGCAGATGCACAGTGTCACATGGCACAAAGCTCGCATGCAAAAACATCCACCAGCACATGTTCAAGCAGCAGCAGCAGCTTCCCTTAAAATGACTTTTCTTAAATGACTGGGACTGATTTAGGCTTCTAGAGCTACCCTTAGATCGTATTCATTACAACTAAACAAGTGACCTGAGAACCAGATTTGACAAAAATCTCTCTCAAAACATCACAGAATCAAAGAATCATCTAAGTTTGAAGAGACATTCAAGATCATCCAGTCCCACTGTCAACCCAGCACCAGCATAACCACCAGTAAACCACATATAACCCCAAATGCTCTCCTTATTGATTCTTGCTCTCCACAAATCCTCCAGCCCCACTGCAAAGCTGAGAAGAAAACATCCTTTTAGGAACTGGAAAGAACACAAGAAGTCATTTTCTCTTCTTGAATAAAGAGAACACCCAAATGTGATCCCTGAGTCTCAAATCCTATCCAAGCCCCTTCACCAACAGCTTCCCATTATGCCTTCAAAACCCAGGCAGATGCTCTAGGAGCTGCATTAGGGTTGAAGCCCTAATTCTGCATTTGCTCAACTCCTAATAATTCCTACCCCTGCTTTCAAACACAGCGTCAGTGAAGTGGGACAGGACTGTTAAGAGAGTCAATATAAACATGAGGTATTTAGGAAACTGATCCAATCAAAACTCATTCAACAACCTCTCAGCTCAAGAGATACCTTGGAGCCAATGGACAGAACAAAATGAGCTCCTCTGCTGCTCTGATCCCAGTTTTACTCTGCAGAAGCCATCTAACTTGAGTTAGCATTTGCTTGTGAAGACCTTCTGTAAAAGGTTCATTTTTCTCACTACTTGTATGCAAGGACATACACAAAATCGTAATGTCACCAAAAAATAGGCACACCTGAAGTGAGTTGTATCATCATTTTTTTTCTCCTATTTTAAAAAGATTGACTTTCCTGAAATGAGAAAAGACACACTATATTGTAAACAGTAGGCACACCTGAAGTGAGTTGCATCATCTATTTTTTCTCCTACTTTAAAAAGATTGACTTTCCTGAAATGAGAAAAGACACACTATATTGTAAACATGAACTGCAAAGAAGCATCGGCAGAATGGTACTGTTGTGACATTCAGAATGTCAGCAATTAAAAATCTTTCACAAAGTAATTGCATTGGTAAAGAAACTGTGCAATGCTTTGCCTGGAAATTACATCCTCTTGCAACTTAGCACATTAACCAACACAAGATAAATGATTCTTGGTCTAATTTCTGGTGGCAAATGGGGGGATGACATGGGAGCAAAAAAGGAGTTGATTACAGAATTTGAAAGATAAAAGGCAGAAAAACAAGACAACAAGAAACAAATGTGAAACATCTCATCATATATGTAAAACTAGTACCTCTTGATCAACTTGAATTCATTCGAATAACCTACTTTAGTGCAATTGTAGCAAATTTTAAATGACATGCTGGATAAAGACATTCCTGTGGGAGGTGATCCCTCCTCTGTGACCACAGGATATTTTACTAGGAGATGTTAGTAATGTTCTTCATTAACAGTAATAGCTACAACACAGTATTGAAGGAGAGGGATTACATATGAGGTCTCTCAGTCTGTGCATTCCTACACAAGTGTGGGAATAACCAGATGAGCCCTGGAAGAGGCAAATAGCAGTAGCTGTGACAAAGGGACCCTCTGGGCATGGGAGGACTGAAGCATTATGAAGAAGCAACCAGTAACAGCACTTCTGTGGTTGTAAAGATAAGGCAGAGGCATCTGTACTCTGGTTTAACCTCCATGTAAGCACATTTGGCACAAAACATTAACAATGAATTTTTACTTTTCACCATACCTATGCCAGTAAATGTAATTATTCAAATGCCTGCAGGAAGCAAATGCCCAGCAGGCATATGCATGTTCTATTATAATTCCCTAGCAAGTTTTGAAAAAACAGCCAAAGAACCACAAAGAAGTCCAACTCTATACACAGCTTTCTAAATTTTCTAATACATAAATAGTTCCACTTGGCTCTTCTCATGAATATTTTCATATGGCATTCTCTGAAGTAGAAGACAGTTGTGGGGTACATTTTTCATTTTTCCGGATCTCTCCAGACATACAGAGCTCCTCTAGCTCTCTCAGACAGTACTAGTTCTAAATGTCACAGTCTTAACAGTCTGTTTTTAACTTGAGTCTCATTTTAACTTGATGGTTGTGATGGTATTTTATTTTATTTTATTTGCAGTCTTGCATACCCAAAGTGCCCAAGCCAGTTTCACATGGATAAAACTTGAAATTCCCAGTTTACACATGATATTTGACTGAGATGATTAACTGGATGGCTACCTGTAAACTGTTGTCATAAATTTTCATTCCACACATTTAAAAAGGATAGGAACATGAAGTGGACTTCAGAGTGTCTCTGCAAAGGGCCTAAACCAACCTGCAATAATTCAGAATATGGCAGATTCTTACTCTCCTATCAAAGTACCAGCACAGATGTAGCATGATGGATTGACAGAGTGATTATTAGATATATCCACTTCAAAATATTATTTATTTCTGTTGTCAAAACTGGTGCCAAGCTTTGAAATATGACGGACAGTTAAATACTAAATGTACCTTAATTCTAGCTTCATCCTTCAATAGATGGCATTGCAACATTTTAAAATTCATTTGTACTAGCTATTCCTTTGTGATGTATACCTTAAAACACAGAAAATTTCATTATCTGGTCATTCAAAGCAGGAATGTAGATGTGAAATTATTTGCCTCTTATCAATAATCTCACTGGTACATCCAAACTGGAGAACAGAACTGAAGAGCAAATTTATTTCTCAGTCAAACTAAGCCAAGAGATACATGAAATGATGGGGCCAGCAGTAGCAATCAAACAGTAGCCTGGAGTTCCTGACTTTTTAAAATGCCTTTTATTTTTAAACGTTTAACAAAAAATTATATTCTTACTCAGTTTCTGTTATACTTTTCAGACTCAATATATCTAAAAGTAATTTCATTATTTATATTTACCCCTGTAGATACATGCTGTGACAATAAAAATAGTTCTTGTGTGTGATTCAAACCTGAAAGACTCCCCAAATATTTGGCCTTTCATGGCGGTCCCATCAGGAAACAGCAAGCAGAACACAAAAGCAATACTCACTCCTCAAAGCTCAAAGTTTCTGAGCAGGTGACAAGTGTTGTGCCTCAAGAGTCCATGCTGGCACCACCACAGCATGGCATCTCCATCAGTGACACAGACAGTGACACTGAGTACACCCTCAGAAAATCTAGCAACGACAGCAAACTGAGCGGTGTGGTTGCCACACCTGAGGGATGGGTCACATCCAGAGGGACCTGGACAAGCTTGAGAACTGGGCCCAGGAAAACCTCATGAGGTCCTGCACCTGGACAGCTCCTGGCATCCACACAGGCTGGAGATGAACAGATTCAGAGCAGCCCTGCTGAGAAGGAATTGGAGGTGCTGGTGGATGAGAGGCTGAGCCAGCCATGAGCTCCTGCGGCCAGAAATCCAAACACATTCTACACTACATCCAAAGAGCCTGGCCAGCAGGGCCCCTCTGCTCCACTTTGGTGACACCCCACCTGGAGTGCTGCATACAGTGTTGGGGTCCTCAGCACAGGAAGGATATGGACCTGTTAGAGCAGGCCTAGAGGAGGAACACAGAAATCAGAGGGCTGGAGCATCTCTCCTACAAAGACAGGGGACAGACTTGGGGTTGTTCAGATCAGAGAAAGAAGATTGGAGAAATCTTAGCATAGCCTTTTAGTAATGAAAGGGGGATCAAAAGAAAGATAGGGACAGTCTTTTTAGTAGGGTCTGTTGCATCAGGAAAAGGGGTAATGATTTTAGAACAAAAGTAGATTTAGAGTAGGTGTAAAAAAGATATTTTACGGTGAAGGTGATCAGACACTGCAACAGGTTGCCCCGATAGATGGCAGATACCCAGTCTCTGAAAACATTCAAGGCCAGATTGGATGGGACTCTGAGCAACCTCATCTAGTTGAAGATGTCCCTGCTTATTGCAAGGGGGTTGGACTAGATGACCTTTGAAGTCCCTTCCAAACTAAGATATTCTATGAATGTCTGTACTAGATTGTCTTGGATGATATTACCACACATCCATCCACACATGTAGGACCTCCATATGTTTCTTTTCATCTTCCTCAGGAACAGCTATTGGCAGTTCAGACTGCCAGAAATTAATGGAAGGCCCTTAGTGTTCCAGTTCCTCCTAAGAATATCCTATAAAATTCATTTCCTGTTGATCAAACTTTTTTTTTGAGGGACCAGGGAAGCTGGTGAGGCTTGAAGTAATTGATTAAATCCATCTCGCTGCAAACTGATGCTTTCCTATACTGTTGGTTTTAGCAGGAGTTTTCTGCAGAACCTAAAAAGCTGATAAATACAAAAGCCTGTCTCTTTCACATTTGTTCTTTTCCATGTCATTAATTTCATGTGCTGGACAACTTTTTTTCTGCTTAACTTAGACTCATTTAAAAATTGCTCCTGTGGCATAACTGTGTATATGCTACCACACAGCACCTCTGGTCAAAGGTGAGAATTCAGTGATCCTTTGTTATTCCTTATGTAAGTATACAACTGCAAAGAAACAGGAAAGCCAGATTTGCAGATGATTGCACAACAGCTATCTCTGCTATGCTTGATCTGCAGCCTACAGGAAACAACAGAAATTTTCTCATTGATGAGGTTTAGATCTCTTCCATGGCAACCTAAGCACAGGTCTACCACATGCACATATCCTGCATCAGGATTCCAATAGCTGAGCTTCTCCTTACATTTCAATCTCCTGTTTCCTAGGAGTTTGATGTTTTATGCTGAAAATTAACTCGTTTTCTAGAATATAAGCAGCTCTGTCTTAGGAAAACTTGGGTAGGAGTCATATTATTTGACATAAACGCCTTCACTGCCTACCTGACCTAGTGACAGCTGGCTTCCTTCACAATGTTATACAGAGTGAAAAAACCCACTTCTATGGTAAGATCTACCTGACCTACACAGACATTTAATTCTGGATATAAGGAACTGTAAGTAAGGCATTTTTCTCTCAACTGAGTATCAAGACATCCTGGCATGAATGGGTCTGATTTAGATTATCTACCCTGTAGACATCTGCCCTTGATCAGATGATCCCACCCCCAGGTGGCCCAAATTGGACACAGCAGACAAACAACTTTACTCATCATTTTTACATAATGACTGTGGTTAAGCAAAACTGAAATGGAAGACAGTATCTGTGGAATAAAAAAACCCCAGTGTTTACTGCTGTGATATGAAATCAGTGGCTTAACAATCTAAACAGAGACAGCTTATCAAGCCCTTACCTTTGGGGATAGTAATCTGACAGCCCAGGTCACAGTCCTGCTGCAACTGATAAAAAGCCACTTCCTGCAGCCGAGCACGCTCCAGCTCCGAGAGGCTTTGAACGGGAACTGACTTCAGCCGTACACTGCGCCCTGACATGCTGTTCCAAGTGAAATCACCCTACAGGAAATCAAATGGAAAAATATGAAGCATCATATGGTATGCAGAGTTTAATAAACAGAGCCATCTCTTTTACTGCTAGAAAAAAACAACACAGGTTCTTCTCACCAAAAGGCCATTTTCTTGGACATCTCTAACCTTTCAAATATCTTTATTTTCCCTAGAGCACAATTCCTTAAAAGGGATACAGACATGCAAAACAAGAAGTCAATTCTTGTCAAGTCTGAAGCCATTTAATCAAGTATTGTCACAAAAACACTAGGATTCCACTAACAAAAAACACAAAGCGGGGCGGGGGGGAATGCACCCTTGCCTGCTTTTCCCAGTTTGCTTTCTCTGTACAGTACTTGATGTTACTTAATTCTCTTCCCGCACCATCGGTCAGAGAGCAGACCTCCATGGACAACATGCATCTTATCTCCCACATCTTGCTACTCCAGCAGACTTGGAGAATGCACTGGCAGAGCCCCTTTTCCAACACATCTCATCTCCTCCTTATGACGAGGCTGTGTTTACAATATGATCGACTAAAGAACAAGACATTCCATGTTTTTGAACAGCTGCAATAACAACCTATTTGGTAACATTTATAGAGGAAAACAGCATGAGATATGCTACATCTCTGTAAGGTACCAGTTATGCTTGGGGAGCAAACCAAAAGCTTCAGCTGTTGTATATCCCACCTGTGAGAACCTGCACAAAAAACTATTCTCCCAGTATTCAGCTTGGGCCAGAGAAGTAATCATCACTCAAAGAGAAGAGCAAGCACGAAGACACGCTTAAAGTAAGTCTTCCAGAACTCATCTCAAAGAGCACAGATTAGTACAGGGAGAGAAAGAATTTGTTTTTCATTCTAACCATGTTAAAAAACAAACATCAGTCCTGTCAGTAACTATAATCTGATGCAGCTGCTGATAATGAAAAAACTCTGATGCACATCAGCTGGGCGGTAAGAAACCCACCAACCTGCCTTTTATCACAGCATGGCAGACTTACAATTAATAAACTTCACTCTTGTTTTAGTTTAAATTTCAACATCTGTACTGTCATTGCATACTAATTTTTTTTTCACTGTAAACTTATGATTCATCTGTTCTGCACATCCATCTGCAGTCAGAGGATGTCCACTGACATTAAAAATTATTAGCAGAAGCACCTTAATATAAAAACCAGTTAAATTAGACTTTACTTAGCAGTTATGCATCCTGCTGTATGCAAACATCTTTGTGCACACTGCCATATATTTTGCCCATATATGTGCATGTATATCTATATACATACATACAACCTGTACATACATTTGTATTTAAACACATATGCACACCCATGACTGCGTGAGTGTATTCACATAGAAGCATGAGACAAAAACCATTAACAAATGTGCAGCACATTTAGCAATACAGATTAAAGGAATTACACAGTTAACACCCTTTCTTGTGATTCATGAAATATGTTTGAATTCAGCAAGGATTTTTTTTTTGCCAGAGTAGTTTTTGTAAGTCATTAAGCAATCATAATAGATAAAGGCATTACCTCAATGTCAACAACTGGACCTCAATATCTTAAAGCATGTACTATGATCAATGTTTTTATAGCATTTATATGCACATGTGCTACATATGCAAAACTTCTGTGTTACCCTAGTATTTAACTACTGGAATTTACTTCATTTTTTTTTTCTCTTTCACCTGTTCTGGCTCTTCTGATGCCTTGCTGTTGACTAACCAGATTTAGTAACCTCAGACTAAAGGTTTGCACAGTATTACAAGTCAAACTGTGTAGCTTAACTCAAACAAAACCAAACCAGCAAGAGTCACACAAATGTTATTTGAAAAACTTCAAGTAAACATTTGCATTTTTTAAAAAGCTGTTGTCATTTATAGATAAAAGTGATCGAGAACAGCATTCAAAACCAGACAATGTATACAACAAAACTAATTCCATTCCAGCCCTGATAATGCAAAAGAAACTTTACAAGCACAGAAGTATGCCATTCAATTCTCATGAACATATAATATATAAAATATTCTACAGGCAAAATAGTACAGACATAGAAATATAGGTTTTTATGGTGGAGTTTAGGGGTATTTTATCTTAAGTCCTTTCTCCATCATGAGCATTTTCATAAACAAAAATGTCACTAGTATGTTTACCATAAAAAATTTGAAATCCTAACTCTTAATATCAAAACAGGAATGGGAAGCAAAAATTACATCACTAAGAAAATGTTAAGGTAACAGAATACATGTCCTGTTTCCTGCAGACCACAAACACCAAGTGCAGCATGGGACTTTTAAGAATGACCACAAATTAGGCAAAAGTTTCTTAACTGAATTCTGCATGAACACATGAATTATTCCCCTTTTTCAGGAATGAAAACAGAGTTATGAAAAATAATTTATAAATTATAATGAAATGAAAAAACAATTACAATACAATTACAATAAATGAAAAAAAAAACAGGTTTTTATTCTGACAGTCTTCAAGGCCCCCATATGTTCTTGGTGCTCACTGTCTAGCTAAAAACAGTCATTTGCAACATCTGCACCTTGCAATGCCACAACAGGTTGCTGAGATGAAAGAGTGCAATCACTCTGCCCAATTGCTGTGCACTAAAGAAGACATTCCTTTTCAACACTTGATGGGTTTGATAAAATCTCTGCTAGGTCACATTAACATAGGTTTTTATTATGCTAATGGAACACATGACTAATAAACTAAAATATTTTTGGAAAATCATGTGGTAGGTAGGGCCAATGAAATCTCCTAATCTTTAAAGGCTCAAGAAACGTTTCTTTAAAAAATTCTGTTTCATTTTGCAAATATATATCACTTATAGATCACTGTCTTCTATGAGTCAAAACACAGTGTTTGAGAATTTAATTTATTCAAATACTCCTATGCTTTACATTAAACACAAGGTAAATTAAATGCCTCATCTTCCTCCCAAAGCACTGCACAGTTATACAAACAGCCTGTAAATTATTGCAAAATCATCCAGGCTTGGGAGAAGTCCAGAAAAGTCAAGCTCCCTTGAAGAATGGGCACTGGTAATTACATCTGCCTAAAGCTATTCAGCACTCTGTGGGGCAACCGAAGGAGGACAAGGGCAGCACAGACACGAAGAATATCTTCTGTTTCTCTCTCCATATGAGAGGCAACACTTCACCAGCCTAATTCAACATCAGCCTGCCCTAGCTGGAAGCTTAAAAGGAGCAGAAGATCTTTAAGCAACAAGTCAGAATGACATGTTTGTTTTTGAAGTTCATGCCCGTATATTTTCAGACATAGTACACAGGTTGCTCTCTATTATTTAGATTATAGGACTGTAGGTCTGAATATGCTCTGCAAATGACTCCATCACCAAAAAAAAAAAAAAAAAAAAAAAAAAAAAAAAAAGCCAACACCACAAAGAGAAGAGTTAAACAGAAATACAGTTCTGGGATAAAGTGATCAGCCTGACAGGACATAACTTCGAACTGCACAGCTGCCTTCATCAAAGAATTTTATGAAACCATAATCTAGACTAAAAGCCTTCTCTGTTTTTTTCCACCAACCAGTCACGTATTTTTCCTCTCAAGTCTGCAACTTCAGCTGCATTTTCTCTCTGACATGCCCATTAACATCTAACATCTTTCCTCCACTCAACCGAACAGTTCACTCACCAGGTAACTGCCTAAAATATCAGAGCAGATGACTCAGCAAAGAAGATTGCTAGAAAACTGCACCTTTTGCCTCTGAAGAACCTGAATCTGTCCATTTTCCCTGTACTTCTTCTCCACAGTCATAAGCACAATCATAAGCACACTTTTAATAAGACACAGACTGCAGCTTTTCTGATATGCTTTCAAGCATTTTTCTAATAGAAATGTTTGGTAACTCCAAAATAAACATGAAGTGGTACATCCTGACTTAAGTAACACTGTGCACTTAAATTACTCTTAAGCATGTCTAAGCTATTCTTGTGTGCCTGACCTCTTTCTCCCAAGCCTCCGAGAGAAAATCTTGCAGATGTCTTTTAGAAAAGCCTTGTTGTTCCGTCTTTGGTACAATACAGAAACTGGTTGACAGCTGCATAGAATGCTGAATGTAGATGCAAATCTATAGGCAGGGATCAACCTTGACTTCTGTGGAGTTTCAAGCCTTAATGAGTTATGTGGATGGGAAATAAGAACCCTCACACGTCACAGTTTTATAAAAAAAAGAATTTAATGCAAGATGGAGAGTGCAATTTTTGTCTTATGCCTTATTGCTATTGTTAATGACTGTCTGTATTCATTTAGGTGAACACATTATCAGATTAGCTGTCTATTTTTCATTAGTCTTTTGCTCAAACCCATTTGAAACCACTAAGATCAAAACCAATTATGTCTACTTTTTTCTATCCTAGCAACTTTTAGCTATGTGCTTGTATTTAAATGGGTGTCCACTATAAAAGAACTCAGTGCTTTTGCACGAAAATATTATATTGCAAATAATTTGGCAAATAGAGTATTAGTGTCTTAATTCTGTTTAATTACTTCTTTAAGCTTCATGAAACCACGTATCACTGCCACTTTACAACCTTTTGTTTCCCCTGGTCATTTATTTCAACTCTGTCTATAATTATTTCCAGACTTCTCAGGCATAAACTCTCACAATTTGGCTATTGGTACAGGTAATCCCTCTTCATTTCCCTGGTGTTGCTGTTAGTAAGAACAAAAACCAGCTCTAAAGTAAAAGTCAGTTTTTTCAGCACAGCTACATACTCTGTGCTATTGAATCAACATACAGAATACTGTTCCTGGACAGGATGAGAATGAAGGAGAAAGAGAAAAACTAATTTAAGTAGCCTTTTAAGCATTACATGCTGTTAAGAACTGCATGGAAACTCCTTTACTAGTGTCATCCTAGATAACCACCTGCAAATTAGTGAAGAGTTAAAAAGCAGGAAATGGTACAAGTGTGCTACAACCTGACTCTCTCTGCCACCCTCATTCCAGATGCTCTTCCATAGCCAGCTCAGTGCATCACAGGCAGCACCCTGGTTTCCAGCAGGCATTGCAAACTACTGGAACCTAGGATGCTCTCGGATCACACAGATGCTCCCAAGTGTCTGCTACTACTGCAACAGAATTCCTTCAGATGAATGAAATGCCACCTCAACACTATACTCTATAAAGAAACACAAGACTTGCTCTGTGACATCAAAGCATTCAGAGGAAGATATCTAAATGTGAATGTACAAAGTATGGGGCCCCAACAATTAATCTTCATTAAGAAAGACTGACTTCATTAAGGTTGTTATCTAGGGTGACATCCTGTTCCCCTTGACGTCAGTGGCAAAATTATTAATATAATGTCTCCACTAGGAAGAGAGTAAGTACAGTACAGATGATTCTGTGTTAGTTTGAAACCTTGCACTAAAGCAACCTTATCTCGTATTATATTGTATTTAAGTGTAGTTTTGTCAGAAAGATCACATTTTACAAAACACTGGTTGAGATATGACAACTACTTAATGGCAATCAATATAACTACTGCACTGACAAAGAAGACACTTCCTCAAATCCTGTCTCATTCCCAAGGCTGGAAATCCATGTATTCAGGATCAGTACTGCAAGGCAACCCCTGTGGGAACACTGGAAAGCTGGTATTCCACTCAGGGGAGACAGAATTCACAGCCACAACAGAAATACTTCACCTAGCAAGAAGGTATGAACCTGTGTCCAGGTAAAGATACCCATTTCAGACTATTAATTACAGTGGTGATTTCCATTTATCAGAGTGAAAACTAACTTTAGTCTAAGGATAAACAGAGAGCAGAACAATGAGCATGCTTTCACAGCAGTATTAAAATTGTTTAAATAAAGGAGAAAATATTTCCGGATCAACCCTTCCAAGTTTTCTAAATGCCTCAGGATACTATTTCATGTTTAGAGTACTTAAAAAGCATTCTCTTAAAAAACCTGATGTGTAATGGAGATGTATTTAATTCCTTTTCTGACATTAATAAATCTGAATGATGTACAAAGGTATTGCTTAGCAAAATATTCATTGCTAACATACGGACTCTGTACTGAACTTTTTCAACATATCTAGAAAACCAACCTCCAGAAGTCAGAAAGCTCCCCTAAAATGCATCAAAATATATGGTCAGACTTTTTGCATTTCTTACTTCATCAGATATCAATATTTCTTAAGAGATTTATCACGGAGAACCACAATTAAACTAGAAGTGGACAAATACCTTTTTGGAGGTTTTAAAACAGAAACAGAACACCTTTAGAAGCCCAAATCCAACTTCAGAATTACAGTTGAAATTTTGTTGGTCTTCACATAAACAGATTTTTTAGTGTTTCCATGTGTAAGAGAGAATTAAGCCACATTGCAATACTCTGAATTTTGCTGCAGGTTAAGGGTACAAGCAAGTGCTGCCACAACTATGACTGCATGAAGTAACAAGCTGAAAAACTGCAGTAATTAAACCATCTGAGAGCACAGTAGTAAGCTACAAAAGATTCATCAATCTTAACACAAAAGATTTGGGATAGCCTAGCCTCATTAAGAGAAGAATTATTTTCCCTTCTCTTGGTTCATTTACTGAGCATTTTGAGAGGCTTTTGGTTTTCCCAAGTATTAAAACTTGCTCCTGCTTCATTTGGAATAACAAGAATTCTGCAAGCTAATGTCAGCTGGACCAAAATCCAATACAATAGCTGCACGAGTATTATTTTTAGTGGCAAAGCTGCCTTAAGCCAGTTCCTATGACCAACACAAAGGTGATCCTGACAGCCCTTGGTGTTCAGCTGCCTGTGAAGGTGAATGAAGAACCACAGCCATGATACACTGAAGACTGGCATCTACTCTTTGAGTTTTCCTGTGCCACAGGTTATGGAAAAGAGGAACTCTGTCCTGAGGACAACTCTTGCTCAATATTGCGGTTACAATCCACTCGTTCCCTGAGTGCCATCTATTCAAGCTATGTCTTTACTAAATGCAAAGCTTCCAGTGAGATTCTGATTATTGAAATAGTGCTCTTTCTCCTAAGCCAAATGAGATTAATGTTAAGCAAACAAAATAGTAAAGCTGAAACTATATGTGAACTGTATTCAAACAATCTGAATGAAAAAAAATATAATTACATGTCCTATCTGGATTTATGATCCTGAAGTAGTACAAAATATCCTGGTGAAACAAGGAGGATCTCTGCTTGCTCAGCACCAAAGTTAACCATTTCTGCATCCAGTTAGAGGTGACCACAGCCAATGCTTTGTACAGTTAGGAGTGGCATCTATTTGTATTATGGTCTATATAAAACAAAAAAATGCAACATTTTAGAAGAAAGGAAATTACCTACTATTTAAAAGAGAGAATGCATGTGAAAAAGTACACATTGTAATTTCCAAGCCTGCAAAAATTGTATCTGCCAAAGTATTGTACACAAAGCTAAAAATACATATTTGAGTGCTTTAGTTTACTTTCTGGGTTTTGAACTTTTCAGACTCACGCAGATTACATAATCTGACAAGGATACTGTCAGAATCTCATAACAAAAGTTAAAATCAAATAATTCGATAGCTCCAAGAACTAAGATCTGACTAACAGTATACTCTTTAATTCAATACAAAACTCTATTCTTACTGTTTCAAGTGGTTCATACCAGTTTTTTCTATAAACTTGCACAACCGACAGAAAGAAAAATGAGGTCTGTTGCACACAGGAAAACAGTCATCCGACTACCTAAATACCAGATCTGGCTGGAAAACAATTCTAGGGCATTATTTTCTTCTTTTGGGGAGAGAGTGAGGCTGGGTGTTATTTACTTGATAGGTACAAAATTCAAGACATCTCTAAATATTTACATTTGGAGAGTAAAGTGACAGCTCCCAGCTACACAGCTAAAACACAAAGGACTTGGGAAGAATCCCAAGCAAGATTGAGAGTAAGAGTTTGAACCAGGCTTGCACACAATCACAGAATCATTTAGGTTGGAAAATACCTCTGAGATCATCATGTCCAACCTCTGACTGGACAACACCATGCAAACTAAACCACAAACACTGTGTGCCACGTCATCATTTCTTGTATAACTCCAGGGACAGTGACTCCATCACCTTCCTGGGCAGCACATTCAATGCTCAACAGTGCAGTGTTAAGTGAAGAAATTACTCAGTAATTCCAGTGAAGAAATTACTCAGAATGTCCAACCTGAACCTGCACAAGGTGCAACTTGAAGGTATATCCTCTCCTATTGCTGGTTGCAGAGAGCACTAAGATCCTCCTTGGCCTTCCTCTTTCTCCAGGCTAAACAATCCCACCTTCCTCAACCACCCCTGAAAGGACCTGTGCTCCAGGCCCTTCCTCAGCTCCACGGCTCTCCTCTGGACATACTCCAGCACCTCAGTGTCCTTCTCATGGTGAGGGACACAGGATGTGGGGTGTGACCTCACTGGTGCCCAGGACAAGAGGAGGTCACTTCCCTTGACCTGCTGGCCACACTATTTCTGGTACAGGTCAGGATGCCATTGGTCTTCTTGGTCCCCTGGGCACTGCTGGCTCATGTTCAGCCACTGTCAACCAGCACCCTCAGGTCCTTTTCCACTGAGCCACTTTCCAGCCACTCTTCCCCCAGACTGGAGAGGTGCCTGGGATTGTTATGGCCAAAGTGCAGGACCTAGTACTTGGTCTTACTGAACCTCATGTTGCTGGGCTTGGCCCATGGATCCAGGTTTACCCCATCCCAGACATTTGCCCTACTCAGGAGGCCATTGTCTACTGCAACATCTCCCCTCCTACTATGCTGAGCCTCAGTAGAGATTGCCAGTGCCCTCCAGAGCCATCTGCAAACTCATTACATGAACAGCTACTCTCAGAGCTGACTTGGACACCTCTAACAGCGACCACCCACCAACTCCGTACTGTGACCATGTGTGCTTCCTCATGCCCCTCTCTTTTTCACAAACTGGCTGAGATAAAGGCTGAAAAAAGGTTGTAGAATCCATTTTCTATTTTAAGGAAGTTTTCTTTGAGTCATGAGTTTATATCGCCAGGCAGCAGTGCTGCAGTGTAAGCGACACAGGAGTTCTGGAAGGCAGGGACAAGTGCATTTCAAACATGCAACAAGTTAGCTTTTAGAGAACAGGAGTTTTCACTTCTTTTGCTATGTAATCACTCTACGCTTTAGTTTTATCACTCTCCCACTATGTTCACGTGCGCAAACACCATCCTGTGCACCCTGACACCACTGATGTCATGCAGCCCAGGACAAGTCTGTACTAGTGAGTGAGTTACAGTGCTCTGCCAATCTACTCCAGTTTATTGGGACTGTGTTTCTTCCTTTGTTTGTTGGGGTTTCTATAAGATCTGGGATATCAAATTCCACCCACACCAGCAGCTGTTTTGCTGATTCTGTTTCTTTACTGAAGACCCCGCAAAGATGATTCTCTATGGAAAAGTTCAGAAAATACACAAACTCTAATTACAAGGAAAAATACTGTGAGTACAAAGAAGTGGCTTTGCACTCCTTAGTATTATAAATACTTTTCATCCATGGAATTACTTTTCCTCTTCTTTCTACTCAATGAAGCACAATGTGATCCCTTTTTGCAAAGCACAGCACAGGACATTACTTTAGTTTAATGCAAAGCACTGTTTTGGCATTTCTTACAAAAAATTTACTGTTTACACACATGACTCTGCTGATTTGCCATTAAATTCAATACCAAACAGTTTAAATATTTTTCAGCATTTCAACTATACTGGAACTATACAAACAGCTCTGAATGGATATATAGCTATAGGTCAGACTGATGGATCTTTGTATGTACCTGGAAAGATCACTAAAAAGCACCTTGAAGCTCACCGTTGTCTATTAACATGGAGGCTTGTTAAAAATGTGACTTCTAAAGTAAGAAATGCAAAATGATCCACACAAATAAAAACACTGTGCTGTAACATCAATTTTCAGGAAAAAGGTGTATTTTCTAAACTGTCCCCCCCCCAACCTGAAGGACCCCAAATTCAAACTGTGCCCACCAGACATTGCACCACTTCTTTCTTTGTTTTAAAACAGCACATTTACTTTGGATAGAAAAGGGGGAAAATAGCCATAAAGTTCCCACTGTTATGAAAAACAGAAACAATTGCTAGAGTTACAAGCTCCTCACAGACCGAGCCAGATGATGAACAGCTCTGGGTCTCTACTTTCTTGTATGCAGTTAACTCAAATTAAAAAATGCAAAGTAACGCAGCCGTGGCCATAAAACCTGATGCATACAGAAACTGTTATTTGCCTAAATGAACCAATGCAGCGGCAGCTGTCACGCCATCAGCTTTCAAAACCCCTTTATCTTCAGCATATTTTTCTCACAACTGTCTGGGTTATGTGCCCTTCATGCACACAGCGTACAAAAAAGAATAAACATGTCACCACAGCACCCAAAGCAAACCACCTGATGAAGCCACTAAAATACAAATCAGTCTAACTACACAGTTTGGTTTCCAAATGTTAATGTCACTTCTCATTCCATAGTTTCATTACTCTCAGTCTTTATGAAAACAGGCATGGTCAGGAAACTGGTTTGAAAACAAGCAGTATTTGAAGGCTCTCCGTTTGTTGATGGCTTTCCAGAGCCTGGTAAGTGCTTGGTAGTGCCTGCTTTTCCCCCCACTGAATCAAAGATGTTCACTTCTCTTCAAACCCATCTAAAGCCCCAAAACATTAAACCTGATGTCACCATGAACACCACATTCAGACCATGTTCTCCATCACACTTTTCTCTATCCTATGACATACAAGATTATTTGGTTTCCTTACCCATTAACTGAGCTCTCTTTTGTCTTCAGTGTTCTTCAGTATTTGATCAGATATTCAGGCTTGAATTAAGGACGCAGATCCAGATATGCCGCATCATAAAATAAATTAAGAATAATGTTGTTGACCTGCAGCTGTGCACTAAGCAGCTGAGAGTGAGCCCGGCTGGAGCAGCTGCGACTCCCAGGACACCTTTTGCTGCCAGACGTCATGAATCTTAAAGAGGAAAAATTGTATTTTCCTTTCTGTGCTTTGAAGCAAGCTGAGAGGCTGGCCCAAGGAAAAGCTCAGTCACACAGACAAGTTCTGACCGGGTTCCCTGCTTCTTACTCCAGAGATGTGCTGAGCTAGGGCAAGGAGCTGTGAGGAAGGGGAAGAATTTCTCCCAAAAATCCTTCAACCTGGGGATGTGCAAGCTCAGAACCAATTGCAACTGCTCCAACTCTCCCTCTATCAGGAGTAGTAGCCAAGAGTGCTGGGCACAGCTGCCGTGGCACCTGAGAACACAGCAAGGAGCTCTCAGCAGCTTCTGCCTGACCTTCTCACACAGCCCTTTATAAAAAACCTTTGAAAACTCACTCAGGCAGGCCAGATATAACATAGTTTGACAACAGCAACATAGAGACTGAGAATTTTACACCGTCTGCTAGGGGAAAAAAAAACCAACATCCTTGATAAAGGCGCCGCTTCATAAATAATGTCTGTCATGTTCACAGTCCCCATACAGAGTGCTGTCATCTATAGTGCGTGGGCAGAGAGCGTAGGAATTTGTGAGAAACAAACAGTGAATCACCAATTATTCTGATGGCAGCTCTGCCCTGTGTGGCTTTTCACCAAGTCATTCTTCAGAGTGACAAGTTTGTTTGTCAGCTGGCACAACCTAGCGCTTCATCGGATTGCACACAGAACCACGGGCTAGAGTTCACAGCAGTGGCAGGGGAGATTATGTAGTGTAACTTTCTGCTTTTTTTTTTCCCCTCCAAATATCTACCCAGATGCTATGTCCACCTCTAAATCAGCAGGCTGAAGAGCTGCCCACCAGCCAGGGTATGAGAGCCCCAGATCAGAAACTCACAGTCCCTCCTGGGTTGACATCTTGGCCATCCATTAGCCTGGCTGCTGGCAGCACCAAACTCGGACATCAGATGTCCCTAATTTTGGAGCCTTATGAAAGCCTATGGAAATCAATGCAGAGGCCTCAGCATTTTCAGTGCCTCAGATCCAACATCAAATCCTCAAATTATGCAGCTCCTCACCTCCATTTCCAGCCTCTTTCCACACTGCTGTCCAGGGCTGAGAGGTGCCAAGACCAGCTGGTGTGCTGCACATTAGTCACCAAACCATACAACATTTCCAAGGCAAAACAACTCTCTTATCTGAAGAGAGAGCTGAATAACCTCAGCAAAGTACTGTCACTGACTGTCGAGATGCTGCAGCCAAAGAGCAGCATCCTGTTAGTCCTCTCGAAAATATTCTGTACATGTGTAGCCCTTACAATCTTTCTTCAAAAATAAGTTTCTTTAGCCCACATATCCTTTGCGCCAATATTCTCTGAGTTTCCTTAATGAGCAAAACTCTATTTATATAACTGGAAATGGGTTTGTGCTCCTTCTTGAGCCTGGCTCACTCAGACCATGTGATGAAGGAACTGCCATTTCCAGCTCAGCACAGCAGCTGCCCTGCAAACAAAGTATCTAAAAATCACCAATTCTTCTTGGTGGCCTGCATAAAGATAAAATTTAATGTCTGTGAAGTACTGAGATAGCCTTTTCCAGTTTTACTTCCGAGCTCGAGAGATGGGTTTTTCCTTTTATCTTAGGTCTAAAAAAAGTGAAACAATATTGGAACTACAGGTACAAATTCAAATTTATTGGAAATACAGGTAGACAGTGTTTCCTTCTTAGAAATGGAATTCTGTTTTGAACCTGGATTCTTCAGGTTATTCACTATGCACTAAAAGTGTTTCCTGCCAGAAAACCCAACGTTCTTTGGGGCATGCTGCCTGCACTGTCTAGTTGAACTTATTTATATATAATTTCTATTAGCTACCAGAACATCTAGGGAGTTATCTTTCCCATTTCAAACGACTTTTTTCCAGTAATGGACAGCTTTATATTTAAAAACATGGTATCAGAATTAAATGTTATAACACAAAATATTCATAGTTTATGGAGAGGTTATATAAAATATATCCTATCAGCAACCAAAAGGAAGAAAATGAATATTTGTTTTGTTCTTTGAATTGATTTTTTCCCAGAACACTCAAAAATGTTCATCTCAAAATTTTGAATTGAGCTTGGCCTAAACTCTTATAGAAAAATAACACACTTCTGAGATTGTAACTTTGTCATTCACAGACAAGGAATATGGGACTTTCAGTTTATTTCTTAACTGTGCAAAATTCCAAGGACTCACTCACACTCTAGAGAGGTGCAGGATTAAGAGAACCAAATTACCAGGCATTGAGAATACCTCTGGCTGATCTCTTGTTACACCAATGACCAATTCTAGACATAAATGTCCCATGGGACTGCCAAAAAATAGCTTCAGAAACAGAAATTACCTACAATGTCAGGTTTTTTTCAGTGAAAAAAAATAGGATTTTGTCTTAAAAGAACACTCATGAAAAATATGTTTTCTGTGGACAATAATGATGGCTTGGTGAAAATCTAAAACCCATTTGCAGCTAAGAATGATGGTTTTGGTCCAAAATGTGCTGGTGCGCTTCATGGGGGCTGCCATTCAAGAACTTTGTATGTATAACTATGTATCTTTCCCCTCCTTTGTATGCAAGAGTTCCTAGGACAGATTCCTTCCTCCACCTCCAGGGATGACATGGCACCACCAAAAGGCCTCCAGGGTCATTAGAAGGAACCTGGAGTATAAAACCCTGAGTAGAATAACTTCTAAGAGACACAGCTGAGCTACCATGAATAAAAACTTGGCATTTCCATTAAAAGTAATTGAAAAACACTAGTTTAGACTTTCCTGTATTTTTGAATGCTGCCATGGAGCCTAAGAGACAGACTGAGCATCCACAGTCATACAAGATTAAATGCACTAGGTTCAGCTGAAGCAGCTCATTCCAAAATAAAAATAAATAAGGGAAGTAAAACAACCTCTATTAAATTTACACTTCATATGATCCTAAGACCTGTGAAAATAGAGAAGTGGTTGCAAGTTGCATATGCAAAAAAGGCACTTTAATTGTATCTCCGCTGTCTGGTCCAGTAACCACAAAACACCCATCTGTTCCAGACACTCTCTGCCTGTGCCTCACAATCTCTAAAAAGCAGAAAGCAAATAAAAACCAATTAAATATATTTAACTTGGGGGTTTTTATCTCTTGATTCTAAGTGTTATCCATCACCAGAAACTGATGACTCCAAAAGAGATGACGTAAGTACTCTGACAAGTTATATTAGACTCTAATAAAAGCCCATACATTGAGACAGATGAAGAGACAACATGCAGCATCATTCCAGAAAAGGAAAACATCACAAGGAGCTGCAGAGACTGAAAGTCTGATGGAGACTAGAAAAACCATCCTGGAGGAACCAAAGCTGGGTTTGCTCCAAAATGCTGCTGCTGTAATCTGTAAGAAGAGTATGCTCGGTATTTTCTCAATGACTTTTTAAAAGCAGTCATTGCAATATCCTGAAAACACCACTTTACTTTTGTTTTCGTGAATACTTTTTATTTTCAGTGTAGCTCCAAAATCCAGGTATGACAAGCAGCATTAGGTACAGCCCACACCTCACTGGCCCTTGAGCCACAAGGACAAACTTCCACCTTTGGACGTATTTAGATATCTGACCTACAGAAAGTAGAACACAAAGAGAACTATGGACGTAACTGATATTTTGGAAAATGTTGCACTAGATTTTAAAAAAGTGGGTGCAGGAAGAGTCTTGTCCAGGCCTCAGAGGGAGCTGCATGGCCAGGGAGAACCTCACAGCAGCTCCCCAAATGTGCAAGCACAGCTCCAAGTTCTGTTTCAGAAACCAAGCTCAAAGAGCACAGGCCCTACTCCCAAAGCATTTGAAAAGACATGTCTCCATCCACAGTCTCCAAAGGAAAGACAAACATAAACAAACTCAAAGGCAGACTGAAAACCTATTTTTAGATAAATGAAGAGCACGAAAGCTTTCCAATGTCCTCTCCTTACCCCCTCTTCTATTTCTTGTCTTCCCCTCCCCTTATTCTCTGTATGCCTTGGTTGTTGACTGTCAACACCCTCTGCTCCTATTTAAAAAATTTTATGGCAATCTAGCAAGCATCCCCAACCCAATTATTTTAATATGTCTGTGTTAAGTAGTCACAACAGCTCCTCTTGCCAATGTTATTACTACTGCAATTAAAATACATATTAGCCAGCTCAAAGAGCCATGAAAGCCTCTTCGAATTTTACCTTTTGTTACTGATTGAGCAAAGTGTTTAGTGAAAAGAAGAGGAACTAAAAGTGTGGACTTTAAGAGCCAGTATGAAGCTTGCAGAAAAAAGGCACCAGACACAGGAAGTCAAAGAGCTTTCACTGCAGTATCCTTGTAAAACCAACAACTGCCTCCCAGGTTGAGCTTCCTGCTGGATCTCGCGCTGCTGCTGTACAAAGAACTCCCCAGGCATATAACAGCACTGCATATTGCTTTTTGAACTTTTATCAAACTCTACTAGCATCAAAATATCACAGCACTTCAGCTTACTATCAAAAATTTCCAGCAACATATGGGTCTAGAGATTAATTTTGAGGTTTACAAGGTCTAAAAAGCTCTTATCTGCATTATGCCCTTTAATGAGCTAAATAAGATTATTTGATACAGCTCATTAATAATCACAAAGTATACTCAAGGGAAACTCAATCCAAAAGTCTGCATTTTGAAATGAGAGGGATTATACACTTAAGTATCATTGCAATATGCTTCTAGCAGGCTGTGGATGAGTTTTAGCTGATCGCCTTAGGCACATTCTTTGTTCTCCAGATCTCCAGGGAGCTCCTACAGGAACTTCTGCACTACAGAGGAGAGTCTACCTCATGCCAACCTCCTTCAGAATTTACATACACTTTAATACAATTACACACATGTACTCACGTGTCGAGCTCTTCAGAGAAGTCCCCTGCCTCAGCAGTATGACAATTTTCAGTAAATGAAGTTGTTGCTATTTGTTCAGAAACAGAGGACGACAGAGAAAACCGGATATAAATAAAACTCTTTAAGAGCCTTTACTCAGGTCTGAAGAATTCAACAGCTGCATCCCATTCAAAAAACGGAACAGAATAAATAACCTCAGCTACAAGAATGGCTTTCCAGGGGCCAAGCTGAAAATTGGGTACATTTCTAAAAGAAGACATTGATTTTAAAGGCATTTGCAACACTTGCACATTTTGTGGCATTTTTACAAGGTAAAATATCTTTGTGGTATCTGGTATTTGCTTTAAATCTTTATCTCCAGGAGGTATGTGAAAGTCTAGGCACATCTCATTGTATGTATTTACGTAAGGAATACAATAAAACTCCAGTTGTTGCAGAGAGAAGCCTGCAGGTGTGCTCTCTGTGCTTTTGGAAAGTGACAGCCTGAGAGCACTGTATGCAAGAGAAGTTTTGGTAGAGATGGATACAGATAGTCAATAATGCTTCCAGCTGGAAACTGAAGGAATAATAAAAATGAAGCATTTGTTCAATGTATAACTTGGTGTTTATTATTCCACAGAAGGCTACTTCCCTTACACTTCTCCATTCAAATCCTCCACTGAACATTAAACATGCCTTTTCTCTCTGACTTCTCACACAGCATGGAATTAATGAAAGTGTATGTTACTGCTGTTATTATTCTTATCATTATTATTATCATCCAAAAATAATTAATTACAGACTGGATTATCCTTCAGGAATCCCTTAGACTTTGTGAAATTTCACCTTTTCCATTTGACAGAGAAATGAAAGCCAACAACAACAAAAGTGCAGGCTAATTATGGATGTTTCAAATGCTGACACATCAGCTGTGGAGCAGACCAGACCTGCAGTGGAATTGTGTTCAAAATACCACCATCTCTAACTAGACATTCTCAGCACCACTTCCAACCAGCAATGAGAAACAGGAACTTTTGGGGAAGCAATTAATTTCGCTTGGCTCACAGAGATAAGGGCAAACCTCCAGAAATGCCTTTTTCCCCATTTCCTCCCATGCAGGGACAGAGTGCAAGGTGGCCAGCACAGGGTGTATTTCTGCACTGTGGCTAAATAGCAAACATGTAGTGAATGAACTGAATCCATTAAATACCATTTTCCCTGGCTGTGAGCACCACTAAGTCTCCTCCGAGCTCTGACCTGTGCTAGTAAGGCTGCAGATACATGAAGTTGCTTCTCAGTGGCCATCTCCACAGCTGCCTGATAAAACGTGGGGGTTTGTGGCAAACTTGTCAACAAGTTTCCCAGGGCTGAGCTTTGGTTCAGCCCCAGCCTCTCCCACAGTCCCCTGAGAGAAGTGGCTCGGGCAGAGACTGCCACCACCTTCAGTGCACTGAGCCATCCCACTGGAGCCCAAACCATGCCTCAGACAAAGCTGCAGATCTTGCACTGCTCACTGAACTTGTCAAGGCCACAGTTCATGAATTTCATGCCCAACAGTGAAAATGTCAGCTGCAGATGAACCTGCCATTGCCTAGCTCGCTGTCTGCTGAAATTCCCTGAAGTCCAATTGCCATTTATAGCTATGGGACTGGGTGGAGCATCCCTGGGAAGAAGGAGATCACAGGCTGCATTCTTCAGCTGCTGCTAGAGCCTTTTCCCCTAGGAGCTGGGCATATGCTGTGCTATTAGGAAACAAACAGTCGGTCACAGTTTTCAACTATAACTATTACTGGCTTTCAACTAATTTGGTGCCAACCTCTACAAGAATGGTTTTCAGCAGCACAAAATTTCACCCTGAAAATTATCCCAGTGAGTTCTGTTACCAAGGATGTGAACTCCCACAAAAATGAACAGCAATACCGAGAATAAAATATCAGATGAAACAATAATATACTCGTCATGAGTTCTGATGCATTGTAGCTACGTAACAAACAGCAAGTAATAAAAACCAATATAAATCAATGATGCTTTAAGCTCCTTGCCTTTTGCTGTCTTCACTCAAAAAAACACCCATAGCCTTCAACAGGAAAAGAGTCAAAGCTCTGTCAAGTCCATCAGGGACCTGGCTATTGCTAGTCTGTCCTATACAGGAGGCATTCGGTTTCAATGGACTGCAGAGAGCTGCAGAGAGAAGTGCAAAGAGCAGAGAATCCACACATTGCAATGACACAGTTAATACTGTCCTCCTCCCTCATCTTTTCCAAAGGGCTAAAACTGCCCTCTATCTGAAAGCAAATCAGAAAACAATAGTACAAATACCATCCATAGTTCACACTTCCAAGAATACTGTTTAAAAGCAAATAATCTCCTAAATTGCTTTCCTAAAAAAGCTCCATTTTTCTGCTAGTTAATAATTACAAAAGAATTTTCTCAAATTTACTGATGATGGGAAAGAGCACTGCAGTTAGAACATTGTTTTCTTGTAGAGAACTGAAATAACATTTTTTTCCAGATTTCCACAGAGATGTTCAGTGGAAAAATGCCCAGTATCCTAAAACATTTCTCTCTGGAAATTAATTTCACTCTTTCCTTCCCATACAGTCTTTTATGGATGTGCAGAAAAGCACACAATAAAACACTATACAGTCTCTGAACGCACATTGAAATATTATTTTCTGATATCTGAAATGTCTGGCTGTGAGTTTATTATACAGTATTCCAAATCAATAAAGATTTTCTGCCAGCCTAAAGAGTCTCAGGTTGTTTTTTTAAATAATTTCCTACAACTGCACCTGAACAGAATCAACAAGTTCTTCTTGGTTAGGTTTTTTTATACAAATAGGTGCATAAAAAAGAGCAGTGAACTCCTTCATCTAAACCTTCAGCTCTAAGGTAACAGACTAAGATGCCAACTATTAAAGCATGATTGCACATATCAGGTTCTCATTTATTTTCAGTTCTTCTGGTAATTACAGAAGTAATTCTAAGAATCATCCATCATCCTGATAAAGATGCCTTTACAAAATGTGCCTACTTGTTTTTTCACTGTACCATGGGTGAGGGGGCAAGAATCATTTCAGACGTGCAAGATGAACAGTTTTTATAAACCTTAGATTACCCAAACAAAAACTCCCAGAAAATTATGAGAGAAAGAGGGCAGGAGATGGTAAGAGAGAGAGGCACTGACCCAGCTCATTTATCTCACTGAAGAGAGCAGGGTACATTCCAGAAGAGGTAATCATTTCCATCATAGCACCTCACACAACCGATTTGAGTTTCCCTCGCCTTTTGCAACTGGTATGTGACAAGTGTTACTGAGCTCAGCCATGAGCCAGGCAGCCATGCCACCACCTTGTCATTGTCCCTGCAGGAGACAAGAGGCTCCTGTCCAGGGGGAGAGCTGACAGAGGTGGCCCCCCCAAAATCTCAGTGTCAGTGTCCTACCCCCTAAAAGCACTCACCTCCACCACTGGGACTCAGCCATGAGCCGAAGGGGAAGTCCTGAAGGCACACAGGCAACCTCAGCTGGCATCACTTTAGGTTTCTAACCATGTTAGCCCATTTTTCTTCCATGTTTTTCTCTAGTCCTACTGCTCTGTGGTAACTACTCCCCCTCCTGCCCTTCAGCCCTGCAGGACTACCACAAAAGGAAAACAACTGCTGTACAATACAAAGGCAAATGACAAACCGAGCAGCTCTTAACATCACAAAAGAATACAGCAATAAATCAGAGGGATGAGGAGGGAAAAGGACTGTCATTTATCTTCTGCCTAATACCCCTCCTGTAGTACAGCACATGCAGTATTTCAGAAGCAGAATGACTTTAAGGATAATTATCCCTTGTAAGCTGTATTCCCTTTTTACATACCTGAGATGAATTATCTGAGGCAACTCTAGACAATGGCAGTCCAAGTTGCATCCCACTGGCCAGGCTGAGCCCCAAGGGATGACTCTGTCCTGCTCCCTAACACTTTTGTCATCAAACAGCACAGCCTCTCAGCAGACAACTGTTTTGCTGTATAATGTAGCCCTGGGCTGGCCATACGGACTTGTTCTAGACAAGACCAGGGACTGCCTTTGCAACACCTAAAATTAAAATAAAATGTATTTGCCCTTATTAAAACATGATGCACAAAAAGCACTTGATAGTCTACTGATCTGTGTACCTACAGCTGCTTAGATGTATATTTTGCTGGCATAAAATCAGCAAATGCTTGAAATAAATACAGGACTTTTTTTTCCTTAACAAAATGCTTGAAAGGTCACTTTGTAGTACACTGCTGTTGAAGAAAACATTTTTAATCAGGATGTTACCTCATGTTTTTATTTGAGTGTCTTGTTTCATAATTAAGGATCCACATTTTGAATGTAAAAAATTATACTGAGTGTTTGTTCCCCACTGACCTTACCACCAGATTTGCTCATTGCAGTTTGAATAAGGTTACTAAATCACTTCACATTTGTCCTCATGTAAACACAGTCACAATCTGCTGTTCCACTCTTGGTCACATTACACACTTTCTCACAGACTTTTCTTTATATAATAGGCATCTTCTGTATAAAGGCATACCTTCTGGACAGATGATAAACTCCAAACTGCAGACATTTACCTTGCCAACAGAACTGTGTTGCTGTCTAACGCCAAGGATGGAGAATTTATTGGTTCTGCTGACAGCCACCATGGATTTTAAAACTCCACAAGCCAAGAAACATTCATCTAAGCCATCATGTGGGTTTTGTGCTGTGCTGGACCTAGACCTGTTTTCTACATCTTGGACTCTGCCTCACCAGTAAAACAGCCCCAGGGAAACCAGTGCAAAATACAGATACAGCTGGAGCCCTGCAGAAGCTGTGAGAATTCAACATCAAATGTGGAAGCAGATATGTGTGTGTAGGCATTACAAATATGGGTATGCATGCATCGCAAACTGAAGAGAAAAATACCTTACATTTGGAACAATTAATAGACAAAAATAGTAAAAACAGAATAAGAACGCTCAGTTGTACCAGGTTAAGAAGCAGAGGGGAAAAGGCTATGCCAAGGAGGAAGACCTTATAGCTTTCTCCTATGTCCCCTATTTCCCACCCAGGCCGAGTTACTGTATGCCTCCAGGTGTGCTAGGGCAGCCTATGAAATTCTCACTGTGCCTTGCTAATGCACTAGCAAACACATCTGAAACAACAACAAAAACTCCACCTACTGAAACTTGTAACATGCTGTAACGAGTTATTACCTGCTTTAATTTGCTGTATATTTAACAAGTTTCCATACAAAGGTATCAACAGGGCCTGAGCATAAAGAGAGCCATGCAAGATACAGGTTACATGGTCCTTTATAAGGTGGAATGGTTTCCAGAGGGTAAAGAGCTAACCTCACCTTGTTTATTCTACTGTGATAGTAAATATTCCTGCCTATTTTGTTTGTATGGCGTCATGCTCTGAAGATTTTGAAGGTTCCTAAGTGCAGACAGACCCCACTGTTCCCAAAGAGGTTTGTAGAGGCCCAGAGAAGTTGGCTTTAGTCACAGGGTTGCCACTGCCATGCCAACCCTGACTAGAGAACAAGCACAGCTTCATGTACATCAATGACAGAAGCTTTTATTTTATAAATACAAATATTCAGAAAGCGTGCAACCCCCAGGGTTGCCCCTAGATTTAGGGGAACACAGCATAGTGCAATTATTCCTGTGTTAGCACTGTTAACTCGCAGCTATGGAAAGACACTCTCTGCTAGCTCCTGAACAGGATCAAAATGAATGTATTTGCAAAGTGTTTTGCCAGTCAAAGAGCACACATGTGCTTGGCTGCCTTAGCTCTAACATCTGCTAAGCTTCAGCAGCCCTGTGATGCTCCCACCACCACGGCTTATCAGTGCTGATGTGGACAGCTGACCAGAAGGTTCTCTCACTCAGGGCTGAAGTGCTGTGTTGTTGTGCTGGAGAAAACCACAAACCTGTAACTGAAGATTGAAACGTATATCCACAAACCACACACATCTGGGCTCGTGCAGGGACCCAGCTGGCAGGGAACAGCCTTAATCCACACTGCAAAACTGCCTCCCCCTGCAGAGTGACCATGTGCAAATGGTGTGTCAGAAATAACTCCTGGCCCGTGCTCGCTCTATACATCGATGGTGCAGATGATTGAGCACCAGAGGAAGCTCTCTGACATGGTTCAATCTCTGTGTAGCATGGCCCAAGAGAGCAGAGCAGGAGGCAGAAAGGCAGGCATGGCACTGAGGTATTTCTAAGAAAGTTACTCATGCTCTGCAATCGAGGGGAAAGACGTGATGCACTACTGTCAACAGTAAAGCAAGGTGGCATAGAGAGAAGCATCTTCTTGGCTTAATTAAGTCTTCATGATTGTATTACAGCTGTGCTGCCTATTGCCTCACATTCAGCATGCATATGAAAAAGAGAAAGAGGTTCTGGCCTGTGACTGAGCAGGTCAATTCTTCAAACCTGCACAAAAAAAGGTAATACTAGATTTTATGGCTTATTTTTGCTGCCCAAGCTTTGTGAAATACTCATGTAAGAGTGAACTTGTGTGTATACTCTACAGTTTTAACTCACAACCAAAAACAACCTACATTTCTCATTAATATCAGTGCTATACAACAATAAACGTTTTACCCACATTAAGACAGTCTTCCCAAGGTACTCTCAGTCCTACTGATACAGTCACACTAAAACTGGTTTAAAACTTATGAAACTGGCTCCAAACTTCACCCAACCTTCAGCTAGATTAAGGTCAAATGCCAGAAGACTCAAGGTATCCCAAGTCAGAGTTAATTATACAACTGTTACCATTCAATGTTGTTTTCTTACAAAGCAGACACTGGGATTGCTTCTCCAAAATGACATAGGAAGTTGTAGACTGCAGCTAACACAGCAGAAGCTACCAGTGCTATTTACAGACAGCAGCAAGCACTTCTTTCACCTGCTGGCCAGCACACACCAGTCAGTGGAATCGCAGGGCCGAGCACTTACGCACAAGATGACTTGTTCTTTTCCGAGACAGCCAAATCAGTAAATCTCTGAAAATACAAAGGATATTTCTCCTTTGGCCACTCTGTTGTATTTGACTTGCTGTTGGCAGTCCTTAGCCCTGCAAGAGCTAAGTGCTGCCACAGTGCTGTCTTCATTGCATATTTTAAACCAGATTTGTCAGCTCAGCATATTTTTCTATTTTCACTCCTGCACAATTCTCCTGATTCCAGAACAAAACAAACCAAAAACCCCACGAAGGACTTGTTCTGACAACGGGCTCCCTGATGGCTGCAGTATGCCAGTTACTAAGAGGAAATTCCACTATTTCCAAGCCCCTCTCTCCTGGTTCTTCTGAGACAAGAGAACAGTTTGACACTTTCCTCAACTTTGGAAAAGCAAATATAAAAAAGGAGACCTATAATCTACCAGATTATTTTCCTACCTTGAGAAGGCTAAGAAGGAGCTTTTGCAGCCTATTTAATCTTTTTCCTTTAGCCCAGAGAAAATTATCTTTCCAAAGGAAAGGAGCTGCTCACCTCACTCTTTGGCAAAAGTTGATCCCATTACTCTTTGAAAAGCAATAGCAGAAGGGATATTCTCATCTCCACAATAAACCACTAACAGGCTCTGTGTAAGTCGTGCAGAGCAGGAAGTTCAGGCTGCATAAGGATTTTTGACAGAGGTTGGTTGTGCCAGCTGAAACAGTACTTGTAATTTTCTGTTCAGTTAATGCTGAGCATTTTACCTCAGCTAATGACTATCCAATCAAACCGCTGTTCAACTCCTTCTCCTACTTAATGCAAAACATTAACATTAGCTCCTAATTCAAGAATTCTCACAGGATATGAAATTTTATGCCATTGAAAATATTTGGATTGTTTGACACTACTATTCCATTTTATTTTTCATTGTGTGAAAAAACATCTGTAATCCACTGTGCCTTACTCAGCATTTCTGCAATGTTCTTCCTTACTCAGACTTTAATATTGTTAATATAAAAACATTGAAAGCTTGAGTAACATAATAATTTTTTTTAATTACTTAAAAAATTAGTGTATTAGCCTAACTTTCATCACCGTGAAAACCATAAATACTTTTGTCCTGAAACTTCACACCAGGACAGCAGAAACATTATGTCTAGTTCACAAAATACATACCTAAACACCTGAGAAGCCAGGAGGTTTATACATAAAAATTGAAATTTTGAGTCCTGAATTATTTCTGGATATTATCAAACCACAGAGTTCAGCTTATTTTCATGACCTGGTATAGCACTACTAGCACAGAACATGACCTAAATTGGCTTATTGTAAGAAAAGCAAAATACCTTACTTCTCTTCAGCTCCCAGCTGTGACAATGTGAATGATGGATGACCTCAAAGCCTTATTTGCAAAGGCATGAAGTCATTAAGTGCTGGGAAATGGAAAGCCCTTCAGAATGTGATCCAAATGCAGGAATTCACCCATCCACTATTCTCCACTGGGGAGAGCAAGGATGCTTCCTGTAGGGAGATCTGGGTGCTCACTCTCTGGGTAAGGCAAGGGTGACAGTTCTGTGATCACTTAAAACTATGTGCAAATAGATACTAATCCTCTTCCTCCTCCAATACTAAATCTTGAAGCTGTGAAATCTTTTTGTTGGAAACCTATTATTTCTCAAAACTATGAGAACGGGACAAATTCCTGCTGTGGAAATATCAACTCCACCCAGATTCTTAGCTCTGCTCATAGCAGCATATTGAAGGCATGACCTTCTTAACTTTGATGCACACTTCTGAGCAGAGGTCACTTCAGCCAATACTTTCAGCAAGACAAATGCACCACACCATTATAATAATAAACGCTATGAGAATTTGGCACAAAATACTATGATCTGTGAACTAAGTTACATTAAGATAGATAAAACAGCCAGGGGAAAGGAGAAAAAAAAATTAACTCTAGTGAGGGAGTGGTCTTCAAGGCAGCTCTTAAGTAAATATTTTTATCAATTTTTTTAAAAAGTCTTCTGAGAGGTTTCCTAAGAAAAAGATCGCAAACACAACCCACAAGAAATGTTGAGAGCAAAAACTCAGCACAGCAAGAAGAGATCATGCACAGTTCTCAAATATTTTTGCAGATTCTCCATTTGCTAAAGCTTATTGTTGTTTTTTTAAGGCTATGACTGCTCCCACATTCCTGTCTCAGAATCTACTAAAGCTGTGCTGCTGGCAAGTATTGCTACATTACTTTTAAATGACATTTAGTCCTTTTGCTCTTGGTACTCATGAACAGGGCTTCAAAATTAAAGGGAACTGCCCTCAGAGATTGCAAAAACAGTGGGGACCAAAACAAAAAAAAGTTCAAACATTTGCATTCTGTCTTAAGATAAATTCCAAAGTCCAATTTTATCACCAGTTTGCTATTCTCATTAAATACTTAATAATAAATGAACAGTTTCCAAATTGACTGCAGAAAATCTGTCCTTGATATCTACAGATTGTTTATTTTAATTCAGATGCTTATATATGACCATTGTTTTCTTCTGATAATGATAAGCAAAGCAGTATGTTCCCCCCTCTTGTTACAGATACTAAAATTTGAGAAAGACAAAGGGATGAATGTTGACCATTTGCCTCCTTGATGGAACATTTGCTACCCCAGTGGGTAACAGTCACATGGTGACTACAACAGCAATTCAGTGTTGTTAAGCTTCACAGTGAATACTCTTCCTACTTTGTGATTCAACATCAACCACATCTATACAGAATTATAAAGTGGAAAAATTATAAAGTTTTCCAAATGAAAGAATAAAGCTGGTCTGTACACAAAGCACTCTGACCGGATTTTAGCAGACCCCTTGGGAATGAAAGCCTTGTCTGATCAATGAGTGCCACTCCATGAGTGCTGGGCAAGGCACAAGCCCTGGTGCTGAGAGCTGTCGTGGGGCAGGGAAGGACCCCTTCCTTCAGAGCAAGGGTCCCTCTGAACCCCCTGGGCTCCTCCAGACAGGCAGTTCAGCCAGTGGCCAGGGAGGTGGAGGAGAGCCACAGCTCAGCAGCACACACACACAAACACACACACATGTACATACACACAGAGACACATACACACACACACACATATACACAGAGACACACATATACACACACACAAACACATATACACACACACAAACACATACACACACACAAACACATATACACAGAGACACACATACACACACACACACACACATATACACACACACACACACACATACACACACACACACACATACACACACACATACACACAGAGACACATATACACACACACAAACACATATACACACACACACACACACATACACACACACACACACACACACACACATACACACAGAGACACACTTATACACACACACAAACACATATACACACACACAGGTGCCCTGGAGCTGTAGGGGAGTGTTACCAAACAGACGCCCACCTTCACCTCAGAGGGAGCACATGGCATTTACCAGCCCTGTGCAATCACTGCTTTCAGAAGGCTCCCAAACTCCCCATGAACAGCACACAGGTAAAGTTTAGCCCTGCAAATGCAAACTTGCTCTCCCGATACCTGGAATGGCATGATGTGACAGAATTGGCAGCCATTCCAGGCCAAAGGGCAAGATTTCTTTTCCAAATTCCTGCAAACTTTTTAATCTTTCTATAGAAATGAAGCAGAGATAGCAACACTGTTTTGACTGCAAATGCTTCATGTAAAAATAAGCTCCTAATGACTTCAGACTGAAGGCAAATTTGCCAGTCAGCAAAACATTTAAGTACATGCTTAGTTTGAGAAGTTTTGCTATCTATTGCATGCAATTAATCTCTTGGATCGCAGATGTAGGCTGGGTTTTGTAAGGCTGAGCTATTTTGCACATCATCTCACTCATCCTGCCATCCTTTGACCTAAAGAGGTGCTCACTGTGTTGACTATAGTGAGGTGCAAGAAAATTGCCTTATATGTTTAACTGGCAGATGAGAGAGCTCATGCTTGAAAAATCCTACCCTTAGTGGCAGACCAGTAACTCAGTGAGACAAATTCATCACAGCCACACTCGTTATATGAACTCAAAGACTGCCAGCAAGACCCAGGCCAAAAGCTATGTTACTTCAGAGTAACTTCACTTAATAACACCAAGGTAAACAAAATGCATCTTACAGTTTACTTTCCTAGCTACCACCATCCACAACAACTTGGTTTTATCAATTTCAGCTGCAGTGTAAAATACTTTAATCCTTCTGACACACTTTAGAATAGCTGGCAGCAGGAAGACAGTGATTCATTGAGTTACATCAGTCTCAAACAGCTTCCAGTGATATAAAACCAGAGCACAGCAAAGTGAACCTGACTCACTGGATCTTCAGACAGAGACAATCCATTTTAAAATTAGTTTGGAAGACAAAAACACACCAACCATAAGGAATATCCTGGTTATTGTCCTGGTTTATCAGTCCAGAAATTGTTTTGAACATGGAAGTTTACAGAGTAAATTAAATTCAGTGGTTTTTGTATTTTATGACAAATAAATTTGCCTAAAAATGGGAGATGTTTATACATTTGTATTCAGGCGGCTTCATATTCATAGAAGTCCATTATATCCTTTAAATAAAAGGGAAAAAAAACCCCAAAAATCTTATCCACTTTTAAGGAGCGGTTTTGTTTTTGTTTGTTTGGTTTTTTTGCCTGTACTTAATCAAAGTTCAGAAGTGTTGAGTATTTGGAAAAGGTTATCTGCATAAGAGAAACTTGATCATTACATTAGGAAAAGAAAACTGCAGATTTTGGAAACTATGATATCTGGGGTTTTTTTCCTGCTTTAGTGTTTTAGCTAGTACAAAAATATTTTCCATTCCTCCAAGACCAGATGGCTTTAAGTTTTAGGCTTGTGGACTGCAATGGCAAAGTCAAAACAGAACTGGAAACACAGGGTTTTCATTCTCATAAAATAGTAACAGTTTAAAAATTTAGTTTCAGTTCATGAGACCCATAACAAAACATTCAAAATGTGTTACAGCAGGAGGCTCTGTTCTCATGGGGAAAAAGACAAAAAAGAAGTTTACCACAATGTTTCATCTGCCTTCTCACCTGGCAAATTCAGAATTTCTCAAACTTTATGTCATTGGCCCAGTACCTCCATCTAGGCAACTCTAAGCCAGAAATTTTTGTCTTCCAGACTCACCTGAAAAGACATTCTAGTAGACCTTGTCAATTTAACATCTGCATCTTTGAATTACCAGAAATTAATCAAACTTTGTAAGTTTTGACAGACCAAGTCCTACACTTTTTTTTCATGGAATTATTTTACTTAAATTGTTCTGTCTTCTTATAGGGCTGTTCAGATAGGATACTGAAAACCTTCTCTAGGAAATGATGCTATCCTAGGTGTTACAACTGACTGGGAGCATAGCAGAATGATCAACACAATGCTTGGCTTTGCCATCTGCTCTCAGGCAAGGGAAAATACCAAGCTAACACACCTGAGAATTATCATTGAATCCTTTTCTTCACTGGATGAAGGAATAACTTCCTTGGAAGGTAATAACACCTCTGAAATGCTAGCAGAGCCTGGTGAGACCTGAGGTGACATTTAAATTTATTCTGATTCTCTCTGTACACACAAAATCTCCATCACAGACAGGCTGGCATTCACTGACTGCCTGTGAAGCTGTATATAGAGGCAGATTGCTACAGCACCAGTGCTTACATCTGTTACACAAAAACCCAAATGCAAAACATTTAAAAGTGCTGTGTCAAGACACCTGAAAAATGAAATTCCTCAGCACCCTCATGGGCACATAAATTAGGAGAAAGCAAAAGAAACTTCTTTCCTGCATCCTCCATACCTTGAATTCAAACACAAGGAAAGACAATGTATGAAGCCATATGCTACATGGGACATATGACACCGTCCTGTGGAGTTCAAACACTTTCCCCTGAAAACACCTCTCAGGGGTAAGCATTTGGCATGCTTCTCTTATCATAGAATTATAAACTGCTTTGGGTTGAAAGGAACCTTAAAGATCATACTTTTCCAATCCATGGGCAGAAATACCTTCTGCTGGACAAGACTGCCACACCCAACCTGGCTGGGAACACTTTCAGCGTTGGGACATCCACAGCTTCTTCAAGCCAGCTTCTCTGAGCAAGTGTTTCAGAGCCTCACCACCCTTAAAGTAAAGGATTTCTTTCCAATATCTAATTTAAACCTACTCTCAGTTTAAAGCCATTACTCCTTGTCCTGTCACTATTATGCTTCTACCACATCCTCCTGCCAAATGAGGAAGAGAGTATATTAATACAATAAGACCACCATTTTGGAAAATGTAATAGTGTTCTTTTGTGGTTCGAAAAGATGCAGACCACCAAATCACAGGAAAGATAAAATGTGGTCCAAGACCTTTTATTATATAACCCAGACAGCATAACCAGCACCGTCCTCAAGAGTCAACCCCTTCCACCAGAGTGTACATGCTAAATTTACAGCAAGAACACAACACAATCCGTGTCCTCCTCAGCTCTGCATTCATCCAGTGGCTGTGACGCAATAGCTGCTGCCTGCACTGCCAACCACCAGCCACAGATGCAGAGCCTCCCACCTCCCCAGCACAGACTCCCCATGGCCCTCCAGCAGCAGCTGATGTGAACCTCAGGCCGAGTGGTTTCCCCAGCAGCCCAGCCTGCCAAGCCAGCTCAGTCTGCACAGCTGCACATGGGGGAACAACTGAACCGCCTGAGCAGCCTCTGCATCCCAGAAATCCCAGCCAACCCATGTGGCTCCAGCTTCCAGGGGAATCCCACCTGCCCAGGTATCCCATGAACACACCATCCTGTCTGCTCCTGCACATCTGGAGCCACAGTAGTGCACCAAAAAGAAAAAGCAGGAAGCAGCAATAAAAAAGCTTCTTCCTCATTTCCACCCTCCCCTGAGCCAGAGAGTGTGTTAGTTAAATCACTGTATCCATCTCTGTGCAGTCACACTCTTGTCAGGTTGGAATTGGTTTATATCAGTTTAGCTTCTGCCAGACTGGAGCAAAAGATAAATTTTAAACTGATTTTTAATCAAGCCAGATATCTGATCTGACAGTCATCTCTCTCTGTGGAGCTGTGGTATCAATACGGCCTTGAGTCTGTCCTGTCAAAGTTCATTCAGTTACATGGAATTTCAGAATAAGAAAAGTGTATTAACAAACCCTGCAATGCTGTATAAAGGGAAGACTACATTTTTCAGGACCTTGCATCCTACAGGAAAATATAAACATAAGCACCACGGCCTTTGCAACAGTTAGAGTTAATAACATGTCCTGTTATATTTAAAAGAAACCAAGCATGCAGTGTAGTACATGTTCACTAAGTGATTCAGAAGGCATGAAGATTATAGGAGGTTCTTTTAACAGTGCAACAAGCTTACACAATGTTTAGCTCACCACTTTTTTCCTCATTTCATACTTTAAGCTCACTAATGCTTTTATCCATGAAAAGGCCAAAGAATTTCATTCTTTCAGTATCTTTGAACTCATTTCTTATCACTACTAGAAGAGACAAAACACAAACCCCAACAACCATTGCACGAGAACTCTCTGTAAGGCTGGTTTTAATTTCATTTTTTCCTTTTCCTTCAGGATTTCAGGATTAAAGATCAGGAAACCAGAAAAAAAAAAAAAAGCTGAAGCATTTCAGGCATTTTCACTTGCTTTCAGAAATCAATCCATCTCCTGTAGTCAGCAGTGCATACCTCCATTAACCCTCTTCCTCAAGGAGCACTCTAGCTAAATAAAAATAAAAGTGTTTAAAAAAAAAAGAATACCAACCAACAATTCTTTCAATGAACTTTGGATTTAAAAGGTGAGCTTTGGTACACGTTGTACTAAAAACAGCACAGTGATTGAACTGGATAAATTATCTTGAAAAATGGTCACACTGGGGTTTCAAAACCTACATTATACCACATTATAAAGACTACCCGATAACTTTAACCTGAAAAAATTACTTGAAATACAGATATATTACTTAAAATACATACATAATCCACACCGTGTATGCATATTGTGATTGAACTTGACTTTACACAGTGAGACCATGACACTGTTACAAAGTATTCTGCACTTCTTATAAACAGAGAATTAAATCTTCATAGACTATTTCTAGTTTTGTTTTTGCAAATTATACAAGAACACAAGGCCATACTCATTCTCTTACTAAAGAGGAAAGAGAAAAAAACTTTTTTTACTTAATAAAAAACATATTATTAAAATCAGCAGCTTCCCTAACTCCATGTCACAAGAGAGCCTTAACCATTTATACTTCTGTAAATAGGCACACTCACACCAGGAGTTATTAACTATAATATCCTTCAATTAAATTTGACAGGCTTATACCATAAAAGTCAGTACAATTCAAGTCACAGTGCCAGTTCACAGGCTGTATCAGCACCCTCAACAGACATATCTAAGGGAAAGGCAGGAGAGAGGTATTTCCTACCAATGCAGTGGGGCTGGCATGCTGGGAGTGGATTTGTGCCACACTTGTCAGAATTCACTTTCCCAAAGAGCCATGAACAATGAAAGAGGCTTCAACCTCTTCAGTAAAAAAGATCTCGTGGAAGCCAGCGCCACACTGCCTGTCAGCCTGCTGTGACAGCAGAAGTGCTGCCAGAGCCCTCCTGGAGAGAGGCAGCAGAGCTGGCAATGGGAAAGCAGAGATTCAGAGATTCAGGCACCAGTGGTGAGCACAGGCTGCTGAGCAATCCCCAGTGTGTCCCAGCAGTGAGCACAGCCTGAGCCCACGGGAGGAACACCCAGGCACAGGCTCCCAGCTTTGCTGCTGCCCACTGCACACCCACACCCCCCCAGATGCCCATTGAGCCTTGCAGAGCCTCTACTTCCAGCCCCTTCAGCATCTCTACACTTATCTTTTGCTGTACTCAACAGGAACAAAACCACCCAGAAGTGACAGGGCTCACCTGCAGGAGCTGCCTCCGTGTCAAACTTGTGCTGCTGGCAGCACCATCAGAAGAAGCCACCTACAATTCCTGGCTTTAGGTTCAGGCACCAAACTCTGACCCTCTTCAGCATCGCTGACAAAACTGCTCTTCAAGACACAATCTTTTCTGCTCTTATCTCCTTTGTGCATGATAGAACTGCTAAATATTAGTTCTTATTAGCTTAATTGTCAGGGCAGCATCCTCTGAAGCCAAAAGAAAGTCAGATTTCTACCACCAAATCCACTTTTCATCCAAAATATTTTGTGTTTTTAGAATGCATGGCCAATTAGGAAAAAAAAATTACTTTTTTTTCGATGTTACAAAATCCAAATAACTGTAAGACTAACAGCAACCACCTAGAGAGAGGACGGGGAAAAAGTTTCACTTGACTCCAAACCAACCGTTTCCTTTTCTAATTAAAGTAAAACCTAACTTTCACATTGTTCTGCCCATCCACAGAGACTTTTATGCTACATACTGGCAACATCCCCCTGCATGGATGCTTGCTCTAAGAAAGTGTAAATGGTACCAAACATTTCAAAATAACTGTATGGTAACTGTTGTTATTTAAAAAGCAAGTATTTTCTACACTACACTGGACATCTTGCAGAATATCATTATTTTAGATAATTCCTTAGTGTCCAGGAAGCAACACACAGCTCATCTCACAGTCCTATAGAGCAGAAATATGGACAACTGGAAAGGAGCTATTGCAGCACTGGGGATCATGCACTTCAATTCTTCTCTAACTCCACCATGTGGGATTGTCCCACCATGTAACACAACACAAACAGAAGAGTTTAAATCTCTACTTGCTTCCCTTGAATTGGTCCCATATCTGCCTCTGGATCTCAAAGAGCAGCTTACAGCAATGAATGCTTACACAGAAAACACAGGAGGCACAGTTCACAAGAAGAGAAATGCAGCAGCAACGGGACAAGAAAAATCTCCTTTCCAAAAGAGATGACTCAGATAAAAAATTAAAGGAGGCAAAAATAGAGGAAGACAATTAAAAAAGAAGAGATCAGTACTGGTGGGGGGAATTGTAACAATAAGCAGTATTGGACTGACAAAACTAATATTGATTAAAAATTTACTAACCTTATAGCACAAGTAGAAGCAAGAACACTGAATTCAAGTGGAAGATGCTTGTTGTCAGCTTAGTTTGTTGTTAGAGCTGATTTGCAAGTTAAGACTAGACTGATTGCCTTCATTTGTTTCTGAGAACCAAAGTGAGACTTTTAGAGAAATGAGAATCAGGAACTGGTATCAGAAAAAGGAAGATACAAAATGAGTTAATTTGAATAAGACTGGAGAAACCAGAGGCAACAGCTTCTTCATGTAGGCCAGTGGATCTGAATGTAAACCAAAATCTTGCAGATTGACATTTTGATGTCAATCCCTCAGATTGAGGGGTCTCTGCATCTTCTTACTGGCTTACTATGAGCAGCTTCCAAGGTCACAAATGACAACTCAGATCCACAATCTACTGGAAGAACACTGGCACATTAACCATTTGCATATACAAGAAATGCATATCTCTGAGTGCATGCTTTTGAAAACCTGTCTCCTAAGATAGACATTTTGCAAGAGAAGGTCAGCTCTCAGTACCCATGTATGCCCATGTACCACCACCTTGCAATGACTTATAACTGTCATCTATGATTTCAGAAAGGTCCATTTTCATGATTACCCTGACAAGAGACATCAAGTGACAAGAGAATGGTAAGTCCAAACAATCTTTCTTTCACACATAGCTCACTTCTACAAAAATGCTCACTACTTCAATGTCACTTGTTCCAGAATCCCTTCCCCATGGATTTACCACTTCTAAATTTTGAAAACGGCATGACCCAGTTTGCTAATTCATGCCTGACATAGAATTATTCTCTTATTTCCTCACATATTAATAAGAAAGAACAAAAAGTAAGCTCAACTCACCATGAAGCAATATACCCACTACCTTCACATTCCTCTCTCAGAAAAAAAATAACACACAGGATTTAAGTCCTATTCCCTCACCTTTACCTTTGCTATACAGCCTTTCATATCAGAAGAAAGCATACAGGCATAAAATATTTGCATGGAGCAGCCAAGTTGAGGAAAATCACATGCATCTTGCTGAGCTCCTTTTTCTTCCTACAGATACTGACTTACTGCTGGGAAAAAGGTAACCTCTGTAAATGCACATCATATTTGGCACAGGGCACTGCTGGAACTCAAGGTAGAGATAAACAATGCCTGAAAAAAACTCTCTTTTTCTTTAGCCTCAGCCAACTGCAAGATGTCTAACAGGACAAAAATCCTGTAAGACACCAAAAGGGAAAGGAAGAAAACCAAGAGAGGAAAAATGACAAGGAAAGAGTGGATGCCTCCAGCAGATTGCAAGGGACATTACATTACCAACCTGCAACCTGAGAGAAAATAAAGGAGTTTCTTAAGATATAGAACCAAATTGGGCTGAGAGTGTGAGATATACTGAATTAGAGACAAGTAAAAAAAGCAGATGAAACTTTGGGGAAAGCAAAGGCACACTGGTGCAAAGAATAAAAAAGAGACAGAGAACTTACAAAAAGAAGATGAAAATCCATGTGAGACCACAAGAAATTAATTTAAATTCATCTAGAAAGCAAAACATCCATGATTTCCCCAAGAGATTAATATCTCTGTCTCTCGATACAAGTTCACATGCAAAGACTATTTATTATTGTTGCCTAAAAATTTCAGCAAAGTACTCTCAAGTCTAAAGCATCCATGGGAAATGTATCTTCATGACAGCTAAAATCAACCAAATTGCAAAGTTTCAAGTATCATAACATGACGAAAAAGTACAGCATCACTTACATTCTACCATCAAAGCCATGCAAAATGACTGAAAAACATGATTTGAAAAACAAGAGTGTTAAGAATTTTTTGGGGCCCCACAGGGATTCCCAGCAACTCAGCTGTTTGTGGAATGCAGCTGCCCTGGGAGGCTTGCTCTCTTCACCAAGCAGGAGCAAAGGGATCCCATCAGATACTAATTGTCCACAGATAATGTTACCAGCAATAAGATAAATTAGAAAATTATCTCCTGAGAGAAGTATTATGCCATTAACTTAAATTAGTCTGCATGTTATCATATGTTAAAGAGTATAAAATTTCCACAGAACTTAAAAACTTAGTGCTTGAAGTCAATTTAGATGCCTGTAATCTAATTAGGTCCTTGATTAATTAAAAGAAAAGGATGATTTTGAAGGCTTCTAAGGTAGAAATCACTCCCCTGCAGTTGAGAAAGAGAGCAGCCCACAGTCAGAGGAAGCACTTACATGCCCAGCTGGAACATACTGCTTTGAAAAAGGCAATTAATAGAGATGACCTTGACTGCAAGGTCAGCCACTCTTGGTTCCTCCCATCCCTTCCCAACCACATGGGCAGCCCAGAAGACAGCAATTGTCCATCCAAGTGCAGTATCTCTATGAGGAGAAGCATTGGTAAGATCAGGAACATGGAGATTTCTAGACACAGGCTCTTCTTTCACGTGAGTTAGTGTTTAGATTTTGTGTCTATGCTAGGAGTGTTATTTTAGACCCAAGTGAGTTCCTCCTTAAGTTAATGGTTACACACACACTGGTAACTCCAAAAAGCATGCCTGCTATTATTATCAGATCATATTTTCTCTCCCATCTAGCTGTGCAAAGCATGAACTTAGATCAAGTTAAGCATGGCATCAAGGAAAACAGTTCAAACAGTAAAGACTAAATGGAGGGGGCAAAAGAGATCAGCAATAGGAAGAGCAAGGTTAAGGAAGGAACAGGAAATTCACACCTCAAGGTGGAATTCCTTCAGCCCTGCTGAATATCAAGAGGTGTGGATCAAACTCCCCTTGATCATACTTTGTAGAGACAGGTAAGGTAATTATTTCTTTCCTGAGCAGCCCAGGATGCATCCAGATACTTAAATAGTCTCTTCCTTCATCCTCTTCCACAGATGCTTGGGCAATATAAAACTGGTGGCAATCAAGTGAATCCTCTCCTATAAAATGAGAGAGGAGCCTTCCAGAAAAGAACCAGGGCAGGAAGAAAAGTCACATTACAACCTACAAACAGAGGAAGGCAGGCAAATTAATAATTTCATTCCTCCTCAGCACAGGGCAAGATGTGGCTAATAAGATTCCTCCTGAATTATCAGATTTTTCCTCTTCAAAACTGTAACAAATATGTTATGTGCCTCACTGAGCTCTCCTTCACCAGAATATGGATAAATCATCTCAGTAAAGTTTCTGCCTTGATGTAATATGCTAATCTGTGATGATTAGAGAAATGTACATATTGCTGTCATCTTCCAAGCACTGCACAAACAATAACTAGCTGATCAATGAACGCTGCACTGGGAACTGTTAACACAGGATTAATGTGTTTGCAAGTATGTATGTGGCTAATGTTTATGGTCAGCATTTAATTTATGTGCTCCATTTCACCTTCCAAGAAAGGTCACTCCCTTAAGGCAGGTCATCCGTCTGCCTGCAAGGGAAGGGTGAGAACCAGGAAGCAGTGGCTGACTCAGTGCCAGACCCCGCCTGACAGTGGAAAAAGCAGCTTCAGAAAAGCCCTGGAATGGTCCCAAAACCTCCCCGCCTCCCAAGCCAAGTGAAGAGAGGGAGAGAAAACTTTACAACTTAGGCAGGGTAAGGCCGGAGGTGGCTGACATTTCAAACAATAGCATACTAAACTGGAAACGTAAACCTTGGGACACAAAGCAGGTCTGAAACAACTCTGTGATACAGCACCTTGCAAGCACCAGAGGAAGAGTGGGTATGGGCAGGAGAGCACCCAAGTGTTTCCTTCTCAAGCCATTCATCACCCCACGTGTTCAGCTTGTCGGAGCCAAAGAAACCTGGCACCACCTCTGCCAGTATGCCAGATTTGTTATCATTTTGAGAACCTGATAATATCCCAAATAAGATCCCAAAAGGTAAAAGATACAGTCAATGCAGCACTATCTCTCTATGGGTAAACAGCTCCTGTCATTACATTCCTGTGAGCACATCTACAGCCTGAGGGGGACAATCTGTGAGTGACCAGTCTTAAACCACAATAAAACCACATTAATAAATCTCTAGATTGACTACATGCACAGCAAATCAAAAATTTTCATTGTAATCCCATTAACTGAGAGCGCTCCAGTTTAGCTTTTCCCAACCTGCCACTGTCATCTCCCCTTTCCACCCACAGAAAATTGCCTATCCATTTCTGAGCTCCAGTCTGAGAAGACAGGCCACTCCTGTCCAAGCAGCAGCTTTGTAACAGCAAGGTAACTGCACAGGATTATTATCTAGATGTAAAACCTTAATTGGTGAAAGCTCCTGCACATTTAACTACCAGAAAAAAAACCTCCAGCTTCTGTTCCCAATTGTTATCTCCTATGTTGCATACCTGTTAGCAGAGTTTAGCAATCAACAAGTGGTACAGTTTAATTTGACTGAGAGATAAGCTAAACAAGTTAGGTGGGATGATAATCACCATGAAGGCCATGTTACTTTTCAGAAAAAAAACCAATGTCAACTAGAGAGACCCAGGCATCTGTGAAAAATGGTACAACTACTTCCCCATTCTGTTTCCATTTCCAGGCGGAGATGCTCTGTGTTGCACATGCTGGGGAAGAGAGGGCCAGTCTCGGATCACCATAACTCCCAGCTTGCTTTCCTCCAGCCCAGGAGCACAGCTGTTTGACAAGGGAATCTACACTCTCAACAGCACAACTTTCCTGCATGAGAAAAGAGGCAGCCCTGACCCACACTCCTGAAAAGAGGAATCTCATCTCAAGTAGCAGAGGCTCTTCCATGGCTGCCTTTGCTTCTGCAGGAAAAGCAATGCCCTGGCAGTATGGAAGCTCTCAAAAGCTGAGAGCTGCCACACTCTTACAGCCTGGCTTGATTTACACCCCTGAAGAAGTCACCACCCAAATCAATAATGACCTCACAACAGTGTGATAAGGTACTTGTTATTTTTGAGAAAAATTAGTATTCTGACAATGTGCCCGAATCTAGCTTTGCTCAACACAGATGCTCCATGGCAAACACATCTAGGAAGGGGTGAACAAATGGCTGCTATTCTTCCAGAACTTGTGTTAGGAGTTGGCACTGCTAAATTTAGGTGGCAGGAGCTGCATTTGTTCATCAGTGAGTGTTGTAAGTACAGTTGCTGATGCTCCTCTCCTTATTTTGCCCTATCAGTTTTGCCAATAGAATTCCCCATGCATCAACACCAGCTTCTACTAACAGAGATTATTTCCATACCCATAAATACATGGAGAGCTATGTAACCACCCAGGCTGCACCAACGCAGTGAGAGCTATGGAAATCCTTTCAGTCAGAGACTTTATATGTGCACAGTTCAGACACCTCACCAGCACCACCACATAGGCAAGGTGGCAGTGACAAACACACTGCTTGGCCAGGATGCAAGGGAAACAGCAGAAGTACAAACCAGGATGGAAGATTCGTCAGACCTGTGAATGTAAATAGGTGTGTGACAAAGAAGTGACAGCCCTACACAAGTACTGCTGTTACATTAGATGTTAAACACATCCCCTTGTAAAACTGCATGTAACTATCAATATTGTGGATTATATATATATATATATATGATTATATAAATAATGTGGATTATATAAATACTTAGAAACAAAGGCCAGGCCTCACTGAAAACTCTCCAAATATCTTTGGGTTAAAAAATACCGCAGCTCTTTTTGCTGCAAGGCTGGGTTCACATTTAACACTCCAGGATATCATATATCAAAGAGAGCTTCCTTTTGCAAAGAGCTGAGTGCCTTTCTTAGAAAGCTACCAGAATTTCTTTCCTTCTTTTTTTGGCAGTCTCATGTAACCAAACTTATCATATGCAGACATTAGGCAACAGAGATAACACTCCGTAACTCTCCATATAGTGGACCAGGTCCTGGACAAAAAGACCAACTGCAACTGGTCCAAACAGAGCTGGAACTGTCAAAAGTTTCACTCTCAGGGTATGAGCACAGCTGATCCAACAAACTCAAATCCAACTCCTTTTAGCAGAGCATCAATTATTCAATAACAAAAGTCAGCCTATCTCAGTCACCCCTTATCTGCACTCTTATGTAAGGCTGTAGCTTGCACGTTGACTTGCCAGGTTTCACAGGCTATGGAAGAGCTTTTTCCAGAGGCTCCAGCAATGGAGCACCATGCTCCAGAATTCCCATGCTCCAGGCACCACCTGGACATCTCTGCCAGGTACCCCCACACAGCAGGATGTTGCCAAGGGAGTGCTTCTTCACAGGATGTGACCAAGGGATGCCCAAAGAATCCTTGGAGAAGGCACATCCTCCTCACCACAGCCTCACAGGGTGACCTCTCTGCGAGCCACAAGGAGCCCACTGCACACAGCCCCATTCCTTAGGAAAGGGAACCAGTTGGGAAGGGGTTGCACTCACCAGGGATTGCCCCTCACAGAGAGGAGAAGCTCCTCCTGAGGTCTGCAGAACATTCCCTCTGCATGTCCCTGAGCCCTCCCAGCCTGGCAGCACTTGCACTGACACCTTGAGCATCACCTCCCAGCCAGTGACTCAGCTCCTTCCCTTTCCTGCTGCAGAGCATTTAGCAACTCTCTTTGATGTTAGGCTGACTCCAGGCTGCTCAGAGACAGCCAGGAGACATCTCCTCTAGATCATGTTCTTATGTTCCTGCTGTGGGTCTTACAGACTGCACAGCTTCAATCTCCCTGCTTCAGCTTCGGGGTTTTTTGGTTTTTGTTGAATATAACAACCTTCTACCATTCAACTTATCTAAGTGCCATTAGTGGTGCATTAGTATTAAACTACAGAATGGAAACCCAGTCATTCCTACAGTTTTATATATTTCCTTGCTAACTGAGTAAAATCAATAGAAACTAAATCAGATTTTTTTTCTACCCAGTAAAATGCAGTGGTGCCTCAGGTGAGTCTGTGCATCTATCTTAGAGAAAGACAAGGGCACTGGAAAAACATATTCTATTGTAACAAGGTAAACCCAAGCCAGGTCAGCTTTCCTTTCAAAGATACAGAGTTTTGCTTGCTAAATTTAATGTTTGCGGAAAATTTTGTATATTGTCTCTTAGTATTAACAGCTGACCACCTGTTTTCATAAAGAACCATTTTCTGGAAAACACAGAATTATTCTGTTCAATTTTCCAAATTACAGTTTTCTGTCTTCAAAAAATGCTGAAGATAAAGACAGGAGTGCTGCTTTCTGACAATAAAATACTATCATTGGTTGCATAAACTGGGCTTCAGTTCAACTCCTTTGCTCTGTAATGTCATCAGTATGAAGGCAGAAAAATCTTTGGCATAATGCTACTTTGAAAATACTTAAGAGTAGCTATTTCTAACCATTTAGCAAGAATTCACTTTCAAGACACTGCAAATAACTTCCTGTCATTTTTAATCTGGGAAAAAAATAAGTAAAAAGAAATGACTACTTTTCTTTCAAGCTTTGTAAGAAAAAAAATGCATGTGTAATATCCATGCCCAAAAGGCTTTGAAATAACACTAGTTTAGGGTACTAAATTAAACTGGCTAAGATTATTCTGAGTATCTTTATGTATTTCTGCCTCAATCTTCCTAAGCTTTTTACGGATGCCAGCGATGTCTGATTAATCTTACAAACGGCAAATAACCTGCTTTTGCTTTGAGATTATACCATTTCTTCAGGTGAGAAACTCCAGTTTATCTAAAGAGAAGTCTGAAGTGGTTGGCTAAACGAGACACTAAAATATTCATATCACCCAGTAAATCTCCAAGTTTAGTTTTTCAGACAATTTATGTAAGTGTGCTGCATGCCTACAGCTGTCAGCAGCACTGGCACACTCCAGATGAGTACCCATGAATCAGAGAGCCAATAATTGTATGAAAAAGAAACTGCATATCCAGTTTTGGAAAAAAAATCTAATAAATACCTGCATGTACTCTCATGCCAGAGCATAATTCACAGTATTAAGTGGAAGACTTACCTGAAACACAGTTAAATACAGCTGAGAGGAGAAACCTTTAACTCAAAAAGTATGAGAGGTTTGCATACCATGTAATTGCACCCTGACCATTACATTTTCTCAACAATTTCTTACCTTTTATAATACAATAAAAGAATTGAAATGTTAACATTTTCAGTTACATATAGTTTTCATATAACAGGTATGCTTATGTGATTCCTAGAAACTCACTCCACATTCACTAACAATTCAGTGGAACTGAAAGACTTCCACTTCGTGTGACCTAAAGAGCAGCAAGAATGCATTGATCAAGTGCAAGTTCTGCTGGCGTCCCTCTAAAAACACAGAGTGCTATTTGGCAGTCATGGAATGCTGGACAAGGGCAATCAGGTACCATGGAGGGGATGAGAGCCAGCCTAGAAGCTCAGATGGAAATGAAAAACTAACTTTGAGGAGCTGAATCAATCTATTTGATAGAAGAGCAAGAAAGGAAATGGGCAGCAGTTGGAATAGCACAGGCTCCTTAAGGTGAGAGAGATGAAAGCAGGTTTGTCCCACTGAGGGAGAGATGGTGAGACATAAAGGAGAATCTTGTGGTAGGGTGACCCTGAGGGAGCCTGAAGGAGTGAGAGTAAAAGAGATTTGGAGATGGGATTGTGTCACCAGAGCAAGTGACTGAGTCAGAGAAGCAAAAAGGATAAGCCATCTCAAGGTCTGGGTAAGGATGGAGGAGGCGAGGGTTGTAGGAGGAAGAAAATGGCAGACATGAGGCAATGGGAGGAACACATTCTTGTTGCAGAACTCAAACTTTGCAATCTCCTTTCTAATAAGTACTGGTCACTAAGACATAAATATCTAAAAGGAGATCTTTTTGTCAGTCTTCCCTTTAGCTCAAATATTTCAGTTATTTCTCTCATCTCACGTGAATTCACAAAATGCCATAATGAATGCAAGAAGGCAGTAATTATCCTCTACTGAGTTTTAAAATGCATAAAATTGGTAGCAAAGGTTTATTACTTTTTCATCCGTGAAAAAAAATGTGCATGCTTCATGCACTGCTTCTCAGCAACTCGAGAGCAGTGAACTTATTCCAGTTAAATACCTCAGTGTCATTCACTTGAAAACTGGGTCTTAGTTCGGTCATACTTTTTTGAAAATGCACTGTGTAATACTGCCATGAATTCTACTGAAGATAACTTTTTTCTTTTAAACTGAAAAATGAAACACCAGAAACAAACCTACAAATTTAGGAACTCTGGTTATGAGATGTTAATGCTCAAAATATTAGCAAGGATATCTGTAAAATAAATCTTAGCTCTGAATAGCTAGGTAAACATGTTTGGTTCATGAAAACAAGGCTTAAAAACTGAGTAAAACTGCAAGAGTTCTATAACTGTGCATATTTGTGTTTCATTTACAAATATATTAATGCCTTTATACCTACTCTTCAGTGAAAATCAGCAACCTTAACTAAGATTTACCTCTGATCTTGCATAAAGAACCCAAGGGGGAAGCAAAGTGCCGCTCTGCAGCCTAAGACTTCCAGTGACATTGCAAAGAACAGGAGCATTATCCAAACTCTCTTCCCCTGAAATTCAGCTGTCAAATACCCTTAAATTTCAGTAATAAAACCAAAACCACCACTAAATTAAAATATGTAATTTTAAACTAGTGAACGGACAACAGGCACTTTTTTGAATCCTAAAGTGAGTGTTTCTATACTCTGGGATGTGATGTGTGGTTTCCACTCTTGTAGCATTCCTCCTGGATATGCTGGTTCCTCCTGGATATAAGCTGAGTTCCAAAAAACTAAGAGGGTTAAAGTCTCTCTGTGGACAGCAATTACTGGAGCACATCCATGCCAGGGCTGCTTCTGTAACACTGCTGCAGAGACAGCCAGCAGAATTCCCCTCCTGCCACAGGTCTGCATAATCTTTCATTTACTCTATAATACATCATCATTCCTACATTAAAAAGAACTCCATAGTAACCAAAAAGTTTTAAAAACTTTGCAAAAAAAAATCACTGTCAGGAGGAAGGGAGGGGATGAGAAGAAAGGAAGCTATGAGATAAAAAACTTGTCCCAGTGACATTCACATAAAACAAAATTTCATCAGGCAGAACAAGGGATGCATTTGTCCCTTGAAAAGCATTCTTTTCAGAGACGCCTGAATCCCTGCTTTCTGTTATGTAAATAATTTCTTTTCTGTTGTCTCTGTTAAGATCATGCAGTCTTGCAAACGAGTCTGAGCTGGGCAAACACAGAGCCATTTCTCAGCTAAAGTCATAAATTACTTATTGTTTTAATATACTGGAAAATTGGCAGGAAGTGGGGGAAGGTACGTCAGTTACACAAGACTTTATACCATCACTTATCCTTGCCTTCCATTAAAAAAGCCTTAGTTGCTGTAGCAACTGTCAAACCACACTCTGGTTCCTCTTCCTCCAAGATACAGAACTTCTCCAAAACATTCACACACAACACAGCTCTCCTCCATCCACAGGACAGGCTTCTGGCACTTTTGCACTGTTTAAGAAGAGGCTCTCCAAGAAGCTGACAAATCCCTCGTAGACCTTTTACTCCAAAGATTGCTCCTGTAGAATAGAAATCCTTCAGAAATCCTTAAAATTCTTGGATTTCCTCCCATACATTTACCCTCTTTTTATTCTCTTCCTTTTTCTTCTTCTTTCTCTGCATTATACAGAATGTTACTCCATTCAGCTTAATTCACCACTACATCCTCCAGCACTAAACAAAATGCCTACACATCTGTCAGATTTCCCTTCTCTCATTCCTTCCATCAAGGGGAAGGCACATGCAATGGGGACAATGTCACAAAACACACATTGAAACACCTCTAGGTCAGGAAATCCAACGGCAGAGAGAGGCTTCCTACCCAACACCTGAAGAGAAAACCTCTCTCCACAACCACATCTTCTCAATCATTTCTGGGGAACCCCTGCTCTGTCACCACGGAGGACAAGTCTTTTCTCACTGGCTGAAAATCTACTCCATGGGACAGAGATCTAAACACACACACAAAACAAAACAAAAAAAAAAGAGAGCAGAGAAGAAACCATTAGCATGAAGAGAAAGCTCTGTCAGAAACAAGATAAAATCACACACTACCGAAGAAAATCTCATGAGGAAGTGAAAACATATTCCTCCCCTTTGTGCAGCATGCCAATACTAATGAGAAGCAAAGTTCTGGAAGTTCTTACATGGTCAAGGACACTACCCAGGCCAGGATGCTTGCACAATAAAGGGAGGGCTTACCCACCTTCTTACCTCCTTCAATCCTTAGCAGCTCCATCCTATTTCTAGCTAGAATGTGATGCTTAAAAAAATGTTTATGCCTAATTTTTTTTTTGTTTTAGGGACACTTAACGCAAGCAAATCTGTTAAACACAATGGGATGATTATTTTTAATTGTTATTTGGAAAAGAAAGCACCATAGTATTGCTCAGATTATCTTCACGGACACATGCAAATTCTGCTCTTCCAAAAGAATTTCCACCTTGGATACACTTACCTTTTCTAGTTTTGTAATTATTTTTCTGAAGTGTGTTGTAGAATGCGGGATTAATGGTTCCACAGAAAATTATTTTTGGCTCCTCTAACAAGACCTAAATTACCCAGCCACTTCACCCTATTGTTCATTTCTTACCATAAGCACCATAAGCATCACTTTCATTCCTTTCTACCCACACACTTGTTTTTCTGACATGGCAAAAATGAATCAAAAATGAACAATGCACTTGTGCTGCCTACAGCAGCAAGAAGCACTGAGGCAGCTATGGGAGAAGGGCATGTGTGTCCATACAAAGTTAATTGCAAAGCAATATGCACAAGCATAGCCTGAACCCAGCTTTCTGTGAGTTTACAGTGGAAACAGCTGCATACTGGCCCAGCTACACATTATAAACAAGGTCACTTGACTCCTGGGAGCAGTGACACACCAGCACTGGTTTGAACCACAAACCAGTCTGTTCCCCAAGTGAACAAAAATCACTCCCTGAAGTTAAGGGAGGAGCACTGTGGGATGTTTTCACTCACTTCCAGCTCTGCCCACCAAAAGCAGTCACTGAATAGGTATTGGTGGCTGCCCTTCCTATCAAAAATTCTCAAACCATCCAATATACTTCTGCACTTAAGAGATTGTTGGATTGTTCCCATACCTCTGTTCTTCTAGTCTCTCTCTTTTGCACCTTGTGTTTGAGCAGGCACTCTAAGGAGGTTTGTTTTTCTGTGCTCAGTCATTCTTTCATGCTTCTGGTGCTGCCCATCTTTTACCATATCCCGAATTTTTATGGTACCCCATGATTTATCCAGGCTCATGCACTTACATGACAAGGGCTTAGGCTGCTATGCTAGTGAAACAGCCCTGAAGGAAGTGCAGGACACCATTTGCTTTTTATTACCACTGAGCATCTGTACATCTTGCACAGAATGAAGAACAGGGCAGCCAGCAGCTCAAGGCCACCGTGGGACATCCTGACTGTCAGGTTTCAGGCTACACTAGAGAACACCAGAGCAATAAACAAGGGCTGTCATTTGCACTAAAGTTCCCAAACCACAACAGTGAGATTTACATCCAAAAAAGGTGTGATGGAGTAGAGCCTAACTCATTACAGTGTGCTTAAACACAAAGCAAAGCAAGCACTCCATCCCATTAATTCACCAGCTAAGATCTGTCAATCTCCAGCTAAGATCAGTCTGAAATCAGCCAGGGGATCCTCATCCTAAACATAAAAACATCCATGCAGTTCCAAAGCCATATGCCAGAACACCTTCCCAGATGTGAACAGATTGGATTGAAAAGTTACTGACCATAGAAATTCATCACCACTTTTCAGTTGCAGATCAGATTTCAGCTTTTTTTAATCCCTATACAAAATTGTCCAGATTACACAAATTTCTTCAAATACAGCATTTTAAATGTGACAGCCAGCTGACAGAGCCAGCCATTGAGCACAAAGCATGTGTTTATAATACTTCCTTAAATACTTCCTCTATTATTTACAGCTTTATGGTAAATGTTACATTATGAGCTGTATCACCCATTTTTGCTGCACCAGTAGTTGCAAAGTTGATCTCCCTTTCAGTACTCCACCTATTTAATCTGAATTATTTTTGTTTAGAATGATAATGTACAAGTAGCTCTGCTTCCGCAAATATTTTACTAAAAGCTATTGTAAAGGGACACATCTTCAAGCCAAGTTTTATTCATATATAAACAAGGTGACACTTTAAAAAAGCTGAAATTATAAAATATGGAGCAGTATCTAACTTCACTACAGAAACAGATTTTAAAATACGTTTTTTTATAACTTCAGATTTTTAACTTTAAAACATTATCTCTGTCTGCCTATAAATAATGAAGTGAATCTGTCCTTTAGAACAAGCAAATATTTCATAATATTTTCTTCTGAGTTCTGCTTTACCTACAAACCAAAATGGACCTCTTACCCTACATATCCCACTCCTGGAGCTGATTAGACAGCTCCCTTTGGATAAAAAACAACCTACTAAACAAAACCCCAACGAAAACCCCCAGGGCATAAGGAGAGAAAGAAACTTACACTCATTTCCCAAGACAGGAAGTTTGAGTACGTATGGCCTGATAGAAGGAGGGGGAAAAAAGCCCTCAAATGTCTGAGCCTAGGAGCTGGGCTACTTCTGAATACATACCAGGATACAGCAAGTTCCTCCTTCCAAAAAAAGCATGATAAGTCACACACTATAGCACAAACCCTTAGGGTTTTTGTTTGGGTTTTCCGGTTTCTTTAGGGAGGGGGAGGGTTGTATTCTTTTTTTTATGTTTCTAAACAAAAAGTTTTACAGCAATACAGAGGAGTAAACAGCTCCAGGATAGGGCAAGGAAACATAGGAAAGCTTAGACTAGGAGAGATTTCCCCACATAACCATCTCAACAGTACCAAAAAGCAAAGAAAATCACCAATCTCTTGAGAAAGTAGGATTTTTTTTCCCCTTTAGTTCTTTGGATTTTCATTCTCTTCATTCATATGAGGAGCTACTGTTCCTTAAAGGTGATGCACTGCAATTGCTCAAACAGCTTCTACTTCATCTGCTCCAAAGGCAGTTGCTAAACCCCACCCCCCCAAAAAAAACAAACCACAAAGCCCCCACTTTCCTTAGCAACATTTTCATAGTAAAGAAAAAATTTGCAGATATCATGTACCATTAGCATATTAAGGTATCACAAATTTTAAAAAATAAAATAAAAACTTGTATATCAACAAAGTGCAATATAATCACATTCTAATAAAGTCAGCATTATGATGTAGAAAACCACCACGAGACTGCAAGATCTTGAATATTTATTGATGAACCACAGAATAGCAATGGTGAAATAAGTCAATACTTTCTTTTTAGAGGAAGGAATCCAGCTCTGACCTATGGTTAGGATATAACTACAATATTAGTTCCTAAAATATCAGTCTTAATCCACAGAGAATTTTCCCAATCAAATTTATTTTGCTGCTGTAGAAGACAGAAGGCTGACTACAGCTTATGGATGTACCATGACATCTGTGTATGGATTTGACCACGTTTCTAACTGCATGTAGGAGCACAGAAACTCATGCTACACAACAGGTCAGGTCTGGCCTCCCCAAAAATTTTGCTTGGATTACTTGCCCTTTCGTTTTTTTCCGCTCCATATTCTGGAAGCTCCATAGTCCTCCCCCAAGCACACACCTGGCATAAATCCTCTTACAAAAAAGTGCCAGCTCCATCCCCATCAAGTCCACAGTGCAAATCTGTTAAGTGCACCACTGGCTCACAAAGCAAGGGCTGTTCTGCTTTACTAAAATGAAAATACAGCTTAAAAAAGGAAAATCCCTCACTGCTTTCCACAGCTATCAAAATGTTACAAATTAACATTGCTTATCTGAGCGCAGAACTTCATCTATGCTGAAAACAACCAGGTGCGCCATGTAGCACTCAGAAATTAATGACTACAAGCAATCCTGAGATATTCAAGTATTATTAGTATTTGTTAAATGTGAAAAGATGAAAAGAAGACGAAACAACACCATGATTATATCGACATACAATTTATATCAAGCTGTGATGTCACTTGCAATATCAAGATGTAGACTCCTATTCACACATGAACTCAAAGAATGTAAGACATTCTGAATTCTGTCCTGCAAATCTTGCAGAGTTCAAAGAGGAAATTACTTTACAAATGCCCTTAGTAATCATGATTCCAGCAGTATTAAATTCACTGTGAAACTATGCATGATATATAAGGTTTGTGGGTTTTTTACAAGGAATTGCAGAAGAAATACATTGGAAACAAAATGCAACACAAACTTACCAGTCAGATGCATCTATATTGATTGATCTATTTTTCTCCTACACCCACACAGATAAGCACCAGAGCATCAGAAAAACAGCTGCTTGTGAGAAATGAGCAGGAGCTTATCTCCAGAAATAATACCATTTTTAAAACTTTAGCACATCTGCTATTTCAGTTGCCTGTAATTGTCACCCCAAAGATTGACTCACGTCACATGATTTTTACAAAAGCATAGTTTTGTTAAACTATGTATGCCTATATTTTTATTAACATTCTACATATATATGAAATACATCTATGAATGTTTAAGGGGGCAATATGTTTCTGGACATTCCCTTTTCTCATTGCACTGTTAGATGTTCTTGTCATGCCCTGCTCTTTCATGTTTCAATTACTGTTGAAGTTTAGTTACCATTTGAATTACTGTCATGGAACAGGTTAATACAAGTGGCTTGTCCAAATGATTAACAATAACTATAGGAGCAATATAAACAGGCTCTGCTGCAAGGAATAAAATTTTAGAGCATTTTTTTTTGCATCTGGATGAAGACGTACCATGAGTTTCTATGTAAAACACACCAATCTTGGAAGCCATGAAGCAGGCTTGCTCGGAGTCACACTAGCCCAGCATCTCATCTGAGCTGCATTTCCTGTCTAAGCACCACCAGCTCTGCCAGACAGAGATACCAGCAGAGGCAGTGGAGCAGAGCCTGGTGTCTGTACACACCCCACCAGAGCAGGAACAAGAAGAGCTCCAGCAGCTGGACACAGCTGAGCCGACGGGCGTGCAGAGGAAGCGTGAGGCTGGACTGGCCAGCACAGTTGGCCAAGCTAAGAGTGAGGCAAAGACTGGGGGCGGGGGAGGCAGGGAGAAGGAAAGAGTTTTACTTGTCACGTTCCCAGCCAACATTATCAATCAGTTCTTGCCTGCTCTGTTCAAAACTGGACGATCACTGTTATTTTAGTTTCATTTTTCCATGCTGGCACAAAATCAACTCCAAGTGGTTTCTAAGTACCCAGGAAGCAGCAATCCACAGCAACTTCCAACACCAGTCAGCTTTGGTGAAGCAACCCCATTTAAAGAAAAGCTATTATGGTCTCAGATTACAAGAGGGTGAAGTTTGTGAGAAGCTATTGCATTCCACAACCAATCTTTCACAGCAATGGATGCATGAACACATATATACACTCACATGAGAAACCTAGAATCCTCCTAAATTCTTTCCTATGGAAAGAAGGGGGATTCAAAAAATAGCAGTGGGGAAGAGCATTATCAAAAGAATGAGAAGCAGTAACACATACTGGAAGGCTGCAATAAGGTCTCCTCAGAATCTTCTCATCTCCAAGCTGAACCCCAGCTTTCTCAGCCTGTCTTCCTAGGAGAGGTGCTGCAGCTCTCTGATCATCTCCAGGACTTGCTCTAACTCATCCGTGTCTTTCTTATGCTGAGGACCCCAGTACTCTGCTGCCTGCAGCACTCCAGGTGAGGTGTCACAAGGGCAGAGCAGAGGGGGTGAATTGTCTCCCTTGACCCGCTGGCCACTCTTGTTTTGATGCAGAGTACCCCTGACCTTCTGGGCCATGAGTGAACGCTGCTGCCTCACGTCCAGCTTTTCACCCACAGGAACCCCCAAGTCCTCTGCAGGGCTGCTCTCAGTGACTTCCCCTCCCAGTCTGTGCTCGTGTCTGGGATCGCCCTGACTCAGGAGCAGCACCTTGGACCTGGACTTGTTGAACCTCATGAGGTGCTCATGGGCCCAACTCCTCAAGTTTTCCCAGGGCCTCCTGGATGGCATCCTGTCCTGCTGTGGTGTCACCTGCAAACTTGCTGAGGGTGCATGGATCCCACTGCCCATGTCACTGATGAAGATATGAAGGGGTGCCAGTGCCATGAGAATCCTGAGGGACACCATTTGTCATCGGCCTCCACTTGGACCTACAGCCACTGACCACAACTCTCTGTCTGTGTCCATCCAGCCAATTTCTTATTGAGTATTAGTCCACCTTTCAAATCCATGTCTCCAAACTGGAGATGAGGATGATGTGTGGGACCATGTCAAAGCCAATATGGAAATCTAAGTAGATGACATTGGTCAGTTTTCCCATGTTGGCCACTACAGTCACTTCATCATAGAAGGCCATCAGGCTGGTCAGGCATGATTTGCCCTTAATGAAGCTGCACCGTCTGTCTCGGATCATCTCCTTGTCTTGTATGTCCCTTAAAAATGCTTCCATGAGGATCTGCTCCATCATCTTCCCAGTATGAGAAGGAGACTCACCAGTCTGTAGTTCCCTAGGTCGTCTTTTCTCGCCTTTCTAAAAATAGGACTGATGTTTCCTTTTTTCTAGTCACTGGGGACTTCACCTGACTCTCAAGACTTTTCAAATGTGGAGAAATAGATTCCATCTTTGGCATGATCAAAAATTCAAATAATCTATTACCAGAAGTGTAAACTTTAAATTACTGGGCTGCACATTCACATTTTGTTTTTGTGTCCATGTATAAACTTTTTTAAGCTAAACCAGGGGAGTAGGGGGAGGTAGTAGATTTTACATTAAATAGAAAATGCCATGCAAAAATTTATGTTAGTAGTAATGCTTCTGCACTGATTCAACTACATGCAAGTCAGTTTTATAAATGCATTGCTCTTGAGGACACAAGCTCTTACAACAGTTCTATAAACATGCTTTGTAAAATGTTTATGTGGGCTCAGTGTGTGGGCAAATTCACAAATAGACATGCTAACTCCCTTCTTCCTGATGACCAATAACCAGAAGAGGAAAAAGAAGAGATCCCTTTCAGAAGAATAGTCTAGACAGTTCAAAAATAGCCTCTGTGCCCTTGCTAGGTACACAGAAAACTGAAAAAGTAGGAACCATGGTGCTTACTAAAACTAGAGTGTTGTTTTGACTGTTTCCCATCCACCCCCAACCTTCTGAAATTCAGCACAGAGATTCGCACCCATTCAGTTCCCAGAGAAGGCCACTTCATCTCAAGGCTTAACTGAGAAGAACCATCAGAAGGTTTCCAGACCTTCATAAAGTGCAAAATCTTGAATATTAGGAGTATTGGTGATGCAAAGTGGCAAGAGGTTTCAGAATCTGAGAGGTTTTCAGAGCTTTAGCTGATCCTTTTCTTATTTGTTCTAATAAAATTCTTTTTTGCTTGCTTGCTAGCTTAATACATATGCTTGGCCTGGGGAAGGAGTTAAATATAGCAAGGGAAATCACATTCCCTCTTTCCTGTCTTTGCGTTTCAGAAAAAATAGCAAAGAAGAGTTGTTTATTCTTCCAAGTCAGTGTGCATGTTCTCTGCACTCAGGATGACATTCCCTCACTGGAGACATGCAGAGTTAGATAACATCAATTTATGTTAAATAATCTTAAAATAGAAACACATACAGCGCTGTTTTAAACTTACTAGATAATCCTTTCTCACAGTCTGATTCTGCATGTTGTTTTTTGTTTTCTTTCAGTGTGTGGGAGATATTATCTCATGTTTTAGTGGATGTGGTCATTTTCTCTCTGTGGCCAAGTTTATAGATTCTTGCAGGTTCTGTTCCCACATTTGGGAACCCTACATTTCCCTCAAGATCCTGAGTGAGCAGGAATTTGTAAAACTCCATTCTGCAAGTGAACCTTCACAAACTTGAAGTGACTGAAACTAGAGAGCCCAGGGACAGCAAGAGCTGCTGCAGGAAGTTTTATCACGCAATGATCTGGGATGTTACAGACTCTAATTTCGTGCTAATACTGCATGCAGACACTGCACCAATATAATAAAGTAATGATGCAACCATCAGATCATATCATAGACTGACACATTTTAATTGACAATACTGAATCACAAATTATGTTTAGCACCACCAAACTCCAAGTCTGTGAACACTAACTCCACTCGGCTCTTACTAGCTGCTATTAATTTGCCATTAGAAACTAAGTACTGTGGAGAGACTAAAGTTCAATTGATTTTTTTATCTTCTCCTCACAAAGTTTTGATATTGCCAACACAAAGACAGTACTGTAGGTGAAAACTGATGAAGTCACCAAGCTGCTAAAGACTGAGCTACCATGACCTGCCTCTCTGATCAATACTTCTCCTGCCATAGCCAGCATGCTCTTTAACTGCTCCATTCCCAGTCCTCCAGCATGCTGTAAATTTGTCCAGTACCTAAACAGTCAACACAACACACTATACAGAAGACAAAAGAGATTGGGCTTGAAAACACCAGTGCAACTAGAAAAAGAGAAAGTGAGCCTAAATTTAACAGGTTTTGTGTTGTGCCTACCTTTCCCCTGCCCCCCTTCCTTAACTCCACAGTATGCATCAGCTCTAACTTGTTTCCCAAGGAACATCACCAAAGTCATTGACAACCTCTAGCCTTAATTTCCCACAGAATGCATGCAAGTCCCTAAAACCCCAAAATATTGCAAGTGGGAAACATTAATGCTGGATGGAGTCCAGACCTGATGATACAAAGTACAATTAAAGGCTCGGCAATTTAACAAATGATAGAAGCTGCCTAACCACATCAAGAAATACCTTACAATGCACACACTTCAAGGGGCATTTTCTGAAGCCTTATAAGTACCCAGTTTCTTGTATTTACACTCTACAGAGAGCCACTGTTAATGGTTCTCATAAAGCACAGCACACAAAAATCAGACAAATTAAATGCTGCAGCCAAAGGTGATTCCTCCCAGCCCTTAGAAGTAACCATGCTTACACTGCTAACTGATGATGCATTTTGCAACATTGCTTGGAAGGAAAGAAAACCAGCACACTCAGAAAATCTTCCCTTTTCTACAACATCCATTTTAAGAGAGTAAGGCAACAAGAGTGACTAGATATATTTTTTTAATGCAAAGATGCTAGTGTTTTACTCTATGATGTAATTCAAGCAAGAAGTGAAAGAAAATTAAACAACAGAAAATTACTTACCTGGAAAAAGAATTCTTGTTCCTCAGTGGACTATCTAACTTCATTTAAAAATTACAGCTGCCTGAGTTTTTCTCTAACAAGCAGAAAAAATTTATACTTGCTTGGCCTAGTGAGTGGAAATAATTATTTTCTGAACTGACGAGTCATTATGAACGTAACTTTGTATTTTTAACCCCAAATCTTCTTAAGTACAAACTGAATCCTAACTTTGATCTAAGGTGTCACACCACCATATTTATTTGAATTCCTACATCATATAGGGAGACTCAATACAACCCAATTTTCACAGCGCGCGCTATTGAAATAACCTGAGGTGACAAAATAGGGTATTGCTGAAGGAACTAAAGCAAATCTTTCCAAATCAATAAAATCCTACACCAGACTTCCAACCTACACCACAAGCACCAAACTTGCTTAATAAGCTGGTATTTAGCATTCAAATCTTAGGCTGCAGAAAAAGAATTGCATATATGGTATAAGACTAACAGAGAAAAAAAATAAAAAAAATTGACCCAGCCTTCTTCATCATGATCCTGATCAGTTATTTATTCAGCCAAGCACATCACATAAGTACCCCAAACACTATTGCTACCCTTTTGCTCCTAGTTACCACAGAAATTGCATTTTGGCATCTAGTTCATAATCTGTAACCAATGGCCTTTTCTGTTTTAGAGATGAAAATTCTGTGATGAGTATTCCTCCATCTTCCCAACAGGTGTGTTAGACTGCAGCAAGTCAGACATGGTGATGTCTTTCAGGCAGACCTGAGGTTCATTCACAGCAAGCCCACTCTGTGACAGAGAGCACTTCAAAGCCTGAGAGAGGCCTCTCAGAACGCGGAGTTTACACTCAGAATCAGACATCTCTGGTAATTCAGCATCAAAAAAAAAAAAAAAAAGACAAGTCATTGAAGTGTTTCTGTTCCTGTAAGCAGGAATGGCAGGAATGAAGGTAAATAGTGATCATGTGCATGGTTCCTTGCATTTCCAGGTCTTCATGTTGGTACTTCACTAAGGGTTTTGTATTTTTTCAGTCAGAGTTCCCAAAGCACTGCTCACTTCTAAAATGCATGAATTGGCTTCCTTGGAAATAGCACTCAGCTGGAAAAGAACATGAGTTATAAAAGTAAAAATTACACCAGGGAATAAGAGAAAGAAATCCTCTGCGTTTACATTTTAAATTTATGAAGCACTTTGCTATAGTGAAAAATTCACACAGCACAAAATCTTGGGGAGCAGACTGCAATTTTGACAGCCTGGTTTTCCTTTAATTCTGTGTTTCTACCATCTTCCCTACATCTTGGTCATTCCTTCCCATCATCCACACCTTTAATCCATACTCTACTGCCCACAGCAGCTTATGGAATCAGAAGCACTCTGGGCACCCTGATACTGCATTATCCTGCAGATAGAGACCAGCTCAGTTTTCCACACAGACAGACTGGTGTGGTGGAAGATGTGTTCCCCAAAAGCCTAGACATTTCCAGAAAAAGACTTTGCCAACAGCCAGTCATCATTCCCTGAGAAAGATGAGCTAATTAGCAAATGAGTACATTTTAGAACTTCTTTAAAATATCATTTCAGGAGCTCCTTGAGTTTTCATGAGGAATAAAGTCTCTTCCTGCTTTCTTTCAACAAGACCTTTAAATCTTATCTTGTCTTCAGGTAGCTTTTTCTACAGCCAAGACCATAACATTTCTGATGCTCTAATTATGAGAGCAGCATTTGCCCTGGAAATATAATAGGAACTCATAGATTATATTATCTAAACTAAGTACTATTTCCCTTCCCACTCCTTTGGAAACTATCCCAAACAAAGCCTAACTCACAGTTTACAGTTCATGCCCACTTAGGACTACATTAACAGCAGCAAACTTGCATGTAAGTAAATGCATCATAATTCTGTGCTGTCACAGCTTTTGGATGATGGACTATTGGAAATTTACAGTAAACTCTGTGAAGTGCAGTAAAGTTTTTAAACCACAATTACATAAAAATCTGAATTTCATATTTTATGCTGCCTCTTAAAGTAAGGTTTGAGCCCTCAGAGTTGTGGAGACAGGTTGGAAACGTGAATGTTTAGAAAACAAAAATCAAAAGGGTCACTGAATACAGATTTTTTAAAAATATATCTATATATTTTTCAAACCATCTCATGATTTCTTAATGCTCCAGACTGGACAGTTTGGATGCAACGGAATTTTACAGAAGTTTAAAAAGAGGTATGGCATGCTACAAGAAAGATGTAAATACATGCACAGCTTTCTCTCTGTCAAAGCATGATTTGCAGGTGTCCTTAATAAAAAGGCAGCTGGAAAGCAAAACACTTTGAGGGATTAACTGTGGAATTAATTTGCTGTTTGTTTGGTCATTTGTGAATTTTACAGATATGCTCCCACATCAGAGAGAGGAACCAAATTATTTATAATGCTCCAATAGGAGAGCAGTTCTAGTGTACTACATCTGGAAATTAATATTTATATATTGAATAAGTTTTGCTATTAAAATTAAACTATGCAAAACTCTAAGCACAGATTGTTTATCTTCTAAAAATACAAGCAGAAATACACATCACTGCAGTATGATAATAAACTAAAAAAGCTCCAACATCCACAAGAAATTACACATTTCATTATCAGACTGTGGTTATACATAAGTTTATGTCCAAACATAACTTTACTTACACCTCACTAAACAAGGTATATCTGTTCAGGATATAAAGATACAACAGTGCAATAGTGATAGTTACCTTCACAGAACTCAGATGATTTTCACTATGGTGAAAAAAAAGTACAGGAAACTGAGATTAGGTCAGTGCTTTACAGACCATTACAAAAAACAACAAAGAAGAAAAGCAGAAAGAATAAAATCTGATCCCTCTGGTTCTGCAGCCCTTTATAGCTGCTAAGCACTGCTGACTGCAGTTCAGATCACACTGCCATGTGCCAGTGTTTCATTAAATGCCAACCTGTGAACTGCAACCTGGCAAAACTACATGTGAACAAAACACATCCTTAAGTCTTGCTGTCAAACCCCCAAGCAACCAACACATACACATACATGAAATAAGTATTTGATATTCTCTGAGATACCATTTCAATACTGAGCATGGTAGTCCATGGTCCACTTCAAATTCAGCTTAGTTGAATGTATATTTAACTGTTAAATGTTATGATCTGAGACAATGAGTGACTTCTCTTCAAGCAACATGTCTTCAGAAATGTGGTTTTCAACTTCTTTGAAGACCACGGTCAACTCTTTCCTAAAATAAAAGCACCCAGAAGTGCTGTAGATAAAGCATCTAAAAGTCACTGCAGAGAACTTGTACTAAATATAGAAGTAATGTGAAGAATTTAACCACATAACACATACATTTTAATAAACATACACTTTAATGGGTTGGTGTGTCACCAATCTCCCCTCTATTCCACAAGATTCTACGTCTTCCTCTCAGAAATAAAAAAAATAAAAATAAAAAATAAAATAAAAAAACCCAACAACAACAACAAAAGCCTGGGGGGAAAAAGCCCTCAAATTATTTGCAAAGTAAGTTCACCAAGGAATTGTTTTGGATTGACACTAGTATCACATTTTTTTCTGACATTCTATAGTCTACTATATTTAATCACAATCAATATTTATATTGCCTAACTTTGACACACATCAAGGTAACACGTCTGACATTATACTCAGCGTAGGCAGTTTCCACTTCTTAGGATAATAATTCAGTCAGATGTAATGCTAAATAAGACTTTAAAACAGCAGATGGCATCACTTAGTTATTTTTAACTGTTGCACACTGACCATTTACTGTGTATCATAATCCATTTTTCATTATGATAATCCATAATCCAGGAAATAACAGCCAGGATGAAAACAGACCTGGTTCTAAGCTTTGAGAGGGACTACGAAATAAGATCTGCTATTCCATCTTCCTTTTATAATTCCTTTCTCAGTGTTCCTTGTATAATATCTAGAATATTGCAGGGTGATTAAAAAAAAAAGGCAGAAAGATGTATTTCTTTCTCAATTCAGATGATATGCAGATTTGAAAAGGTAAACGTGAAAGGAAAAAAAAAAGAAAATATGTTTGTACATAGGTTCAAATTGCCTGGAGAAAAGGGAATTCAGAGATGGCAGCGTACCAAGTCATTTTTCTGAACCCTCTTCAAAATAATAGAAACATGCTCTACACAGGGTATTTAGAAAGCTCCTGTCAGAGTAGTCAGTAGGTGTTACAGTCACAGTGTGTGATCGCAGAGGTGTATTTTTCCAAGTTCTGTGGGGAACTCGAGCTTACAGTGCCACTAGGGAACAGTCAGCTGGACCACCTTCATCAGGCTCGTGCCAAGACTTGTAAATCCAAGGACTGCAGCCCATGGTGCAGACCAGCTGCAGAGGTGACCCTGTACTGGCTGATTCCAGGTAAGGCTGCTGGAATCTGTCTCCTCCTGAACCACAAACTATTCTAGAGTACAACACAGGGTTCCTTGAAACCTTGCATGAAAGAGATGCATGGGAAAGGAGAAATAAACCATACAGAGAAGGGAAAAAATAATACCAGAATACAGGAGAAACACTCTCCTCCTCACCCACACACGCAAAGTTCTGCTTTTCTTTACCCACTCCTAACATTTTCTCTGGTCTTACTTATTAAAAAATCTTTTCCAAGAGCCACGCTGTACGCACTGTCTGAATTTGGAGACTGCAGTCTTAGAGAATATTGAGCAATTCTCTGCAGGGCTCCCAAGAGTATCCTTACTTGCTGGGTAAGTGCAAATGCCCACCAGAATTCACAGAGTATTTAGTGTGCATTTTACAGCAGCCAAGAGCTTGACCTGAGCATCTTCTGTTGGTAGTAATAGATTTTTAATGAATAACGAGTCATGAAAACCAACAGGGCAAAGAAACTTGTGTTAGGAAGCTATAGGTTTCTTCAGAAAATAAAAAAATACTGCAGAAAATACTGAAAACACATATTACAAGTAATGAAGACATTACAAAATATTTTCATTTTCTGTCTTCATAAAGCTCAGTTTTTTCCCCTAGTGCTCATTCAGACCAGCACTGCACTACCAAAGCATTCATCCTTTATGCCCTAAGCCTAGGGCAGAAATAAGCTCTTTTAGTCACTCAGAGCACGTCATTATACCTCTGGAAAGAAAACAGAGCTCCAAACGCTGTGAGGAACAGAGAGGAAAGAAGGGAAGTACAAATCTCTGATACAATTAATTGTTCAATTTTTTTTTTTAATGGAAGTCACTTGCTGAAGTGTTGTTAGTGCATGTATTAGACAAAATTCCTTTTCCTTATGGGTTAATTTCTTTTCCAACCTGCTAACAATATAAATTGAATGTTACTGCAGAAGACAGAATCCATAACAGAATGAATTAAACTTATATATCCAACAACAATGTGAATCCAAACTAACCATTACTAATGTCACCATAACTGGCATTGATACTCACTGTAGCCATATGCTTTCTGCTGAGTCAGTTTTACCAAAGTCCAAAAGGCAGGCAGAAGATAGAAGAATAAATGACAATGTGAATCCAAACTAACAGCACCATTACTAATGTCACCATAACTGGCATTGATACTCACTGTAGCCATATGCTTTCTGCTGAGTCAGTTTTGAAACACCAAAGTCCAAAAGGCAGGCAGAAGATAGAAGAATAAATTCCTAGAGGTTACCAAATAGTTGGTAATGTTATTTGTAGTGAACATCACAACCATAACAACAAGAATTATCTGATACAGTTGTCTAAAGTACCAGTGGTTTGCCTCAAGTGATCTTGCCCTGTCCTACAGTAGAGCTTCATCTCCACGAAACACGATTTGGACACAAAATCCACAAGACACAAGCTCGAGACGTCTGTCCTCAGTGTCAGTGGTGAGGTCAGGTAGACTTTAACTTCCAGCTGAAGCATACTCATTGAAGCATCAGACCATATTCTGACATTACTGAGAGGACTAAAATTACACACAGAGGTCTTGCAGGGCTGTCTAAACCAGAAGCGAGTCAGTTGCCTGAGCCCTGCTGCAATCAGCAGCTATTAAATTGGTTTAAACCCTGTAAAATACCACTGAGGACTTCCAGTACATTTATGTACTTAGCATTTCTACATATCTGGTCTCTAGATACAGGTGGAGCCCTTTAAAATTCCTCAATATAGAAGCCATTCTGTCCTATTTGATGAATTTTGTGGTAACTGAATCTCACAATCAACCTATGTACTGCATTCTTTATGCAGAGGCACACATACAGAAACAGAGGGAAAGCATTTTCTAAAATCACAGGGAAAGTTCTGTAGACATGCCTACATTATTTTACAGTCAGCTACATAGAGCTTTTAAGCTAAGCTGTGTTAATGAAGCATTATATTCCCCCCAGGAGAACTCATTTATTTACTTCTGACGGGAATAAGCAGATCTCCAGAGCTCCAGCAATTCGTACCATGAAACCCGAAAGGATTCAGGTCATGATTTGCCTTCCTGCACCTACAGAGTAATTTCCTTCCCAAATACTCTTTCCCATTTTTTCTAGACCAGTCTTCCCACCTAAATTCTGAATTTAAATAAGCAGTAAGAACATCTCTCAAGTGCATAACAATCTACTTACACCTTTATCCAAATCCTAGCTGTCCCAGTTGGTTTGCAGACACCTGTGCAGCAAATGCCAAAGGGACTGGTTATCTCCTCAGTTCCTTTAACAGAGCCCAATACTGAAAATATGAAAAATTATCTCCTTGTTTCTGTCTTCCACAGTGCTTCTGAACTGGTGGTAGGAGGAGCAGAAAGTCTCTCTTGCAATGTGAGAAAAAGCGAAAATTCCCATCAGAAGTGACTCACCAACATTAATCATATATACACCAGATTGAAAGGCACTCTGAACATGAAGTCTGAATCCCAGCCTCAGCTAAGAAAATAAGAAGCAAATTTCTCAGTACTACCATATTCTTTTAACTGCTGTATCTGTACAGTTTTGCACAATGAAGCTGATGAATATAAATTTATTGTTTCTAGCACTGAACTTTAACAGAGAAGTGCTGCTGAATCTTTTGGAAGAACAAGCAGCTGAGTAACATGGAACCTCCTGTGTCTGGAAATGAATAAGCACCAGTGTGAAGATTTTCACATGTAAAGCATTCATATTCACATGACTTACCACCTGGCCTGTGCATTATAAATGAATATCCTTATAACTTAACCAAGCAGATGAATATTGGGGATGGGTAGAAAGATAAGAAGAAAAATAGAAAAATGGTAAGAAAAAGTCCTACTGTCTCCAAAAGGATGTTTCAGAATGAGAGGATTTATTTTCTTATTTAAAATAACACAACAAAGCCATCTTTGGACATATATACATGCTACTTGAATCTACAAAGCAGAAAATTTTCCCATTCACACATCTGCCATACTGCTCTACATTCTCCATAAACTGGACTCAGGCTTTTTGCCTTTCTAGTATTCTTAAGTCTATATAATACCAACTACCCAGCTCTCACAGCACTATACCCAGAATTATACAGAATATTTGAACAATATTCTATTAGCCATAAAAAATAAACAGTATGATTACAAAAAGTAAACTACAGTCCTCCTATTTTTCAGGGAAGTATTCCAATGCCCAGAACCAGATTATAGTCTGTCACAGTCCTGTAAATTCAGGATAAATCAAGTGCTGCTCTAACATCACCTTGGCATAAAAGAAATCAAGCCTCACTGCAATCTAGTGCTTGAGCTACTGCCAAGCTAACAATGTCTACTGGCATTCAATTACATTGCATTTCTGCAAGCTAAGGCACAACTTTAGCCTGAGCAGTGCTGCTCTGAGCAAGAGACTTGCTCCATTCAGATCAACACTCACCTGACAAATAGGTTTAATATATAGCACTGTGTGACACACAAAACCAGGCAAGGATATAAATTTAGCTCCTCACTGATTGCTAGAGGACATTTAACTCAAACATTATAACTATCACTGTAAATGATAACAATACTTACGTAAATCCTGCCTATGACTTGCAAACTTAAGAACAAAATAGTCAGATTTTCTTCTGAGTAGATGTATTTAAAAGAGTCCTGATATACTTCAGACATTTACACTTCCCTAGAGAAAATGCTTGCATGACTTCAGAGCTTCAGTCTGTTCTAGTTCCTCACACAACAGAAGACCTTGCTGCTTTGGACAGACCATGTCTCACTTCTGGTATTCCCTCTCCCAAATCCTGACAGGGAGCAAGACCCCCAGGATATGAGCACAGTGATAATCTCACTCTCTGTGACATGGGAGTATGGCTTTTTGCATAAATATGCTGCTTCAGACTTAGGTCACAACCACTCACTTTGAGAAGCTTTTTGAGCTGTGCCCTCATCCTCTGAAAAAAATCAAACTTGACTTCATCATCCAATGTCTGAGGTACCCCAAAACACTCCTCACTTCTTAGACACTTGGAACTGCCTGTGCATCATTCAAGAAAACTAAAATCTAGAAAACAGAATCATAAACAGTCCATGATGCCACATTTAAAGGGGTCCCTAGCAATGTCAGTAAACTGAGTTAGCCAGTGAGAAAAGAGTTAGATGGGACCTGGCAGGGTGGAATAGCTACAGAACTCCAGTACAGACCCAACACCATCTCTCTCTCTCTCCCCGTTATGAATACACAGGAAGACAACTCTGCCCTAAAGGAAGCTCACATCAATCTTTCAGTAAATGTCAGCTGGGGCAAGACCACGCTCATTTGTTCTGCTTTCACACCTTGTTTGTGGAAGTTTTTCTAATGTCTTAACTGGCAAGAACGCTGGACACAAGGAGAGCCTTTTTTAAAACGGAGCCAGGCTAAGGTTCACAAACTTCTCATGAGGTTCCTGAAGGTTTTATTTTACAGATTCAGTCACTATTTGTAAAGCAAGAAAGACAGATGTTATAATTTTTGGTGACTAGGCTTTTTCACAGTATTTTGACATGCTTGAAAAAAATGTACTCCGTAGAAAGAGTTAGACATCCTAAGATGCAAATGTCCCTGAAGAATAACTTCACATCTCCTGGGTAAAGATTTTATGTAATAAGTAAAAAGAAAGACTGGTGATAAAGTGATCCAAATTGCTACAGATGGTCCCAATGCCATGTTATTGTAGTCTGATGGGCAAAAGCATGCAAGATCTTGAAAAGTCATTTTAATAAGGTACAAAACTTCAGTCTAAGGACTACCACTTTGGTTGTTACATAAGATCCTATGAAGAAAAAAATCAGAAGGCGACAAATCTTTGTCTCTTGGTGGATTTTGAGACCATAAAAAATGACTGCTTGATTTTACTTTGAAAATTAACATCTCTACTCTCTTTTGTGCAGTGTTAGAAATAAGTGGGAATACCTCACAGCATTTGAGAGTTGTGACTAATAAGAACAAATCAACCATGATCAGCTTGCAATCTCTGTATATAACAACATATACAGCTTACTGAATCCAGAGCAGCAGAAGTACCCAGCTCTCAACAATCACTCCAATTTACACGTGAGAAAAAAACAAGATAAAAGGCTGGTGCCACATGCCTAACATGGACTGTACACAGGTATTTAAATTTAGACCAGGAAAACTGCCCAGCTTTCCACAGCCCTTCTGGCACGATCAGTAAAATGTCAGTCTGGTCTCCAAACCTCAGCCCCACCACACCACACTGAGGTCCACAGAGCAGTGACTGAAAAGGCAGAAATTACAGCAGGTGGTCTCCCAGAGGTACATGTGAAAGGCCATGTGCTCACAGCACAGAGATGACCAGTTTTCATTCAAAAACATGGAAATAGGCTATTCTGGGGGGAAAAAAAAAAAACCAACAAAACACCTTCATAGCCAGAACACTACCCGGAGATGGGAATATATTTCTTGAAAAAAAAACCACAAAAGTAAACCAAGAAAAGGGGGAATGAAAAAAAAAACAAAACAAAACAAACCCTCAAACCCAAAAGGGAGACGGGACCCCCAGGGGGGAAAAAAAAAAAAACCAACAAAACACCTTCATAGCCAGAACACTACCCGGAGATGGGAATATATTTCTTGAAAAAAAAACCACAAAAGTAAACCAAGAAAAGGGTGAATGAAAAAAAAAACAAAACAAAACAAACCCTCAAACCCAAAAGTGAGATGTGACCACCAGTGGGAAAAAAAAAGAAAAAAAACAAACCAACATAATGAACCAGAGCAAACATAAACAGATTCCTGATTTTAGGGTATTCTCTAACCTAGTGGCTTGTAGCTCTTCCAAGGAACTGGCCTTGGAACCTCCCTGCAGGCCACTCTGAACAGTGAAGCCACGTTTTCTGGGTCCTGTGCAGCCCTGTCTGGCACACTGGCAGCTCTGTGATGCAGCACCTGCTTCGTCCTTTCCATTGCACAGGGACCTTAGGCACGCACTCAAGGCTGCAGTTTCCTCTCCAGAAAAAGCCAAGCATTTCAAAAGCCTGTTACAACTTTGCAGTTTGACACTTCCCTCCCTACTCTCATGGAGCCCCAAGGAAATTGTTTAAGGTCAGCACAAACCATGTGCAGAGGCAGGAGCTGAAGCGCAGCCCCAGTGTCAGATGCAGACCGCACCCTGCAGCTCACTGCCCAAGAATGAGCACATCGCTGCCCAGACCCAGGGCTTCATCCCTTCTCTCCTCCAGATGCTTCACAGCAACTGCTCTCAGACAGGCTGGAACATTGTGTGAAGAGTGCTACATTACAAGTACACTTCTCTGCTCTTAAGACTCTGATTCCTCTTTCTTGTCTGTTTAGAAACACACTGAAGTAAAACACACCATACGTAAAACAAATGTCATTGGAAAAGGCCTCAGCAAGATGCTCAGAAAGTCTTCTGCAGTTTGTGATTCAATCTGTTTCCTTCTCCAGTTTAACCTGACACATTGGCTTGTAATTAATCTGTGTGATGCTTCAGATATTTTCACTAAGTCTTACTGAGATAAATTTTCCTCCGATTTAGACTAAACGAGTTCTACACTAAGTTCTCCACTGATACGGAGAAAACGGGCTGATCTGAGTATGGAAAATCAGAAATTGCAAGGCAACCTAAATAGAAAACTCTCATGAAATGTAAGTCTCAGAAGCAAGGTGACAGTTTTATCTTCTACACTTCAAATTAATTTCTACCCTGTTAAGTACACCCAAATACAGATTTGCCTTTGTTTCTACCTAATGATATAAAAATCCCAGAAAATTATGCTGGTAAACAGGAATAATGACCTGTCTCAATGGTGATATAAAGAAGGATCATGAAAAATTGTAGAAGTAAGTATTCAACACCCAAAGGGAACAATTCATGGGAAGTTAATGAGTAGCCAATACGGGACTGAGCAGGAAATCAACAGTGTCAAAAACCTATGGAAGAAAAGCAGCAAATGTAAACAAGGGGAACACAGAATAAAACAGGATGTTGGCAACAGGTAAAGAAAAATTAAGGGCTTTAGAAAATTAGGAGAATTTAAATGAATTTCAATTGAACCAAAATCCAGTCAGATGCAGAAAGGTGAGGGGAAAAAACAAGGCAAAAAAAGTCACAAATAATTTCAAAAAATAGGGCACTATTAAGAAAAATTACTTGATATAAAAATTTTGGCAGCCTGTCAAATTTTAATTGCCTTTTCAATTACTAATTATGTCTTCTAATTGACTGAATGAAAAGACAGAATTTCAAGAGTTCTAATGCTAGCTTTTTCCCACCTCAGTGATCTCCTCATCACAGTGGAGAACCAAATCTCTTCAATGATAAGAACAGGGCATTTGGTACAAGATAATCACTGTCCCTTAACACTACAAGAAACCCCAAGTAAAGGTCTATCCTAAATGAAGAAGGAGGCAGAAATTTCAGCTACATCAGTGGAATAGGATTTTATATGTGTTTGTGAAAATAAACCTCTCTGAGAAAGCAACCTATGTAAAATGGAAATTATGTTTAATTTTTTTTTTGTAGTCTTAATTGGAATAATTACTTCTCCAACCTTATGAGCATCACAGAGAACACAGCTGACGAGCATCAGCAGGTACACATGACACACAGCAGTGGTACCTGCACGTGACCACACCAAGTTACTCATACCCTCACCTGAAGCATCTCCTTTTCTTCCTTTTCTTTCTAAATGCTCTCCAGACTGACTTCCTTTTAATCAAATAAGAGACATTAAGATGCTGTCAGGTCCAAAGCCAGTGATATCACCTCCAGATCACCTTCCACCCCTCCTCTGTGGGCAGCAGCACCGGGACACAGGGAGGGCAGGGAGCAGATTCAGGCACTTCTCCTGCAGTCTGGAGAGGAGTAGCAGTGCTTTGTGCAGGACAAAGGTGTCATGGTTAATGCTGGAACTAATGCCTGGCCCAAAGTGCTCCTGCTCCTTCAGGGATAGTACACAGAACTGTTATTTACAAACTATTGAGAAAAGGCCAATTGGACACCTTACTCTTATAAAGCCTTTCAACTACAGGTGTCAAATCTTAAAATTATATAAATTAAGGTGGATTGGTCATGGGAACATGAACTCATTTTTGTACTACTACTTTTCCTAAAATTATATTAACAGGCAGATTATTCATTTAAGATAGACCTTTAAGTCTTTTTGCTCAAATTCAATGGGAACAGTTATGCAATGCATGTCAAAATGAAATTAATGTGCATTGAAATCTGGCCTTTGATGAGATTTGATGTATAGACAGTGGTGCTTATTCTGGAGCCACCTGGGAAGACATCCTTCATTGTTTATTTTAATTTTAGCATTTAAGACTAATTCTTTCAATTATTGTTAATGCTTAATTAAGAAAAATGACAGCAGAAGTAATCTCTCTTAGAGGATCAAAAATAAATATAAATGCCATTTCAGAACATCTGTTGTTATAGATTAGGTATAATTAATATTGTTGAAAATGAAAAGAAACTGGATTAAACTGATACTGTACATCTAGGAAACCCTGATAAAGTAAAAACTCCTGTTCACAGCTCTGTGAGAACAGAGAGGGTTTTCTGTATTTGCAGAACTGCATAAAATGCAGAGCGAAAAAGATTAATAACTACACTCTAAAATAAGCTACATAGTGTGGAAGAGAACATACATGGAGTTCTGTGCTCATGGTCGCTAACAGGCAAGGGAAAATTTTACACCTTTCACAGAAGAAAACTGGCTTAGAATTTGTAGGGAAAAAAACTGTTCTGAGTACCTGAAATTTTGCTGGAAATGAAAGAAAAGTTCAAAGGAAAGCAAACTTCCATTTTTTGCAGCGGAGAAGGCAGCAGTGAGAAAATTAATCTTGTGCATTAATCTTAGCATTCCTCCCAAGTGACTCAGGCCTGCAGAAGAAAACATTCCCACTATCGGGTTAGAAAACATCGTGTTTCCCACACAGAAGGGAGGAAAAAGCCTGAGCACGGCTAGTTTTACTACTTTCACCCTGATTAATTTGCTTGCAGACCCTTCTGTCATTCAGAGTTTCAAACTGTTGAGGAAAACAGTCGCCATTTACAAAAAAAAAAATTGAATTAGTCCTCATATGTAAATAAGCTTGAGTCAGGGCATTTCTAAACAGTTATTTAACTATTTATAATTTATTATAATAGTCCTTGGTAAAAACATCTTAGAACCACATCAGCAGCAAAACAGAAGATAGGTTAATAAACTCTCTGGCAATGTTTACACACTTAAGAGTTATAAATACATACTTTACACGGTGACAAGAAGAAAAGAGAGCCCAGTAAGCAACAAAGAGTGAGCTCACCCTTGGTGAGCTGGAAGAGTGAGAGAGGTCAGAAAGCCACCAGCAGCACCTGAACCTCCACCATTTCTTATGTCTGAGCCAAATGTCTCTTTTTAAAAGCGAAACCCCATCTCTGTTGGGAGCACTGACCCCACACAGTTCTCATGTGCCTCTGTAAAAGCCAACGCTGTTACTAACAGGGAAAAAAAAAAAGTGTGCAAAAAGAACAGTCAGTTCTGATGCTTCACTCTCAAACCCTCCACACCTGCAGATCAGAATCCTCCTGCTGGGCACTACAGCATTAATGGCAGCTAAAGCCGGTCGCTTCCACAACCAGCAGCACTCGGGGCGGCTCCCCAAGCCCAGCCCTGGGGAGCAGCAGCTGCCCAGATGTGCCCCAGCAGCAGCTGTGCAGATGTGAGCCAGCAGCAGGTGTGCAGATGTGCCCCAGCTGCTGTCACCTCAGAGCAGCAGTGCCCGCGCTCAGCAGCCAGGAGAGCCTCGTGCCACAGCAGCCCCGGGCCTGCTCACCCTCCTTGGACAGGACTGTGCAGCAGGTACAAGAGGGAGCAGCAGGATGATCACACCCACATCCTGCAGGACTCAAGGCAGACCCCATTGGATTTGAAGGAACGATGGGCAGGACACAGCTGAGCACTGAAAAGTTTACTGTCTGCACAAAACACGTGGGACAGCAAGGTGAGGAAACTCAAAATTGCTTCTGTAGAGCCAGATAAAAAACACCAAAGCTTAATCAGTTGTAAAACAAGAAGGAATCAATTAAACTAAACAGAATTCTCTACAGATTATTTATTGATCATAATCTGCAAGTAATGAAAGTAAGATAGCACAAAGAATTATTATATACCAACAACATTTGACTGATGAGTTTTCAAGGTGATTTTAAAAATTAACAAATTTCACAAAATGTGTATATTGCAGACAAAATGTTAGATTGCAGACTTTATATTACATATGTGAAAGCAAGACTGTGGCAGTTATTTCAAGACAGAATACCATACAGAAAGGTTGCACTTATGTTCTTATTAAAAAGTTATTAAATTCAACAACTTCTTTCCCCTCCTGTCACCAGGTTCTTAATAACTTCACTAAAAAGGAGCACCAAGTAGACATCCAAATATACTCATTTTTTCATTCATTCACAGCCCACTAATTATTGTAATCTGCATGCACGTTAACATATTTACTGACTTGTTATAAGCATGTTTCATACATACACAAACATGGATGTGAATTTGGGGAAAGATTATAAAAAAAACTTCATAAAGAACTCTATTAATTTCTTCAATGTCTGACAGCTTCACTAAAGGAATTCACTGCAAAGACACAACCCAGCCCTGGATTTTAAACCTAGTTAATCTTCACCCAGCAGAGCAGAAACCGGAGATTTTTGTTTCATTAGGAGTGACTGCTGTTCTAATGCTCCAGACCATCTCAATCACATTAGAAAGGAATCTCTCACAGGCAGCATCTATAAAAACAGGAATAAAGCCACCTGTTGATCCCTAATAAATGAAATAAGTACTATCAGAATAAGAATTATCAGACAGACGTTCTCAGAATCAATAGAAAGATAGGGAAACTTAAACCACTGAGAAATGAAATAACATGCCACAAAAAAGTCAGTATAAGAAAAGAAAATTTTATTGGCATATTATATTGGTCTCGGGGTGGGATATTCCACCTCAAAAAAGTCAAACATACCAGGGTCAACTATAATTTAAGATTTGTTATAATGCCATTATTCTCTATTTCAAAAAAAAGTTTTGAGATTTGACACCCATTTCACACAATGAATTAGAAAGCTTAGAATTTAAAATATTAAAGCAACAATCTTTTTATAGGTTCAGATCTTAAAATGCAAACTCTTAAAAATTTAAGTTTATCAGTTATATTTTAAGCTGTCAGTTTGATAAGACAGAAAACTTGAAAGCTTAAGAGTAGAAACAGTCTGCTGAAGTCAGTAGGTCTACACACACTGAATTCAGTCATGCAGGATTTTCTCTTTAATGCTGATGCTCCAGAACTACCCAGAAAACTGCTTTCATGGTAAATAAAGATTAAAAGTAGAACCCACTTCATTTAGCACTGAAGTCAGCCATTACTCACCTCTTTCATTCCATAAGGATTGACTTCCAGATCTACAAAACTTCCTGGTCACCTATCAAAACACTACCTATTTCCTCCACTGCTTATTATTATTGGGGATCTTTCTCAGGAGTCATTTGACCTGTCCCTCATTGATAGTGTTCCATTCCCTATAATATTTGTCTTCTAATCCATCTCATCTGCCTGGATGAGCTCTGCCCATTTCCTCCTCTTAAGAGCTCTTGCCTCTCTTCAGTGTTGTCTTCCTCTTCACCCGTTTTACATCCATACTATATCCTAGAAATGCATTAACAAAAAAGGACAATTACTTTGAAAGCAGTACTAATCCCACCGCTACACTGTTTCCCCTGCTTCTACTCTTCTTAAACAATATTCATTAGCAGTTGTTTGATTTCTTCCTAGCATGGAGCACAGGCAGATCAGGCAGCAGCAGCAGCAGAGCCACCGGGTGAACGCTGTGGTACGATCCCAGTGGAGAAGACTGTGCTCACGTGGCAACTCCACTGTGACTGTGAGCTGTCCCCCTTCCGTGACAAAGGAACAAGCCTCTTTCTGTGCATCACTCAGTAACAGTGACACATTTGTATGCACAGATACATCCTAATATAGATATGCAACAAACTAACATTTATCCTGATGTAACTTCCATACATTTCCAAAACGGAAATCACTCAGGAGAGCTGTTTCAAGTCCTGCTGTCACATAAGGTACCTTCAGAGTATACACACTGTACCACTAATAGCTGCTTTCCATAGTCAGAGAAACGTAAAGGAATGTCACTGCAATTAACAACTGACCCTTTTACTTTGCATGTAAGGGAAAATGCATCAGAACATATCCATACAAAAAAAAAAATCTTCTATCTGAGACAGAGTCCATCAAACCCCTCTAAAATGCTTTGTTTCTGTCATTTATTTTAATCTTGCACAAATGATGTGGGGTTTTTTAATGAAGGAAACTAAAAATTTAATATTCTTATATAATAAATAATGCAACAAAACCTCATAGCAGGTATACTTTGGAGCAACTAAGAATGTTTAATCACTTTTTCCTAGGATCCTCCCCTAACTTGACATTTCAAAAGTTGTACAGCGTGTCAGCAAAAAATAATGCACTGATGGGAATATCCTGACAGAAGTGAAGTAATCTGCCACTGGCACACTTTAAGCAAGCTGCGAGACCTAAAAGACCATTTAACCACTAAACTATAATTTATTTTCTAAAACATCTCTTCATATGTGCTAACTAGCTCCTGCCTCTTTCCTTTAAAGAAATTATAGACAACTTGGCAAATATGTGTCAATTAAACAAACTTTAAAAAGGTCTCCAGATGTTCAAGCCCTGCAAAGGTCTGAGCACCTGAAAGGTGAGAGGTTCCCCCAGATGCCTAATGCTTAACAAGAACTTTCTATATCTAGCAAGCTGCGAGACCTAAAAGCCCATTTAACCACTAAACTATAATTTATTTCCTAAAACATCTCTTCATATGTGCTAACTAGCTCCTGCCTCTTTCCTTTAAAGAAATTATAGACAACTTGGCAAATATGTGTCAATTAAACAAACTTTAAAAAGGTCTCCAGATGTTCAAGCCCTGCAAAGGTCTGAGCACCTGAAAGGTGAGAGGTTCCCCAGATGCCTAATGCTTAACAAGAACTTTCTATATCTCTTGAGACCAAGCCTAAAAGAGTCTTTTATTTCTTGGTGCCAACCCATTTAACATAAATCTATCCCCTTCATATGTGTTTGCTGGGAAATGTGAGCAGAATCCTGTCTTTGAATAAAGTTTTACCTTTTTGAGCCACAAAATTCTTGGTAACATTTTAGCCATATATATCTGCAGCTTACTTTGCATTAATTAATGTGACTTTCCCATAAAAGTCAGCTTTAACATCAAAAAATAACTGGCAAGTGTTAAATAAACTCTTTGAAAAGCAAAGTTCAGGATGAGATGAAGACTCCCTGCAGCCACCCCACCTGGCAGAAAGACAGCAGAGGCCACCAGATGCTCATCCCCACCACCCCAAACCTAACTGGGGCATTCAAGAGCAGCAGCTCCCGTAAATATTTTGAATGTCACATTCACAAGGAACATAACTGGGCAAACAAAGTGCACCACTGGGATGGAAGTTACTCTGAGAAGATGCAGGTTTTTAAGGACCAATACTTTCTGATTGCCTGCTTATGAAAAATCCCAGGCTAGCATATAGCCAAGGTTTCACAGGTTTTCTCCCATTTTTCAAGTTACAGAGCAACACACACATCCTAAAAAACAGGCAGAAAAAAAAATATTTACAAGCACTTCTGACATTTTCCCTTACACACCATTGTCTGCTGTTTTCCTTGACTTTCTACCTGTTCTTTCCACCTTAAGCCCATGCATCAGTACTTCAGCCCTTTCACCTCCACTCGTACGTGGTGCCATTCCATGGTGGTATCAATGGGAAACTCACTGTGCCCCAGCTCCCTACACACTTCCATTTCTCCAGCTCAGGCTGGGAGAAAAGGTAAGATCAGAGGCCTGAAAAGAGCCATCAAGACTGAGCAATACACATTTCCAGCATAGCTGTATGCACGTATGCATGCTCTGTGCATGCATACACGAGGTCCAGGGAGATAACAGAGCCAAGGAAGGCAGAGTCTCCTCTGGCTGAGGAGGCTGTCTGGAGCAGGAATTACAGGGCAAGGACAGGACTCTTCCTCAGCACTGGGCCTCTGCCAAGACAAGGCAATGGGATGAAAGGACTTGACCTCTGAAGCTTGCCTGAGGATTAAATAAGCTTCTTCACATGGTGTACGAATGTAACTGTTTTGATTGTGGTTTGCCATCCTACTAGACTGTAATACGAGGTTTTCTCTCAGCATAAACAAATTACATCAACAGTCCTGTGGGACAACATGCACACATTTCCTCCATGAGCACCTCCTCTGTGCAACATTGCACCAACTCTGCATCTTAGCAGGGAGGGAACCCACAGGCTGGGCAGGCCACCACAGGCAGATCCTTGCTGGACACCATCATGGTACTCAGTCAAGAGAATATCAAAAGAGACACTCCATGTAAAATCTAATATGACAAGGATCCTTCAGTAACTTTTGTAAATGACCAAATCTCATTCTCTACCCTGATGGTCACCAGTGAGCAAGGATCCTTCGGTAACTTTTGTAAATGACCAAATCTTCTCATTCTCTACCCTGATGGTCACCAGTGACATCTTAAAGCCCAGTGTGAAGATGACAAAGGGCTGGGCTCCAAATACCTTTACCAAAAAAAATACAGAAGCATGGAGAAAGTCATTCTGAAGCTAAGAATATTTTAAATAACAGAGTTAAAAGCAGATACAAAAATACCAATTGACAAAAAACATCACACAGCCTGAAGGACAAGTAACGATTATCTTACATTACAACAGATGCTGGACTTCACCCAAGGTGAAAGGGCATGAACAGAGAGCATTTCCCATTTTCAGCACCCCATCTCAAACCTCCCAACAAACTAAGAAAATTTATAGTGCTATTGAACACTCAGCAAGGGGCCTCTGTTATGCTAAGATCCCACCTGAGAAATGTCTCAGCAAGAAGCTACTCCTCTCATTTGTACCACGACAGGTGACATGGAAGTACAGTGACACATACCTGGCTGTTTACCACACATAATGCACATGCTGGCTCTTGGCCCTCAAAGTCCCCATGCCTTACTTCTCAGTTTTACCAGCAGAGGTAAACCCTAAAGCAAAATCTGATAAAAATCTGAAAGAAGTAGCTTCTACCATCTGCATGATTTAACTGATGTGTGTTAGAACATTCTTTCCCTCATGTAGTGATACACTGAGCCTGTTCCTGTTATAAATACATCCAGCATAAGAATAATCACATACACAGCCAGGGATAAGAGGATTCTGTGTACATGGCAATCAGCCCTGGCCACCCTGAGTGAAACACTCAGGGAACTGCAGGGGGAAAAAAAGAATATAAAGTCTATTGTAAAGATAGAGTACAGAGTCATTTCTATTATTCATTTCATTCCACTGATAAAGACTTTCTCTGATGAACTGGGGAACACAGCCACGAACTTCAGACAGCAGCTTTCCAAAAGGAATAGATCTAGCAGCTTTCTCATTTTAAATTCCATGAGAACCCTGGTACTGCAACAAATCAACCTCTGTATGTTTCCAAAAATCCAGTGGGATATTTGTGTTTAACAACATAACAACACATTAATGCCTCCCAAACATTAACAATGTGACACCGGTAGTCAAACAGAAACTCACTTATTCACAGCTAGAATGTATGATTAAATCCTTGCTGCTAAGAATTAAAGAACAGATCAGATTAATGTGTAGAAGGGATGATGTGTGCAGAGTTCTCCCTCATGAACTGAAGACAGCTTCTTGAAAGACTTTCTGCAGGTTCAATGAACACTGAGCAACAGAAGTGAGCTGAAGTGAGTACTTGAGCCACTATTGCTGCTGCCTCGGCATGAAGAGCAGCTCTCCACTGAGGGGTCTTGCACGCAACCAGAGCTGGCAAGAGCTGCAATGAGCTAAGGTGCCAGAGGGCTGCAAAAGAAAAGTAGAACATGAGGTATCAAAAAAACCTTGTATTTTAACACTAAGGAGAAATTGGAAGCTTGCTTATCAGAAACATCTGCCCTTCACATACAGGACAGCAATGGGGAAATCATTCAATGAGAGCAGAAACCTTTAAAAAGGAGCAGGAAGAAAACTATCCTACTCCAACACATCCTTACTTCACTTCACACATCCATGTACTTACTATCAGGATTCACACACAGATTCTTATTTCAGTCCAGGTCTTGTAGTGATTCCTCTGTGGAGTACTGAGGAGTACGAGCAGTTCAGTCCAAAATTTTGTGCACATCACATAATATGAATACTGCTCAGCTTAAGTAGAAATAGTCACTGTTAAAAAAGGAGTCTCCTAAATCATTAATCATTTCTACATCAGCATATATAGTCCAGACACATTCCTTGTTCTGGTGCACCTCTGAGAGTACACATTTACAGTTCAGAGGAAGCCTACAAAGAGATGACAAATCACCTCACACTATAAAACAGAAATATTTGGCTAACTAACTGGTACTGAGGAGCATCCAAAACAACAAAAAAAGTTGTTCTTTCTTTTCTGCTACAAAGCTCAGCACTCTGCTCCTTCTTTCCCCTTTCTTTTCACTGAGGGAAGGAAGATGGTTGGTCCAGCTGTTTTTATCTCAGTGACTTGCAACACCTGTGCTCTTCTTCACTACAAGTACACATGGCTTATCATAGCTTGTTCCTGAAAGACACTACCAGTCTTCCAATGGACCTCTGCATCTTTGCATCTGATAAAAACATTAAATGCCTTTATAACAGCACTGTGGTGTAAAGTTACGATGTTAGAGGTCTTTGATTTCCTTGCTTTTGTTTCAAAATATTATTCATTTTTTATGAAAATTTCGTAAGATATCTTAATTCCACATGCTGGATTTCTTGGCCCTGAACTACGTGTAAAGCTTTCCAGCTTCCTTAATTTCATACACATGAAAACATGAGGAGGGGTGAGCTGCAATCCAGCATAACTAAAATAGGAAGCTGGTAGTAGTGACAGGTACTATGTCTGCTGAATATTTCGAAGTTTTGCTGGTTTACAAGCTTTTTCCGTAATGTCAGTGAAAGACACACTACAAAGAAAGAAGACTTGCATCCACAAACCACTCAGGGAAAGCAGGTACGTAAAAACCAGAGAACTTCACTAGCTTTAGAGGACAAGACCATTTCTCTCTGTGTTAAAACCTTTCAGATACTACCTCACATTATTGTGTAAGGTAAGGCAGAAAGCTACCTGCAACAGAGAAAGCTCAATGTGGAACCAAGCTCATGTACAGTTGTCCACGCTGTGTGACCAAACAGAGCACTTGGTATTGATTCCAGGCCTGAGACTATGCTCCCTAGCAGGTCACTGCAGTCATGTCCAGCTGCCATCACAAGTCTCCCAAGCCAGCTGCGGCTGACAAATGCTGCCTGAGTTGATGGGAATGCAGATTGCCTCTGCTGCCTGCAGGACCAGGCAGGCATGCTGCACAAAGGTACACAAACTAATGACAAGGTCACCTCTCAGGCCCACATCACATCCCTGACCTCTAGGGAAACTTGGGTGGAAAGCAAGAACTGCTCAGCCTATGAGCCAAATACAGCTGGAAAACAACTTGATGGAAGAGGCCCTGGTTCTGAACTTGAGCCAGAAATGTGCCCTCACAGCAAAGAAGGCCATCAGCTTCCTACGCTGCATAAGCTGCATTAGACAAAGTGTCACCAGCAGGTCAAGGGAAAGGATCCTTGCCCTCTGCTCAGCATGGCTGAGACACACTTGGAATGTGGGATCCAGTTCTGGGCTCTCCAGTGCAAGAGAGACAAGGACTTACTGGAGCAAGTTCTCCAGCAAAGGGCCACAAAGATGAATAAGGAATGGGAGCATCTCTCATACAAGGAGAGGCTGAGAGAGCTGGAGAAGAGATGCCTTAGAAGGTTCTTACCAACCTGTAGAAATACCTGAAGGAGGAAGCAAGTACAGATTCTTGTCTTTGGTGGCCAGTCACAGGACAAGAGACAGTGGGCACAGGCTGAAATTCCACTCTGAACACAGGAAGAAACTTCTACAGTGATGGTAGTCAGACACTGGCGTGGATGCCCACACAGACTGCGTAGTCTCTGCCTCTGAAGATGCCCAAAATAAAACTGAACAGAGGCCTGAGCAACCTGCTGTAGCTGACCCTGACCTGAACAAAGCATTGGACTAGATGATCTCCAGATGAACTCTTCCTGTCTTAATTATTCTCTAATTCTGTAGAAAATAAAGAGAAAAGATAAGTCATATTAGCAGTTGTAAAACTAGTAAGAATGCATATAAAGAAATATGGGGTTTTTAAGCTGACAGTGTCAGTCACTAAAGCTTTATCAGGAGACTCAAGAGAGTCATTACCTTCACTCTTCCTCCTTCACAAAGGAAAAACTGTTTTAACTCCATAAAATTTCTTCTGTCAGATAAACAGAAACTTTTATCAACAGTAGCTAACCAACCAGCTGAGAGAATAAGTGGCAAAATAATACTTTAAAAAACCAAATTAGTACATTATGCTATTTTCCCCAAGCCTTCACTGCCAGTCTTGAATTTTTTAAGTTATTAACATGCTAATTAGTACATTGAAATAAAAAGTACCTATTGTGTTAAATAATTACACCCCAGAGAATATTGAAAAGTTTGTGAAAACAAATTTCTTCATAATTCAAAATGATAGCACAATTTTTTTCATTATGCAGCACATGAAAGCGTGCTGGCTGCATGCTTATATTTCATCTACATGTGGCCAGTGAAAATCATTGCCAAAAGCAGTTCTCCTTGAGAGAACAAACAAAAGAAATTAAGCAAGAAATTAAGTAAAAGAAATTAAGAACATAATAAAAACATTTGTCTGAGTAACTCATTACCAAGTTACATGAAATTAATAACCTAATAATCTTTTTAATTTCAAAGAAATCCATCTCACTTAGATTTTATTTTATTATTTCATGCCAATGATGAGACTGACTCAAATAATTTATATTCAAATGTGAATGTGAAGTTGCCCAAGACTGTGTGTCTAGGGAAGAAATCCAAGGAAACAGTCTGGTCTCTTGTTGCAAACCAAAGAAAGCAATTCTCAAAATAAAAACTGACATTTTCTACAGTCACAAAGCAATAAATTCAGACCATATCTTCCTTTGAGGAGCTTTTGTTTGTCTCACAGCCTTGAAATTCCTCCATAGGGGAGTGGTACCTTCCATTTGGACTCAAGGCTGTTGATGGGCAGCTCCATTCAAAACTCAAAATCCTGGCATTCCTCTGATGCTGACACTCAGGGAGGAACAGCACTGCCCTGACCAAGTCTCTTGCCTTCTTGCCAGGATGCTTTTTCACAAAAGCTCTGTCCCAACTCAGTGTCTCCAGAGCCCATTTTCCCACAGAAAGGGATACAAATGTGCAGAACTAGCTAATTACATACTCCATGACAAATGGGACATGTGACTTTCAGTGATGTCACAACAGCATCAGCTGTGGAAGTTGACTCAATGTTAAGAAGAAGACAGCATGAAAAGACAGCACAAGTCTTTATGTCTGGTGTTCCCTACTAACAGAGGAAAATTAACTTCTCAGGTTAGCAAGCATTTATCCACAGCTGGATTTAGCTGCATCCTGTACTGCCAAGGCATGCTAATATTTATTGTCAATAAAACTACTGAGGAGTACTATAAAGTAGGAAAGGTTGTTCTGCCCTCCGTGTCATGATGATTATAAATGAAGACAATGCTCGGTTAAAGAGACATTATTCAAAGCCTGGTAAAAAAGCCATTTCAGGAGGTAGAATAGACAGACACTCGGGAATGCTTAAGCTGTGCTGGAGTGTCTGACATACCAGCAATATCTGGGGGTGGAAGAAAGAGTGAGAGAAGAAACAACTCCCATTCATGTTAAAGGGATTAGGATCAGAGGATCTTGCAGACAAGAGGTACTCCACAAGCCACACAGAAATCAAGTATGTTTTAGAAGTTTTACATATAATAGAAGCAATGCCAAGAATTTTTTCAGGATAGACTTTACTGCACTACATTTATTTCCAGCCAGATCACACTCACAGCCTGTTGCCCATACTAGAGAGCAGCTTGGCTAAGCCAAGGCCATTCCAGAGAGGTTTCACAGATCAGAAGATGCATTAAGGGATTTGATTTATAGGAATTATTTTAATGTTTTATCTAAGTGATATTACATTAAACCCATTCTAATACCCAAATTAATACAGTTTAGACTAGGAAAAAGAAAAGATTGCTCTGTGAGCTTGCAAAGCCAAGCACCTCCTGACCATCAACCCAACATACATTTCATAATAAAATCACACGTTGGAGAGGGCATTAAATGTTAAATGTAGCAACGTAAGAGCAGTGAAGCACAGCGCCTGGTGGGAGGAAAGTTAGGTGAAGTGCCCAATTCAACCACAACAATTCCATTTGGGAAAAGACAGAAATGTAAGGCATATAAGAAAGAATGAAGTTGTTCCATTTCTCACTTAGTTTGAAGGCTCACAGGATTTACCTTCTACATAGTAACTGCAACCTAAGGAAGCACACTGAAAAAATGACAAGCAAGTGAGTACTCCACCACTTGGATCCTATTAGCAAACCATATATGCTGAAATCCAAAAAGCCTCCCTCCTTCACTGCAGTCTTTAGTAATTCATGGAAGCCAATTACTGAGCGCTTGTAAAACACTTGTCAGATGCTTCTTTGATGCCCTAGCTCAGCTAGGTTTGTACAACAGACACAAACCACACACTCCCCAGCCACTTGAAACAATTTGAAGGTAAAGAAGCCCAGATGTGCATCAAACCTCCAGCTAACTTTCACAGAGCTTTGCATTTCTGCTGCTGTTTCTGGTTTCCACTTTATTCCAGTACTCCTCCCATTATTTAATGATTTACATAGCACCTATATCCATAGCTATCAGCCATCCTTCCCATATAGCCTTAAAAGGACTTGTTTAGATTTGCAAGGGGAGGGAGAGGGGAGGAAAAGGGGTTTCTTCGGACCGCACTATGTCAAGGTTGTTGGAAGCCAGCAAATCCTGGCCTCCTGATCCATTTTTAAATAGCAAATTATCAAAACAGTCCTCACACAGTTTCTCACTAAAATCACTTTTATGATTCTACTCATAGTGTGAGATAGAAATCTACATTTTGGTGACAAACAGAATGCGAAGCATTCTATAATTTTCACTTTAAAAGGATGCAAGAATCGCTGGCTCCTTACAAACTTGACATACTCAGCACACACACAAAAATTTAAACAAGTCCTTTTAAGGCTGCATAGCTTCTGTCTTAAAAAAAAAAAAAAAAACAACCCTCACATATTTGCTGGACTGGGTTGCTAGCGCTTCCCAGGGCTCTTCTCCATCCCTTTATGAGAATCAAGCCATGCCCTGTCCCCAGACACATGGGGACAAACCCACCATCTCATTCCTCACCAGTGGGGAAGGGATGGCCAAGGAACATTTCTGCCACCTGGCAGAAACCTTAGAATAAATTATAAAATATAAGAATAATTTAAAATTACACTACAAATGGAAAAAAAAAAGTAATTGGATTAAATAAGTGAAACTACACGTTTTTTCTTCCCGACACAGTGAAACTAAGGCTCAATCTTAAGTTTCTTGATGTTCTTGATTACTGATCTTTGCTGGTTTCAGTTCTGCACTTCCTGCCTTTGTGATATTAATGTACTTTAAAAGCCCAAAAGACCAATTGGTACATAGGATCTGTCCCCATCATAAATATATTCCATAATAAATAATTTTAGAGATGAAAATATCTTCTAACTTTTTCAGTTTTCATATCTTCCAGCATGTTTTGTCTCCATGGCTACTCAAAGCTCTACTTTTCATTTATTCCGTGTGTAATCTGAATTTGAACAGATACATACAACACCAATAGTCCTTAGACACAAAAACCACCACAAATTCCTCAATGCAAACTTTTTTAATAGAAAAGACTTGTTCTGTGAAAATCAGTATTTCTTGTGGACTTCATGAGTCCTGGGCAGAAGTATTTCCTATTTCAGCCAACATTTTTTATGAGAGGATGTGACAAGAGAAAGGTGAACAGCAGCAGACCGAGAGGCTATTCAAGAAACATCCTGCTTCTATGGAATAAGCTCCTAATTGCCAACCTGAGTTTATTTATGCCTACTTTATGATTCATAGCTGTGCTTTCATGGAAAGAATTCTTTTTTTTTTCTGTTTATTCCCTTCATGTATCATTGACAATAATCACATCCTTCTCATCTTCCCTTTCACTACGCTAAGCAACATTATTCTCCTTCAGTCCTCAAGATGAGCATACCTCTATTTCCTTAATTGTTTTCACACAATTGCTCCAGACAATAATTCATCTTTCTTGAACACAGGGCACTGGAAATGTACTCATATTCCCAGTGAAACTGTACCAGTGCTCTTTGCAATGCAATAAACACTTTTCTTTCTCTCCCAAAAATCTAACACCAAATACAAGGCTTGTGGTTAGAAAAGAAAAAAAAAAAGAATACCATACTCTTCAGAAATGCAACAACTATCAAGGACAACCATCAAGTTATTCTGCTCTATCTGGCTATGGTAGAATTATGCTTCATCTTCCTCTCCCATTTATCATTATTCTTTGTTTTTAGGGACTTCCTTGTTCTGAACTCTTTCTCACAACAAATGTCAGAATAATCAATCTCTTGGTACTCAAGTCAGATTTTTGCTTCTTCTCAACAGGTAAAAAATATTCTCCAGTCATATGTGAGCAGCTCTGGAAGGACTGAGCTATCAAAAATGCTTGAGATCAGATTTTAAGGTTTACGTGTCAACGCCTACAATATCTTGAGCTGATGTCTAATGACACAGCCAACACAAACCCTGTAAAGAAAGTAACATATTCTACAACAATAAATATAGCCAGGGAGAGGACCCTGTGCCATTATTACTGTCATCTAGGGATGGATACCACATGGTTCCCAGGTTCCAGGAAGATCAGACACTTGGGCTTTATTCTTAAAACATAGATTCTATTTTTCAGGCCCTCATTTACACAAATAACCTTGGCTTTAATACAGCACCTCCAGCATTACCACTCTGTTGAGAGTGGACATAGAAAATATCTCCTTTTGAGATAATTTCTGTATTATTTTTAAGGTATACTACTTATTCAATGCATCATGGCTTCAGTTCAGTCCCTGACTCTGTCTGATGAACATCTTTTATTTGAGTGAGCTTCCTCTACAAAGAACTCAGCTTGACCTTTTACAATTTGCACAGAAGCCTTTAGCCTTCCTTGTTTGCAGGATCTCTGCTTACCCTTTATTCTGAGGCAGTTAATTGTCCATTTGCACTTCCAATAGAATGCTTTATGTGTGATTCTGAAAGCTTGGGGACTTTGTTTTCTGGAGAAAAAAAACCTAACTGTCTCCCAGTCTTTTCCATTTAGTTAATTAATTCCCTTAACTTTACTCCCTGCATTTTGTTCAAATTCCATTTGAAATTGGTTAAGTTGTCAGCATTTGTTCCAGAACTGTTTTCATAGTCAGCTCTTCCGTAAGGTCATTCCTACATACCAAAGCCAAGCCTGAAATGGAGTGATCTTTTCATTCAGTAACTATTAGGAGAAGAAATATGTTGACTACTACATCCAGAAATATCCTTCCTATCATTATTAATAGCATCTTCTCCAAGGACTAAAAGTTTCCCATAGATATGGATCTCCCAGTAGTATTTCCTTCTCTAGCAATGGTGACTTCTACACAAAAGCTGAACTTGGCATCTGGAGCAGACCCCTAACACCCCCTCCCTGCACCTCACATCTCAAACCTGCCCAGAGAAGGTAGAGCAGGACAAGGAGCAGGGACCTGTGCACTCGTCCATCCCATCAACCAGCAGCTGGGATAAGCTTCTCACCACCCCCAGGCCATCTGCCATTGTGTGAACAGGCTGGGAAGCACAAGTAACACTGCTGCCCATTTCATTAAAAATTCACACAGAATCCATTTTTGAAGTAATCCAAATGACAGAAAAATTTAAAAATTCATAAACTTTGCCATGGTTTTTAAAACTTCTTAACTTTGTGGATCCCTTCTATCAAAAAAAATGTGAGAGAATTAGCCAATCTGATCTGACCAAATATTTTTATCATTATTAGACATATGTTTACAGACAGACAAGTTTGAAGACAATTTATTCTTAATTTGGCATTTCAGAAGCACCTCTCACCTTTGTAGTGTAACAAAGGCAGCTTTAAGTATGTGAGTGCAGTTGTATTTATTAACACTTTGCATGAGTCACCACTTCCAAATGCCTTATGCTGTCCTTAAAATCATACTGGAATATATTTCCTTTTAACATTTTGCTAAGTGCTACTAAAACTTTACAGCCCTGGGAAAAATAATGTAGGAGAGAGCTGGCACACTTACACTTGAAACAATGAGGCATACAGATCTGTTCATCCTTTACCCATTCAGATTCACAACAAGCAAAAAAACACCTTTACTTAATGTAATGTCATCCATAAAATTTTGCAAATGTGAATTACATTTTCCCCAGAAAATGCAATATATCCCTGGTAAGCCTGCACAAAGGGCCACTGCTCAGCAAAAGATAATGATCTTAAATCCTAAGAGTAGCCATGTAAGAGAGGAAAAAAGCCAATATTAATTTTTATAAAATATATTTAATATTAAAAATAAATAGGTTCACAATAGATTCTCTTTAAAGAGTAGGTACTGTTCTTAGTCTTATGTTTTCTGTTTTCAAAAGTTTGGCAAAACAGAAAGAATAGCACCACTGAAGTGAGTTAGGAAGAGGACTGAAAATGTTCACATTGTTTAAGTTGGTGAGGTCATCTCTGTCAAACACCTACAAAAGTTCCAGGCAGATGTGTGCTTTTCCCATTGACAATGTATCCGTAACCTCTGACAGTGAAATGTCAAAGCTGGAGTTTTCCTCCAAATTAAGCTATCCGTACAAAGAGGAGTTACTGCCACAGGAGTAGAGGTGCAAACAAAAGGAACCTGTTCATATGAGCAGAGGGTTTGCCCGTGGTAATGAACATTTGCTTCACCTACTGTGGTTTCATGTGGCAGGGACACACCTAGGAGCTTCTTCCACAGCTGCTACTCCAAGTGTCAGGAGTTTTTATACGCCCTGGGCCAAGCCACAGATACTGACAGGAGCCAGGGGGCTGCAGCAGCTGCAGGGGATCAGTGCTTGGGCTGTGGGCTGGCTGCCAGACTCAACAGCAGCAGGGTCACCTCATCTATGCCCTTCTCTCTCCCATCAGTACATTGAAATTTCTCCTCCTTTTTGTCCCCCATTATCTTCAGTTTGCTGTCTCCCAACTCCACCTCTCCCTTTTCTGCCCCCAAAACCAAGCACCATTAAAAAGACATTTCAAGAGAAACTCCAGCACAATGAGAAAGATGAGGTAGCTTCCCTCTCCTCCTCCACCTGCAGAGGCAGCAGATCTCAGTCTCTGAGAGGATGATTCTTCCTAATTAAGGAAGTGCAGAATAAAGTTGATTAAGGCAACTATTTAAAAGATGGGAAATAAAAAGTAAAGCCATCAGCTGAAAAGGTTGCCAAGAGCACTATTCATCTAAATGAAGAACACTGCAGCATTGATGTCAGCTGCTAAGCTTGGGCTCCATTTATAGTTGGGGTGAGGAAGGGATCATGACAGAGGACATTTTCCCTTTGACTTCAGGCCATGAAATGAGATCCTGTCACTCTGCTCTCACATTTTTTCTCTACTGTGTGTGAAGCCCATCCCTGAAGAAGGCAACAAACAGAGAGGACAGTTTCTAGGCAGAGAGACAGAATAAGGGTGTCCCTCACAGCAGAGCCAGCATCCTTTCCACAGGCAAAAAAAAATGAAGGAAGGAAAACTTGGATAACTAACAAGCCAGCAAAAGTGCAGTTTCAACTAAAAGCTCATATATTCATGTTGCCCCAAGAATAAATTTCAATCAATACGAAAAGTTGGTCACAGGGCTCTGGAAGAGCCCTTCAGCCGAAGCAGTGAACCAAAAAAAACATCCAACTTCTGAGACACAGATCTTGCTGTGTTTATCTAAGAGGTTACACATAGCTGTGTGCATCAGTAAGGGGCAGGGATCCACAGCTCAGGAAGTTCCCCATATCTTCCATTCTGAGATACTGGCCAGGTGAATTCTGCTAACTTTTCAAGTATTTTCCTTCCCAAGAAATCACATTGCAGTTTTAAGCAATTATGAAGAGTTACAGACTCATAGACTGATTTTCTCTTATAAAAAGTAACAATAAAGAGAACAAATATGCTTCTTTGAAACTCTGAGGAAAAGGATCCCTCTAATTTGCCAGAAGTGTAAGTAAGAATTGCACGAACATGCTTCAACAGTGTTTTTTATCTCTTTGCTATTGCCATTCTCTTTGAAGAAGCAGATTCTCGGGAGAACAATAATTAATAGAGTCAGTCTAGAGACAATTTCCTCCAGTCCCTCTGCAGTGCTAAATTGCATGAGTCTCCAGGAAACAGAGTAAAGTGGACAATATAAAAACAATCTAAACCTACTACAAATGGGAGGAAGATGTGTATGAAAGCAATGAGAGGCATGCACGTTTAAGAGAGCTCCACAAAAGCTGCCATTTCCTTGTCATTTTTTCCCTGTTTTCCTTGATGCTCAAACCTACAGACATTTACTATGACTAGAAGTACATGTTTCAGAGGTCATTTAGGAAGTAATTTAAATACATTTAAGATTGCATACATGTAAACCTATGGAAAGTGCAGGTGAGCAGGGAGATTACCAAAGACTCCTGACACAAATACAAGAAATACATGACTATGAGGTAGGATCATCACACACCACCCCCCCAGAATAAGGCTAAATAGCAGAGACAGTTTTGATCCCAAAGTAGAGAAAACACACACGAGCATCAAAAGAAGGCACCAGAAAGCAGGCTGTCAAAACTCATAAAGGACCTCAGAAACTTCTGGATTAATTATTTTTATGCCTCAGATCCAGCCTATGTGGTGTAGAAGAGGCACCCTCCTGCAAGCACAGCTACAAGTAAAAGTGCAGCAGTGTAATTACTGCAAGTTCATCTCTGCTTTACTAATACACATACCTGGGCCCTTATCTTTTTCTCCAAGTTGGTATAATGTTCATTTCTGTAACTAATGCAATTACTTCTGCTGCTGCCAAAATTGCAACATTTTTCTTCTTTCTTTTTATTTGATTAAAGTTAACACTGGAAAGAGAAGCTTTTAAGGCAAAGGAATTCTGAGAACTAATTGTATAAAACTCACAGGTGAGGTTTTAATAATACCAACACTGGAAATACCACAACAGTCGACAGTCACAACTGGGGATTAGAACAGCAAATCTAAGCTTGCATCAGAACATGGCACACTGCTCTCTGTTTTACAAGATACAAGAAATGACTGTACTCATAAAGGAAACTCTATTAAATGGATAGCTGTACTTAGTTTTGGCAAGGTAACTTCAGCATCTTCTAGCAAGTGTGAAGAAGCTTTGTTGCAGCCTCAGGAGGCCAAGCAGCAAGCCTTGCTTGCTCCCCCCATGTGATGGCCATTGATACCATTGACTTTTGTTAAAAACCAACTGTGATGTGGGGATCGGGTATTCTTATGGATAACCTGAATTGAATACTTCCAGCAGAAAATACAAGAAGAGTATAAAAAACACACACAATTAATACATTGCAATACACATTCATATAGAAAGCAGAAAAGCTTGTGATTACAAAGATCCTTCTTTCCCCAAAGAAACATCTTTTGAGCATTGCTCCTAGCTAACATGATGGTTTGGCCTTCATTTACATGGGTATGTCAGCAGGGCAGTTTATGTGAATGTTTAATTCAGGCTCAAGTGCTGCTCTTGAGTGATGCTGATGCCTCAGTGAGCAAACAAAATCTGCAGTTGAAGTCTGGATGAGCTATCAACCCACAAGACCAATGAAAACCAAGACACTGGTAAGTAGTTGACAAGACTCAGGATTCACAGAACACCGGAGGACAAGGGTATTTTTTCAGCCCTTCCTTGAGTGCCAACACAGTTCCTATACCAGGAATTGTTTTGAAGTGTTACTCAGACAGAGCAGGCACCAAACACTGGTGTATGCTGGCCAAAGGGGCAGTGATCTCACAGCAGCTGCCTGCTGCCAGCAGGAATGGCTCAGGAAGACATTCAGCTACACCATCAGCAAGACTGTATCTACAATGCCCACCCAAACACCACATTACCTCTCTTGTTTGAAACAAATGTGAACACTCCTGTAGCTCTGAACAGGTCAGGATAGTCCTGATCCTCAGTCTTCACTATATTTGCTTATTTGTAACCATCACTGAGGCTGAAAGTGCCACTCATAAGGCTGGGACCATGTGAACCACGTGTGGCTCAACATGGACAAAAAGGACTCCCAAATGCAATGAATTTGAAATCTAAGAAATAATTACAATGGGTGACAGGGAATACAGAGCCATTCATTTACTCACTTCTGCTTCAAGCAGGGAAGCCTTGAGGAGATTCGAAGAAAGCTCACGTAAAAGCAACCTCATTTGCCTGATGAATGGAATCAAAATGTCTGTTTCTTTGTCTGCTTACTTGAAGCCAGATTGAGAAATTGCACTTAGAGTTAACTCTATGTCTAAATACCTAAATACGCAGTGATATGAGTCAGAGTATTTATTGTTGCCTTGCTCCAATCACCCTGTTAAAGCTGCATTCAAGCTTGCTTTAAAAGGGATCCACAAAGATAGCTAGAGGCCAGTTTAGGCAAAATAACAAGACATTAATTCCTCATGGTAACTCATCCCAGAATAAATGTGACCTCTCCTTTTCCCCTTTGATTTTGCATTCTTAATAGATAAATAGAAATTCTACTGAGTTCACAGAAAACTGAGTAGTATTACCATTAGTGGGAAAAAAAGCTTCATGGGAGAAAACAGCAAGATGAATCACCAAGAACATAACAAGGTTATTTGTGAAAACCAAGGAAATACGTACACACTCTATTACACATTATTACATCTAAATGCACCAAAATGCATTAAGCACTTTACAGAACAAGCTATGTACAAACTCTGCTCTTGTCAGTTTATAAATCTGGCTTCATAAACACTGAAACCATCCTCACCCCTTGTCAAGCAGCCATGTGACTGCTGGGATTTTCAGAAGCAATGACTGAGATCTGCTCTCTGGAAGTTTGTTTTACACCAGACCTCGGGAGCAGAGCTGCACCGCTTCAGAAAACTTCAGTAATATACACTGTAAAGAAAACATTCGTCCATGTAAAATGAAACCTTGACTTAGCCTGGCCTTGCACCCTTAGGAGAGGAGCAGTGTTAGACAAGAGATCAAACCTACAAATGTCTGAAACACACAAGACAAACACACACAATGGTATGACAAACTATACGAGACAAGGGGAAAAACAAAGGGAGTAATTTTAACATCAATCTTCCACATCTCTGCAGCCAAAGGTCTTCATTTGAATTTGAAGGGTTCAAACCAAAGTCCCACCTTGCAAAAGGACACCAGCAAAAGTAAAGGAAATATAATTAACAAATGGCAAAGCATGAATATCTGAGCTCTAACAACACTAAACTGAGAAAATGCGTATTACCAAATTACACACAACTTGGGAGAAGTGAAAAACTTTGTTATTTCCTGTGACTTTTGGTCCATTAATCTGCAAAGCCTCACACATTTAAGTAAATAGTTATTAATAGCCAATGTATGGTATTATATCGTATACAGAATGACTACCAAAATGTGTAAATATTCCAACAGAAATCATACAGAATGAGTTAGGCTGATAAATGTGCTCTGCACAGCATTTTTATTAAAAATTTTTGTGCATGATCTATAGAGCATCTGTGTTTCATGATGGCTCATTTTCTCACTTTCTTGCAAGAGAAAGAATTTAAGAGAACTTTAAAATAAGCAATAGATAAACCATCACCAGAAACATGATCGTAAAGGAAAGGAATTCAATAATACTTCTTTTGCTGGAATTTCAGGCATGAATTCTACATAAAGGGCAAGTGATTTAAACAACTAGTACAAAATATAGTAAGATATAAATAAACTCTGCTTAATATTGCATGCTAGCTAGAGGAACAGACACTCTATTTGCAGGCATAGATAATAATTGTAAGGACTTCCTGGCAATAATATTTCTTGTCAAACACTTGGATGTTATGCTCGAGAGAAAAAAAAAAACAACAGCAGATTGTTACTAATCAGATTCCCTCCCTGTGCACATTTAGTTACGCTTTATTTAAGGTAGGGCAGAAACCCTGTCCCCTTCACCATTTTTCAGTCTTGCTGAGAGAAACGAGTTACAACAGCGTAGCATCGTTTTGCTGCACAACAACAATTACTGGCTATTATTTGGCAACACCACAGGAGAAAGAAAAAAAAGCCACAGCTGGCCAGATGAATAGGGCCAGCTCCTAGTAAAGGCATCTTTTCAAGTTCAGCTGTACAGACCTCAAAGTTGCTGAAAGACAATAAATTTGACAGTCAGCCAAGTAATTTTTTTCCCATCACTTCACAGAAGATGACTAAAGGGACCTATGACATATTTAAGGGCACAAAAATAGTTCTTGCTTACCTGGGTTTGAGAAAGTCTGCACCAACACAAATACATAATGAGCTGACTGTACATGGATGATGGAAATGCAGAAAGGAAAAATTATACAAATTGATATGACACACAGTATTGAAAAAATTAAAGTCTTACCACTGTAGCAAGGGCCACAGTCTTGACTCCAGTTCAGCCTAATTTAGAGACTAGCTGGCACTATGGCAATTTTAACTCATGGCCAGAAATGCTGTACTAGTACTGAAGGATTTAAATACTATCCAGCCATTGTGTCTACTTCCTGGAAGTAAAATACATAATTCAGCATCACTCACAACAAACTACCCAAAATCATGCAGAAAAACTCAATAACTGGAGACTCACATATTTCTCATATAAAGGAATGCTCTCAAGACTACAGTGCTACCAGAAAATAAAGATTTGCAGAAGGGAAATCATCAGCTGATCAGCATCCAAAAAGGGCAAGATCACCTCTTCTGTAAATAAATATAAGCAACTCTTTTTGTTAAAGTAACAAAAACATTTGACAGAGTAATGTACAATGTACAGAAGACTGCACAGTTTGCTTTTTTTACCCTTTTTCTCCTCTGTATTTCTGACACAGGTTAATTCTGCCCTCTTGCAACATTTTTATCCTATTAAATTCCTAAAGTTTACGAATTCGACATTGCTTCACATGGGCTGTGCATTCGTGCATGGAAAACCCTGACTAAAATGCAGATACACATTGGAAGAAGACAGGTGAGGAGTAATAAAGCTCAAAAATTTGCATTTAATTAGTCCATTCTCCTGTGGCCTTAGACTGAATTTCAGATTTACATCTATCTAAATCAGACCTTGTGAATACATTTCACAGTAAGACATGCAAAAATAAAAAAGAAAAAAAAAACCACAAGTATTTATAGAGAAATTCATATTATCAGTCCTCAGTAACTCTGAAAACAAAGCTAGCAACTTTATTTCTTCCAGCCACAGTGTCCAACTGCAAGCTCACTCAGCCACAAGAAAACACAGCAGCCCAGAACAATGCACCAGCAAGATCCTTGCCAAAGAGATAAAACTGTGTGTCCTGAATCACAACTGAGCAGGAGTTCACTTTCTGCTGAAGGAGGACTGTGAACTGCCTCTGGAAATCCCAGTGGCTTTAAATCCAAAACTACCAGCTCATGCCGAGAGCCAGACTGGCTCATGCACTTGTGTGACATTGTTGTTTTCACCCCTGGAAAACTTTAGCTTGTGTCCATCATGTACAACTGGAAGCGAGAGGAGCAATTCTCAGCTGCTCACAGTTCATGTCACAGCTGGCAGTCATCTCCTGTGTTCCTCCAACAGGCAGCTCAGGTAATTCAGCTCTTGAGGTTACAGGACACGGCTCAGCAGCTCCCCTGCTCCTGAGCTGAACAGAGGTGTTAGAATGTGCTGCCTGTCACCCAGATAATGCTGAGAGCTACGCACGTACATCTCCAGTGAAAACCCACCGCTGAGACAAGAACCTGAGCTCAAGACATGAACATCTTGCATCCCTCACTGCAGGGGCAGCCCCTGAGGCTCACACGAGCTTCTCGTGGGTTGAAACAAAACCTCCTGCTCATTGCTGCTACCTCTACTTGTGCAAGACACTGCAGACACCACAAGAAGTAAGAGATTCAGCAGCTACAGCTCTGGAAGACATGCACCCTCCAGTTAAAAGCCCAGCCATGTACTTCCCCTCCTGCCACCTGTTCCTACCATTTGTCCAGATGTGCTCAGAGGACAGAACAGGCTGTGAACTCAACAACAAAAGCATTCATAAAGGAGATCACAGAAATATGCATCTGGGAGAGAAGCAATGAGCTAAACAGGGGGTCCTAAATTACTCACAGAGAGCTCTACTTGCAAACAGGAAAACCCCTCTGACATTCTACCACAAGTTCATCAGTGCCATACTCTGCAGTAAAATAAATCACCCATTTTTATTTAAGATAACTTTCACAGCAATTGGGAATATTTCCAACATTCAATATGTGCAGCTACAAAATATGACATTTAAAGGGATATATAATAACAGCATGCAAATATTAATGACAGCCTGCAATGATACAGGACAAGAACAATTTACCACAGAAGAAAAAGATAAACATTTAAGGATTTAAGGCCACAGTACTAGTTAAAGGATGGTTTTATCCAGAGGGTCGCTGGAATGTGAGACAATTTGCCAAGGGAAACGGAGGGTGTGGCCTCTGCATAAAGTTGGACTCCACATCTGTTTCATGAGCTGGGACATATTTCAGCAAGAACAGGACCAGGCTGCAAGTACCTATGGTTTTCTTCCAGCACAATTTGTTTATGGGTTTGCTGGTTTTTTTGTTGGTTTGTTTTTTTGGGTTTTGTGTTTTTTTGGTATGTAGAGATAGCTCCACATACTGTGCTCATTCAAAACCCCACCTGGAAGCAGAAATACATTTCCAAGTTTTCAAGCAAGCTAAATCAAACAATGATCTTCAGATTCTTTTCCACAGCTTGCATTTAAACAAAGTGCTTTGCAAGCCTCAGGATCTTTATTAATAGGACCAGAATGGAAAAAATACAGTAATCACACAAATGAGAATTTCAGCCAGCAAGGATACTGGAGCCATATGCCAAGTCACGTACAGATGAGTGTAACAGGACCTTTTACAAACTAACAGGAAAAAGGGAAAAATAGTCATCATTAAACACCATTTAAATTTACATTTCTGCATCATATCTGACATCCAAACAACATGACTGACTTTGTAAATATTTAAAACTTTGCAAGTATTATACCTTTATCAACATCAAAAGAAGACAACATCAAGTTTCAGGAGATTGGACAGGCCAAAGTCTGGGTGCTACAGGTATACTTAGTTATACAAGATGCTTGATTTCAAAGAAATTGATCATCTACAGTAAACAGAAACAGTGAAGACTGGCTAATCTACTATAATTACAGAACTGTAGAAGTTATAAAATCACAGGACCATCTATCTTCATGGCACAGCGAAAGTGACCGATAGTCAGATTCATATAAACTAATGCACAAAAGTATGAGATATTGTTTTGAAGTAAACAACTGTATGATGAAATATCAACAGCCTCCAATATAATTTCCACAGCTTCAATCACCTGTTTCAAAAATGTAAAGCATCCAAGTATGAAATAACAGCAGACTGTCCTGCAGGTAGTTAAGATCAGCACTTACTCTTCCTGCATACCTGAGGGCACCACAGCCTGAAAAACCCAAACTTTACTTAGGTTGCCCTTAGCAACTGAACACTAAATACAGTCTATTTAAGTACTGCTGTAATATTCAATTTTCCAACAGCATAACATTTTTTGATTTAGTAGAGAATATATTCAGAAAATCCTTCTAAATGTGAGCTATCAATAACACTTAGATAGTAAGCATTAGAAAGAAAAAACATTACTTACTTTTCTTTTTGAGTCAGCCATGCCTGATAAGATCCAGGTATCTCCCAAGAGAGCACTAAGATTTGACACCCCTTTAGAGAAACTTAATGTAAACCATGTGGACTAGTCAGCCAAGGCATGCTACAGAAAGGCTGTCATATTCTCTTTGTAAGCAGTACAATGCATGCAGACCTCCTTTATTCCCTAGACAAGTAAAAGCCATTTCACTCCATGAAGTGAAATGTCTTTCTATATTCTCAAATGTCTCAGAAAGGCAGCAATAGTGTGGAATTTGAACTCTGAGTACATCTTTTCCAAGTCACTAGGAGTTCAGCTGTGATTCTGCTGCAGGTAGAGGTATTCCATTCAAACAAGAGCAGCAAACACACCTTGCCCAGAAATACTAATGGGTGAACAACAGTGGTCCTTAGCAGACAAATCAAAGAAGTTAAAAAATCCCTGCTTACATGATGACACGCAAACCAGAGTATTCCTTAAGTGTCATTTTCATTTGAGATTAAAATTCTAAATATATATGAAATTGCAAAACTACTTTACTATATATAACTCTACAGAAACAAATCTCCTGAGTAAGTAAATTTCCTTCCTCACAGTTCTACACAGACATTTGTGCATAAAAGGTAACCAATTTGCAACTGAAGATAAATACAAGTAGAACCAACTACCTAAATGTATCTGTGACCTCAATCATCTTCCATCTACTTCACTCTTCAGGCTGAAAGATGTGTGAAGACACATCTGCAAATTTCAAAAAGCTTCTGGAAAACAGAACTGAAATACAAACCATCAGCTTGTGTGGGGAATATTGACTAGGTGGAGTTCAACATTTTTACTTCAGGGTGGTTCTGTATCCACACCACCATCATACCTGAACAATCTCTAAAGGCTAGCACGTGTTTCCACACACTGGTTCTTTAGGAAGAGAAGTATTTCCACAGGGAAGGAAAAAAATTTAAAAGGACCAGAGAACAGCCTTTCTCAAAAATCACCAAAAAAGGACATAACAGAGACTGAAATCCTCATCTTGCACTTCTTCTACATGGCTAACCTTCATTCCAGGCACAGGTTGCTGATTTTAGCCACGCATGACCTTGCTGCTCAGGCAGACCTGAGCCCAGACATCACCCTGAAGCTTTGCAAAGGACTGCTGCTGGTTGAGTCAATCTTCTCCTGGAGAAGCAGTATCAGCATAAACCTTCCTGGGGAAGCACAGCACCACATCTGAGCCTAATGATTGCGTGCCCCTCTGTAGAGAAACCCTGAAAATCCACTCACGTGGGAGTTTTATTAAACAGCATCTTTGTAAGTGCTACTACAAGAACTGTAATTGCTCTGCAGGGACAGATTATGCTAGAGATAGACAGAGAAACGGAATAATAGGAAGCTTTACCTCCTGCTGTCTATACACAGGGTGGCCACTCTCTCTGTACTTTAGGCCACTTGTATTCCTGTCAGTGTCTGGGAGCAGACTAAAAAACCACATCAGTGTGGCTCTGCACCTAACCTAGCAAGCCCTGCCCAACTCAACCTGCATGTGCCCCCTGTCTTTCTCCTGCACATGAGAGGAAGAACAGTGATATCCACATGTCAGTGAAGAGCTTTCAGAATACATGAGGTGTTCAAGAGCTGTAAAAAAATAGAATCTGATCAGAATGGAAATCCACTTCGTGTAACTTTTTTTAATCCTGCAACACACACGAGCCCCTTGCTTCCTGGATTCCAGCTCTTTGGTGTTAACTCATGGCCACTTTGCACAGCAGATGAAAAACAGCTGGACTCACTTCAAATTCCATCAATCCCAATCAAAGCTTGGTCTTGGTGTTCATACTGAGTGACAAAGAGAGCTCACTTCCTATATTTATACATGCTCTTTAGAGATTAGCAATAAAAGTACTTTCAAACGTTGCAGAAGTGTAAGCATGAGTCACCACTGTCACTGGGAATTTCACACAAATGAAGAATGAAGCACTGGGCTTAACATTCATCAGAAATCATATTCCTCCTTCCAAAAAATCCAACATGCATAAGGTGAGATAAATCCTTGATAAATAAAATCCAAGAATCACATGCCAGAAATCTGACATTTAACTACTCCTCTACTGCTAATTACCTCTTCTGTAGCTTGCTTATTTGGTGAATTTGATAGTTTTCTTCAAAATTTCCTAATTTGTAAACAACACCTACAGAGCAATTAAACTTCCTGAACAAGTTAGCTCTGATTGTGAGTATTCAGGATAGGAGAAAATAAGAAGCTACCTTTTTGTGAAGTAGAGATGTTTAAGATTTTTTGATGGGCAGGAACTTACTCTCCAGCCCACAGCCTGTCCTCAACCTCACCAAACCTAAGTACAAAAATACACTATGATTGATCTGGATGCACACTGGCCCAGCCTGGTCCTATGCTGTTTCTTGCTGGCAAGACTGCTGGGAAGAGAGAGAAACCAGTCAAATGGTCTAGGTGAAGACAGCACACTTATTAGTTCAGCAAGATAAATTACTTGTAGAATTTCCTACAATTATGGTAACAAATGTGGTCTGCTTGTAGCAGCTAAGTGTGCTGTTAAAATCCATGAGTGGCTGAAGGCTCAAGTCATAAGGCAATGTGTCCTGAAATCAGAAATGCAAGGATATGTGTTTACAAGTGGATTCTTGCAAAACACAAGCAAGCCCAAAGGAGGATGTCATTACCACAACTGCCATATTGAAGGAAAACATCTATTAGCCTCTTTTTACTCCCTCTGTGCTCCAGAAAGCAGGAAGTTCCCTAGTGTCAAGTTTCCACTGAAAACTGTTTCTTCTGTTTTCTCCAGCAAGGGGTCAGCTGGGCACAGGCTGAGCAAACACACAATACAATGCCCCAAACACTGCTGGAGGCGGGGAGAAACCCCTTCTTTTCTCAAAATACTCTCCAATGTCTGAATTTGAGGTGACCTCATTATCACCAATAGATTCAGAAGCTTAAACCAACTCGAAGTTGTGCAGTCCAAGGACTCACATATCCCTTCCACTCTGGATGCCAGAACACTCAATTTTTGACCCCAAGAAAGTCTCATATCTTCTCCTCGGATGAATTCCCCAAGGTATCATTCAAGTCATGGCAGCCACTTCCAAATCCCAGCTCCTCCCCATTTTCTCATATTCCCTGGTGAAAGACAGCCAGACTTTCCTCATCAGGTTAAAATGCCCTTTCCCTTGAGGGAAATCCTTTCTGGTAAATGTTTCAAGACAAAACAAGATTAAAGATATTACACTAAGATTAAAATGGCTATATCCAAACCAGATCATTCTCCAAGCTTTCCGCTTTGAACCACCGAGGGACCGGTTGATTGGGCAACAGCTGAGGCCATTTTGAGTCTGTCACATGAAAAAATTCTACATCTCAAGAAACCAATGGATCTCTCTGGTGTTTTAGCCAAAATACATGAAATAGCTTTTTAGTTTCCCTATAAAAGTAATAAGATGGAGGGGAAAAAAAATAATTTAGCAACAAACAAAAAAAGATCCTGAGTCAGGAAGGTGACCATCCCTTCTAATGAAACTATATGAAAACTGTTCCTGGAACATTTGGAGATTTTAGTATCAGTTACAAACACCACTATACCAAAAAGAGCTTGTAATTCAGAGTAATTCAGCCAGATGATTAATGGGCAGGTAAACTAACCCATGTCTAAAAATTAAAGGGTACGGTTTGGCCAGGCAGCATACATCAAGAATGAGATATTATTTACCTTTCTGTAAGTTTTAATAAAAATATCATCTAAACATATAAGAAAGGGAAAAGAGTCTTTGGACTAATGAAATGACATTAAGAGGGAAAAAATTGTTTCTGTGATCTAATGCAAGTATAACTGTCTCTCAGTCTGCATTTTGGTTCATTTCTCTTACACCTACTCCTTTAATAATACATTTTTATTCATTTTCAACTGGTTGGTTTCTTTTAATTTACTTTTCACTGAAAACAATGTCTTAGTATATTAAAATTACCTCTTTGCCTAGTGGAGTTTTTAGGTAAGTCAACACCAATGCTGAATTCAAAATGGAACTGACATAATTATCAGTCATTCCACTCTCACTTGACACTCTCAGGATCGAATGTGCTATAGGTGATGTGATCATACCCACTGACATAACAGTCTTAAGCTATTAAGTCTGTGTTTGCATAAGCTATGCCTGCAAACACACTAGGAAGCTTCAGAATCACACTGCCATCCCTGTTGATTTATGGCTACATTATTGTGTTGCACTGGCTGTAGCACATTGCAGAGCTCAGGGGCTGGTACAGCAGATGGAATGTCCAAACAACACGAATTTTCCAAGTTTAGCTGACTCTAGCTTGGTCCTGAGGCTCAAATACCCTCCAAGCTGAGAAGCACCAGGAGCACATTCCCCTGTTCAGCATCACCTGAACAAATGCTGTTACCCGTGCTCTGACTACCACAAGACATGAAGCAAAACAAACAACTGGGGAGGACTGGGAGACTTCCTTCAAAAGCACACTGCTGTTTGGAACGAAGAAGCTAGTGCAGAAGCTTCCTTTCATGAAAAACATGAAATTTTAATTATCAGTCCTGAAAATCGGAAGGGAAGCTCACCACAGAAATCACTATAATTTCTTCTGCCAATAAATTAATGGCTATTAAATGCTAGAACACTGCATAATTTTTATTTCACAGTTATCAAAACAATCCAAGAACTTGATTTGTATTTACACCACGCAACTACTTAATGAGAACGGTACTTCGCTACATTTAAGCGGTAATTACTAATGTCTCAATACAAGAAAGCTCTACAGTCTTAGCTCATCATCAAGTCAACACACTTTTCATCTCATCTAGGTTTTTCACAGACTCCATGTTAAGCCTATGCATGGATCATGCACAGCATCCAGATGCCAATTCTCCAGGCAAGCCAGTGATATCAACTACAAATGTCACTTACCTCAAAGATATAACTATGTGTTGCTACTTCATCAGTGAAATATATCCTAAAATAGTAAAAAATACTTTGAAGTTTCATTATTAGATGTGCAATTTCCCTTTTGCTGTGATATACAGCAATCAAAGACCAGGGGTTTTGTCAAAGGGGTAATGGTCATCCGATATGGCTGGCCACCCTTCTTCCCTTGCATGCCTGCTGTCCTGAATTCAATGCACTACCTGCTGCTGGCTCTGGGCATAAAACAGGATTGATACCCAACTGACAGAAACAATAATGTGTTTGCAAGTAGTAGTTAATGGTAGACTGACAAGCACAATCACAGGAAGTAATAAAAGTTTCATGGTGCTAGCACGTGACGTGACTAGCAGTGGTCACCACGCATCGCAATACTCACAGCACCATTACCTGTTGAAAGAAGTGGTTTCAATTTGTTTGGTGTATGACAACTACATTCCTGACGAAATCACTATCACTACTCATACACAGTACCAACGGTATTTGTTTCGATTAACTAATTTAGCTTACCATTACCTCTAAAAACTCTCATATTATTACAGCAGCCGAATGCACTAACACCTACAGCTGAGTGGGTACAAAAATATGTATAGGGACAGACATTAAACCCTGCTGCCCAAAAAAACCCAAGTAGTCTCTTCCAGATTGTTTACACAAGGCTTTAAAAATAAAAGGGTGTATAAAAAGAAGTTTAATTTCATGTCCAATACTGAAGGAATCGAAGTGAAGCAAGTAATAAAAAATAAAAAAAAAACCCCACATCGCAGTGTATCCCGTATTTGATACACTTAGAAATCCATCAATCCATCCCGCCAATCCAGCATCCGTGCTCCCAGGACCAGTGAAGCAAGCCTGCTCCGACTGACAATTCCCACACAACTTTAACACCAGCAATAAAAGTATTCATCACTGACATGGGAGAATACGAGAGCGGCACCAGCCCTTGCATGCAACTGCAATAACTCGTGCTGGAGTTTATTTATGACTTCAGGAGAGGAGGCAGCTGGTTGTTTTAACGCGGCTTTTTTTATTTTTTTTCCCTGCCCGAGCAAACGAGAAAATGCTCCTAATAAGGCTGGTGGAAGTGCAGCGGCTTCTCAACAGCACCAGCTCTCGTGAAGGAAATTAAATAAAGTACGGGAGCGGTGCCGGAACCAGCCCCGAGAGCCCTCCCGGCGATGGGCTCGCCCCCAGCCCGAGACGAGCGGGGGCCGGGCGCGGGGCTCCCGGGACGCCCCGAGCGCCTCCCCGAGCCCCGCTGCCCCGGGAGAGCTGCCCCATCACCGCTGCTGCCAGCTGCAGCCCGCCTGCCCGCGGCCGGCACCGCATCGACCTCTCCTTTATTAATTAAAAATATACATATTTGTATGTCATCTCCAGCAAAGCGCGACACTCCCAGGTAGAAAAGCGGGGGAAAGCCTCCAGCTCGGCGCCCTGCCTGCAGGCTGCGCGCATCGAGTCCCCGCCGGGGCAGGACTGCAGCCGCCTCCCCCCGACGCGCGGCCCCGCGCCTGTGCGGACGGACACACGGACGCTCCCACACCCCACGGCACACGTGGGCGCCCCGGCGCCGCGCAGCCCCTTCCCGCCGGCACTCACCGCGTAGCGCAGCGCCGGCCTCTCGCTGAACACCGAGTCCCCCATGGGCGCGAACGGGCGGCGGCGGCGCCGCTCCCTCCGCTCGGACGGCGGCGGCGCTGGGCGCTGACCCCGACCTGCCGTCCGCCGGCCGCCGCAGCGCTGGGCTCCCGCCCGGCAGCCTGCACCCCCGGCGCCCCTCCTCGTAACTCCCGCCTGCAGCCCGCCCCCGGCTGTCCCCACCCCGCCGCGGGAGCCGGCAGCCCCTCGGCAGAGCCGGGCAGCGGCAGGAGGCGGCTCCCGGCGCCGCCGGAGGGGCGGCGGTTTCGGTTCTCCCGCCCAGCGCCGCTGCCGCCCCGCGGCTCAGCCCGGCGCACCTGCCAGCCCTGCCCGGGCGGACCCCGACCCCGGCCCCGGGCCCGCCGGAGGCGCTGTCCCGAGCCCCAACCGCCCGGCAGCGGCGGCTCCAGCCCACCCGTCCCGCCCCGCAGCCCCGGGCAAACATCGCGCCTGGCAGCACCTGCGGGCGAGGAACCTGGTCCTGCAGGTGAGGACCTAAAGATGAAGGAGAGAGGGACAAATAAATTATAACTTTCCTGTTCATGGTGTTACAATGCATAGTTTGGCTGGACTGGCTCGTGATTCTTTAACATGTAGACTTTGAAAAACAAAATGCTATGTCAAGGCCTATTTGTAATTTCATGAATGTGTCTTTACACAAACTGTAGAAGATCAAACAAATTCTGAAGGAAAATTGCATTCTGCTGTGTTATATAATTAGTAGTGACTTCTGTGTGACTTGCCCGGGGAGATTATTCCATCAATGGAAGTGTTTAAAAATGTATAAACCTCCCTCAGCTAAGCATAGCCTAAACAGAGCCTAGGCCAGGCTACATGATTTCCTGAGCCCTCTTTTACGTTTATAATAATTTTTAAAGGCTCTGTACAAATCTTGGCAAGGGCAGCAACACCCCCAGTTACTCTCAGTTGTTCTCTGAGGAAGTGGCCTTATTCTAGTGCTGCATGACATAAATGGAATTCATCAGTTTTTCTGTTTCCAACCTACAATGCAGGCAAGTGCTACTAGCCTATTGCATTATCTCAAAACAGTACTTTAGGGAGAAAGGAGAAGGTATTTTGAAAAAAAAAAAGAAATGTGTACAATAACACAAAATACATCCTGGAAAGAGAAATCCGTTGAGTCAAAGTTTTTATGTGCTCTGATGCTGATGTGCTGTACTCAACAAGCTTCCAGTTATGGATCTTCCGTGGATCTTAATCCCTATTGCAGAGGAAATAATCTTTAAGTGTTCCCATGGACAGTCAACTTGACGTGAACAAAGAACACAGTATCTGCATTTACCAATAAAGTCCATTTTTGTCTCTCGGGTGAACAATCTGTGCTACTCCCCTTCCTGGAAAACAAGGCAGGGTAGATACTTGAGCAGTTGCAGAGCATGTATTGGAAAGCAGCACCCAACAGAAAGAAACCTTATATAACAAACCTCAAATCATCAGAATCTCCAGGCAGGTGGGCGGGGAATAAAAAGGGTAAAAAATAAAACCCTGAATGCCTGATTTTGTCTTCTAAATTTCTGCTTCTTATTTCAAGGAGATGTTTTCAGTTGGGGAACTCTGCATATATCATATGCTGTGATTCCCAATATTTGTTTGTCTGCTCTGCAGGTTTGACCAAGAAAGTAGATGAGCAAGATGGGAAGAAGTTTGCAGGGTTTCTATGCTCAAGTTCTATACCATCACCAGCTTCCTCTAACCACAGATGCAATGCAAAAGGAAATGCAAAACATTGCAAGAGGATTAAAACAGGGGTGTTGTTTCTAATAAATACCCCAAGGTGAAAAGAATAGTATGGAGGAGAGCAGAACTTCCAGTGGTAGAAAAGGTAGAAAAAAGCAAACCACTAAAGGGAGAGATGCAAAACTTTGAGAAAACAGAGTAATTCAGGGAAAGGGGAAAAAACAGGAAGGTAAAGAATGCCCTAGAGGGAGAAGCCAGAGAGGGGAAGGACTAAAGGTGAAATTTTGCAGGTCAAACTTGTTTGGCCTAGAAACTCATTGCCACTGAAAAGGAGAGTCTGCCTCCCATTAACCCTCTTCATCCCCCTCTTCCAGCCACACACTCCCTTTCCTCTGCCTCCCTGCTTCTCACAAACCAATACAGCAAATGAAGCACACACCTTTCTTTCCATTTAGCAGACTGAATCAGCCCTCCGAGGGAGGAGATGAGTGCCAGAGCTGGCACAAAAGAAATCTGGAGACTGTCTAGTTGGGAGTAGAATACTGGGGGCAGATGAAGAGCATGCATGGAAGTGCTTTGCAATAATAACAGGTTGTTACATTGGTGCAGCTAAGATTAAAAATAAAGAATACATGATAAGAAAACTGCAGCTGAACTTTTTATGATGACAAAGAAGAGTTATGAGCAAAAACTTACAGTTTGGGGGGTATCAACCCAGAGAAATGCAGATTTACTAGATCTGGTTTTATGCTGTACACATATTATAAAAAACAGGGAGAAAAGATTCCTGTGTCTAGCTAGTATCAGAATTTAAAACTAATTGCCGACTAGCAATTAGTGTTTTCAAAGGCCAAATCTCAACAAAAGCTTTCTGGATTTTGAACACAAGCTATTGTGACTGTGATTAGAAAGCTCCCTTACACTGTATTTATGGTGGCTCTGATTTTGGAGCCCACCCTGGTCTGCAGTGAAGAGGAACCCACTGAGCTGTACTACTCAGTTGCCTGCAATCATCTGTCCCTCTCTTAAGCCACTTCGCAACCAAGATTTACAGACAGATCTTTCTGGCTATTCTGATTACATTTTAACCTTACCATTCTTATTCACTTATGATGCATTTATGATTCCTCCGTGCTGTTTCTTCCAAATTTCTTCCTCCTTTATTTACCTGATAATGTGTACCCAAGGAATGCATGCAGCTCACTTTGGGAAGTGTAAACCTTCCAGGTCAGTTTCTCTTAAGAGAGGATACAAAGCATCACAGTTAGCTTCCTGTATGTTCATTCCAGGGCAACTCAATCAATTCATGCTTTCCATGATTCCCATCGTGGTTGTTCCTTACACAGCTTTCAGGAGCTGTAATGTGGGCTTTACACCTGCAAACAGATTTTATTAAAACTGGCACTCCTCTCCTGTGTATCATTTGTCATTGACAACAGAAAAGAAGAATGAACAGTTTCAGTCAAGATTTAGTTGCTTACAACAGAGCAGCTGGGAAATGAGTAGGTAATGGAATCTTACCTACCTGATCATTAGTGAAGCCAAGTTTTGTTTTTCCAATATTGTTGTAGAAACTGAGTGCTTTCTCAACAGTAACTGCTAATAAACAAAGGAAAATAGCTATTCAGTTGCAGACAGCACACAATTATGAAACTGGAGAGAAGAGACTTCTCTACTTTTCTGCCATGAACTTCACCTGGAACTAGTGACTCAAGCTGTCTGATGTCTCATCAAATGAGGCAGAAAAAAGTTTCCAAATGCATCCTGTTTTGGGAGGGCAGCCAGCATGGTCCTTACTGCAGTAAAGGATTTGTCTAACCTAAATGTAAACATCTACAATCTCCATCTAAGCACCCTAAGCTTACCACCCTCTTCCACAGGAAGAAACCCACACATCTGGTGTGTATGTATGTCACTCCAAGTAGACATCTAAAGTAGGGCACAGAAATTGAAGTGCTACTTCAGTGGGAGTCTGTGACAATTAGATCAGACTGCTGCCCTTCAGGCATCTGCAGCTAAGTGAGGAGAAGCCCAGCTGGGAGACCAGCTATTAAAGTTCACCTGACTTTCAGAAAAGTCCTTAACAGTCTCAGAGCCTTGGTTCTTTGCATTCAGAAAAGCAGGGACTACCATACAGGTGAAAACACAATATCTTCAGGTGAAAAAGCTTGAAACAAGCATCAAGGTCTTGTTTCACTGCCTGAGCAAGTCCATGAATGCAGCTTCCATACAGAGGTAACTCCACATCTGGAAAAGACTCGCCTCTGTGGCTGCTGAACCAGAGCCAGGAGTGATACTGGCAGCACACTGCTTCCTTGGGGAATTAGCACTTTTCTTCTCCTGGCCAAATGTTCATTCGGTTGCTACAAGTAATGGTTTAAGTCTATTTCCCAAAAAGAATATGGAGAAAAGATGACAGACAAGTATATGAAAGGCATAAAGTTCTATAAACAAAACCTAGAAACTAAGGAATTGGAATTTGGGAACAGATAATAGCTTACAAAAATCTTTTGTTCAGAACTTTTTCTTTTATTTATTTTCTACCTATCAAAATATATTGATAATTTCTCAACAGAAATTATAACAGAACTTACAGAAATAGTACTTAATGCCCATGAAGAATGAAGTGCCACCTTACTCCTGGAGATGCTTCTTTACAATAATGATGCAAATCTTCTTAGACAGAAAGAAATCCTATTTGGAAAGAACTTGATCGCTGTAATTTCCTAGATGTCTGAAAGCTCTTTATATGAGATCTAATACATGAGAAGAGTCTGACCCTCTAACTGCTCTCAAGAAGTTGCCCAAGTGTTGCTCATACTGGTGAAGAAGTGAGTGCCTTATTCCTGGGGGGCTGGTACAAAGCAGCCTCAATCAAACACTTATCTTGTGCTTGCACCAGGTGGTGCAAGCTGAGAGGAACTGCACCTTGTGCACACCCACAGAACCTCCTGCAGGGTCCAATGCCAAGAAGCCCTCGAGGGCAAACCGGACTCCAGATTATAACCTAAAGCTCCAAAGAGTGCTGTGCAGAGGGGCAGGAGGAGCAGCTTTTCTTAAGAATGTAATCAGTACATATCTAGAGGAGGACCCTTGACTCTGCTCCATGCCCTCTGCCTGTGATCACTCAGCCAGAGCTGCTGACGGGGCATCAGCTAGGAAGGAGCAGCAGCAACAAATACAGCCATAGGGAAAGGTGAGAACCAAGACAACATGCCCCGGGGCCAAAACCAAGAAATGGACAATTCATGGAGCAATCCTAAGGGAAACCTTTCCCACAATGTGAAAGATGTTAGCAAACGTCCAAGAGTTTGTTAGCACTGGTGTGCTACCAGAACCTCACCCAGGATAAATCACTACACTTAATTTATAAGGCCCTATACATACATAAAATTATACATACTGTAAAATTGACTGTAGGTCAGTGGTGTCCTACATGTGTTAGTGCATATTATTGCACTATGAGTTATCAGCAGCATAGCAAAGAAATTTAATCTAAAATGTTTTTGGTTTAGAAAAAGGTTAACTTACTTTGTATCCCTTACATGTGCACAATGGTCTCTGTTTCCAGCATCAGTGAAAATTCACTAGAATATCTTTGAACTAAAACTACAAACCACTAACTTGTAGGTCAAAAAACTTACCCTAAAACAGAGCATAAAATATTTTTTCAACAAAAATTAGCATTAGCCTCATGGGTCACTAGAATTCATTTGGGTTTTAAAGATGCAGAAGAAATTATCAGTTATCCTGCCATATTTTTCTCTCCTCAGAGGCTGCAGTTTAAATGCAGTTTAACCATTCACAATTTCATGTGAAGATAAATGACAGGGTTTCAGGCCTATTATTTTTTTTTAGGTTTGTTTTTCCTTGCTGGCACATACCAAGATAAAAATAAGAGGAAGAATGCCGGGGTTGGGGGAGGGGTGGGGGGAAATAAGGGGGGGAAAAATAGAAATGTAACTTCCAGGTTAAGAGTATCAAAACAGCTTAGGAGACTTAAGCATGCAAGCCAAAAATCTCAGTGAAGTCTCATCTCTGTAAATCATACACATCTGGGAAAATAACAATTCACTGGAAGATTTTTCTAGTTCCTGAGAGTGGGTAGATCTCCATGTATTTCCTTCCTTGTTTATCTCCTTGCAACTCACCTTCATTGTATAGTAAAACTGGGCTGTGCTCTCACTAGCAATTATCCTTCTCCCTTAAATGTCTTCCAAGAACTGAAGAAGGAGAAAAACACAATTTTCTTTCATTACATATGACTTTTACAGAAATTGCAGCTATATAAGAAAAGTTTTTAAACCACTAACTTGAAACAAGTCACTCACATATATATGATCTGGTTGCTCAGATTAGAAAGAAGAATGCTTATCAACAACAGACAGAAGCACGGGCTCCTATCTAAATTTATCATCTAAATATTTGACAAGAATTTAGGAGCAGGAAGGGCTCTTTCACAAACCAAACGTTTATTCAAAATTGTTTCATGAATAGTATGGGATTGTTAAAATCCATTTAGTCTGTGGAGTAATAGCTACACAATAAACCTCCCAAGAAGTAACGTGACTACTGTACATTTTGATTTAATGTTGTAATTCATAAACCAGTTTTGCAGTGTAAAAGTAATTACTTCAAGACTGGAACAAGACCAAGCCTCTTGTGACCCACAATAATAATATTCATAATGTTAACAAACCTCTTCAAATGAAGTCATTGTTTAATACATTTCAGGCTATATGTGAAGTGGTTACAAACATCATGTTTTTGTAGTTGTCAATAATTTGGGGATCATGTAAGCAGATGGACATTGTGTTCTTCTGGATTTCAACTGTAAATTAAGAGTCAGGATATTATTATTCATAGTATTCACTGGGGCTGGTTGAAAAGCTAGTGTTCCAGCTGAGAAGGAACTTTGCTTTTCAAAATTTGACTTTCATCTGATTGAGTCTAAAGCCAACATTTTCAAAGTTTTTGTTAACTATTAATTCCTATACTTTTTTTTTTTTTTGGAGTCAGATAAAGACAAATCATGAAGCAGTCTGCTAGTTAGCAATGAGCCTGACAAAAATTCCTCTTTTCTCTGAGCCCTGGCAGAGCACTCATGCAAACTGCCCTGGGAGTGACAGTCCCTGGGAGGCATCCCAGTCCATCTCTGCTCCAGGGCAGGGAGCCTGGGAAGCCAGAAAGGCAGCCTGAGAATTACTATGGAATTAGGATGTGCCACAGTCCTGTGAAGCCCTGAGGTCTTGGCAGTGACAAGCTGCGGGGCTGTGCCATCTCTGGCGGTGCCAAGCCCTGGCAGGCAGCCTGTCCTATAGCTGGGGAGGCCTCTGCAGAGCAGCTCTGCCAGCCAGCCCACACTGGTAATGGGAACAGAGAATTTTCAGGATCACTGGGCCTGGGTTTGGATCGCTCCATGGACTTTACCAAAGATATACACTCTTGAATCAAACCCAGGCCTTGGGCCATGGAACAGCCCAGGAGGATTTTTTCTCAGTCATAAACCCAGAGTCTCCATGCAGCCTGCTTGTAACTCAGGGATAGTTTTCCTGGATTGATTAGAAGTGAATTCAAGGAGTTGCAAATGAAATATTTGACAGCCAGTAAATCAGTTTTTCCCACTATAATAAATTTCTACTTATTAGCATGATTAATGGATTTTGAAATGCTTCTTCTTTTGTATTTATAAAACAGAATCGTATCCAATAACTTCACACACTGAGTTCCTTATTTTGAACTTGTATATATGACTGTCCACTGAATTAGGAATGAGCATTTTTACAGTGTGCTCTAGCAACTTACATTCACTATCTGGTTTTACTCTGAAGAATGGGTATGGATACAGTTTCACCATGTGGAGTCTGAGGGTTTCAAGCAGTAATGAGTTTTATTTAAGTATCATTTTCCCTGGCCATAGGTTTATTGTTTTCACCTTGAGGCTGCAAATGCATCAAAGCATATTTGGTTTCTAGTAAGAAACTTCAGTCACCTAATGATTCAGGCATACAAGCTCCCCTGACCTGTCCTGACAAGTGAGAGAGAATATGAGGGAACAGACTTCAGTACTCAAAGGGGAGATGGAGAAATGCAGAATGTTAAACACTCTGGATGACTCTTACCCTAACTCTAAAAACATTGTAAAGAAGTTAGGAAAAGAATGAACAAAAACAACAGCCTTGTCCAAGTGTTCCAGGTGCAGCTCCTCTTCAGATTCAGATAGTTACCATCAGTGTCTCTGCATGAGTTATGCATCTTGGGCCCCATTTAGTCGCTGAAGACCTACTCTGTATAGACAGTAGAGTTGAAAGAGTTTGGGACATGGCAGTCTAAAGCAGATGCTGTGTTTGATCTGCTCAACACATTTCCAGACCCAGATGAGTGCACTGACTGTATGTGCCCACCTGGAGAAGCTGCCACATCCATTGCAGACACATCCATGTACAGAACCCTAGAACAAGCTGTGCTACCCAAAGGTAGGAATGACCGTGTTAAAGACCTTTGGTACAACTGCCTGGATAGCCTGCTTCAACAGTCATGTGTTTCTACAATCTAAACCAATGCAAGCTGGAGCTTGGGAAGAGATTTCTTCCCCAAGGCAAAGAAAGGCAAGAAGGCCTTTCTTATATGTCCAAGCAAAATAGATTAATACCTTGGATTACCCAACAAGACCGATGGAATAACTTGGTACTTAGCAGTGCACGTTACTGAAAACGCAGCCCAGTAAACATAAAGCAAAAGGTGCATTTATTGTACTTTTGTTCTCCCCTGCAGCAGTCATGACAGTTGTACTTTATGTGACCGCATGTAAATGTGGCATGTGGCTCTCGCAAATTAGTCTACATGCCAAAAGAGCTGAGTTTATCTGAAGAGTTATAATATGTTAGTGCTCAAACTGCTTCCCAGTTGTATTGAGAAAAAAGGTTAAATCACCCAGCACTTGGGCGTCTGGTTCTCCCTGTTACCTGGAAACTGGAGCTCTGAGTGCAAGCACTGTAGAGAAAGTGATTTAAAAAGCAACAGGAACATGAAAGCACCATTCATATAAGACATGCACCATCATCCAAGCAGTTTCTCCGATTGCAGAGCTGTATTGTTTCAATCTGCAGGATTCTTTACTTGATGGAAGTATACTGAATGCCTCATAGCTTGGGTGCAATTATTCCAGTGTATCCCATACTGTGGCTATTCCCTTTGCAGGGGTTGGAGGAAGGTGAAGGCAAAGAACAATCCACAGCCTTCCAGATCTAGGGATCCAGAGGTGGTATAGTCACAGTGCTGCTGAGCAAGGACATTTATGCTAATCTGGGAGGGGAAGATCCCCCTGGGCAAAACAGTTTGGGAAAGGCTGGGTTGTATAAAACTGTTGGCCATTCTCAGGCAATTGTTTTGTAAAAAGGTGAGCTATGAATTGAAAGCACTGAAGCTGTTCCTAGAGATTCTCCCACCAGTCTGCTCTCCTTTGGCAGTAAGGACGCCCAGTTCCTTTGTAGTTAAATTCTTCTCCAGTGACTTGTATTGCTTTAACTGTCCTGGTAAGACTCGAAAAAATGTAAGTATGGAAAAGGGCTTGGAAAGATTCACTGCAGTTTTACACTTGATAATACTTGTGATTTTAATGAAGCCAGCATAGGGAAAAGCAGGAATAATGCAGCAGTGAAAGAGAGCCGTGCTAGAGCTGTGCTCTTTATTCTCCCTTTTTGTCCTCTTCCCTTGATTAAACAGTCGAGGAGAAATCTTGGAAGTGATCCTGCACACGATTTGTGCTCCTAAGCAGAGCCAGAATGCTGCGAGCCAAGCGCCAGGCTGAATATCCAAACTTTTACTGTTTATATTGAGGCATATATTCACTGGGTGCTGGAGTTTGAGACCACTTCTCCCCACACACCAGCTGGGAGGTATCAAAGTCCGTGTGCATTATCCACCCATTCACCTCCAGTTAGAAAAAGTGTCCACAAGATGCTGAGAACATCAAAGTGTTAAGGAAAAGGAATTCATCCACACAGGACAAAGAATTTAGGCTGTTTACAACTTTCTGCTCTCTGATGTTTATTACAACCCCCGCTATAAAATCTGTCTCCATCTGCAGTACCTTGTAGTGAGAGAGTTAATGAAAACCCAAGCCACATTCCAAGGATGGCAATTCAGAATGAGAGCGACCTCAGCATTGTTTTGCTAAGATCTCAAATTGCCAATACTGCAAAATGAAGTCATGCGCTCTGTCAACATGTAGTATGCTCTATAAATGGGATTGCCTGTTCATCTGTCAGTAAAACATGCAGAAAAGCACTATTTGATTGGCCTGAGAGAGGCTGACTGCTTGCTTTGACTTCTTCCTTAAGATTTACTTGAAGCATGAGACTGCTGAAAATCTCTAGTGAGTAAAAAAGACAAAAATATATTAAAATGAATTAAACTCATTTGCAAATAGACCTCACTTTATGTAGTTGGTCTTGAGTTAGAATTTCTTTATCAGAAGAATTAAATCTAAAATAAACTAAAGCACTGAATGTTGAAAATTAATTTCCATGGACTTCAGTACTAACTTATAAAACTTACATCATTTTACAAACACAAGATTACTTCAATAGTTAACTTAGGAACCTCAGACAGTTTTAATAAATTTATAGACAGCTTCCAGATTGAATTTTGCTGATCCAGGCTTCTTAGGCGGAGTTTATGGAGCCAGACTTGTCATATGAGCTATTTCTAAAAGCCTCAGGTAAATATACACAGGGTTCGTGTTGTTAGAGAAAGTGGTTTTTTCTCTTCTAAAAAATTTAAGTTAATCTCAAGCAAAAACAAAAGTTCATTCAGTACATTTTGTATTTGTTATTTTTGACCCATTTTGGGAAGTATTTTCCTTCTACAGATCTGCACTGTCCCTGCTTCTGTCCAACTCATTTTAACTCTTTCATTTCTTTTACCACTCTGTTTCACAGGCTGCTGCTCTGGTCTCTGAGTTAGAAACAGCTAGATGGCACAGCTGGAGAAAAGGAAAGGTTTTTCAGGTATTTCCTTCTCCTTCCCACCCAGCAGCTCTCATGCCTTTCCCTTTTTACTTGGCTACTTTAACTCGAGTTTCATAGAAAAGTTTGACCTGTATTGCAAAACCAATTTAGAATTGTAAGTTGTTTCTCATGTAGCTGAAGTCCTGATGTGGATGCAATTACAGGGATCAAATGGATATGTTTTATTTCTGTTGCAATTCAAAGTTGCTATGGCCATCGAAAGCAGCTTTATTAGAGTATCACTCTGTAATAACAGGGCTCTGCACTTTACATAACTTGGAATTTGTAAACTCCATGGCCAAAGCTATACCTCTTAATTTATGATTTCAATTTAATGTTGTTCTTTTGATGGAGCATCACGTAAAAATTTACCCATAAAACCCAGAATTAGAGTCAAAAGTATGCCAAAGTACTCAGAGCCAGGATGTCAGGATCGAAGCATCTGCAGTTTCCCTTTTAGGTAACACACGGGCCTGCAAGCAACATGGGAAAACGTCCTTCCCACAGGTTTCTATAACACCTCTCCATCCACCAGTGGTACTAAGCTGAAATTTGGAAAGCAATGCAGTTTGTTTTTTTCTACTAAAGTATGTATATAGCATACAGGCAGAGGATTGTTAACAAACACGCTAAGTCTTGCTGTGACAGATAATGTGAGGAAAGGTAGCATTAGGAGATAAAGAATGAAGAAACTGATATGGCAATACAACAGGAATGACCAAAATTCTTGCCCCTTAGCTGAGAATGGACACCTTCATGTGACCAATGCCCGAGCTTGAGGGCCTGCAGGAGCAGTTCCCAGAGATGAACAGAGATGAACTGCTGGAGCAGTTCCCAGATGGCCAGAAGCTCCCACTGCTCCTCTCTGAGACACCACTAAATTTCTGAAAATGGCAACCCAGTCAGCCCAGCAAGGTTGTCCAAGCAATTACTGTTGGCTTAGCTCTACTCACAGCCAAGGATACGAATCAGTGGCCATCCCAGCACAATTTCACTGCTGCCTCATGATGGAATTACAGCCCTTGAAATGCCCTGTGAGGACTGGAGAGACTGGCTACGACCCATAAGAGACTCCAAACAGAACGAGAGTGATGTTCACATGACAGAGACCCAGGCACACTGTCTGAGATGAAAAAAAGGTAGATTGTCACTTTTTGCTGGTTCTTAGGAGAAGGCAGGCAGCAGTATTTTGCTGATGGAGGTGTTCAGGCCTGGTGTTGTTCTATAGAACACTCCAACAAAAGATATGAGACAACAAAGCCATGTCTGAAAATCACCCATGACAGACTTTTCTGCTCCCTCTGTACTGTCTGCTCCCAGCTGTACCAGCACAATAAGTTCTCTTGTGATCCTGGGTAAATTAGTGTGCTAACAGAAATTACTGATCCCATGGGTCCACAGAGAGAAAAAAGTGTATGCAGCTCCTTATTTAATTTTAAGTAAAATCTTGGCTTACTTAAATGGTCACATTGAACATTTGACTGATTTCTTGCTTGAACCATAAACACCCAACTTGCATACATCCTGGTCTGTTGGTACCTCTGCGACCCACCAGCACAGTACAGTGATGAACAGATGGCTGCAGTGATCTGTTCCATCAGCCTAGAGGGACCCAGAAGACAATGCTTGTATATGTCTGTCTACCATGTGGGTTATTCCAATAAATGGGATAATTTTTAGACTACTGTGGTTGCCCTGCTGATGTGTGAATGAATGCTCTCAGCAATGTGTTACTTCACTTCAAAAACATTGTGAAACATTCACATTCATACACATCTCCCTCTTACTCTTTATTTAACCACAGGCTGCTGACAATGGCTGTAATTCAAGGTAGCAGCTAACTACTCACATAGTTTGAGTATGTCTGTACCAAAGACTGTTCATACTTTTAAAATTCTAAATCTAACTTGGTTCTTTTTTACCTTTGTTTATAAAACATTAGAGCAGTGTGGTGAATCCCACAGTGACCCCTGGAAATTTTAACTACGGCATTCACATGGAAAATTGCTTCTAAACCAAGAGGAAACTACATGCCTCTGGTTGTGATATCTGCTTTATCAAAGCTTGATCTGCTACCTCTGGTATGACCTCATATCCAGCTAAGGGTCTCAGATGGAGAAGCCAATTCTCAGACACTTTATTTCAACTGGACAGAAAGCCACACAGGAAAGTTTCAGTATTGCACCCTGTGCCATGACCTTTTATCAGTTCCTCCACATTCACTCCAACATACCATCCAAGGAGCAGAGTGTTTCATTTTGGACTCTGACGTGTGTAATCCTGCCAGAGGTGCAGCACAAAAAGTGCTGCAGGAGGTACCAGCCCATGAACCATGGTGCTCACTTGACGGAGGTTAAAAAGAGCGTGCCAGTTCTGCTGCCCGAGGGCTGGCATGACACACAGACCTACACTCTCCCTTTTTTGGTGGGAATCCAACCAAAACAAATGCAGGGCAACTCTCAGCAGAAGGGAGGAGAGCTCACTGTGTCTGCAGTGAACTGAAGCCATCGATGTGCCTCAGCCTTGGCTGCAGCTGGACCATAGCATTCCTCTGGAGCTCATGCATTTCTCAGAGGTTTTTCTGTTTATTTTCTTAACAAAGCTTTGCAGATTTTTTAAGTGAGGGAAGGGAGACTCAGATATTCCCCTCCCTCAGTTTTTAAAAATCAGGCTCAATTCTTTAAATAGATATAGGAAAAAATCCCTATTAGAATCTCCCAATCCTTTAAGGTCTGAACTTCATGGCTTTTTTAGCTGACTCAGGAACTTTTTATGTTTTAACAATCACATTTATTTTCAGTTTAATATTATTAAATTAGCAATTCCATTATGGCAAAATTGATATTATTGTAATTGAACAATATGAGATATATCCAAAGGAAAAGAAATTAAGTTAATCATTCTTCTTTTGATTTAAATTCAGAAGTTAAATCCAAATACCTAAGTGAACTTGACAGTGTCTGTCACTTTGTCTGCAAGTAAATTCTTACTTCTTCCCTCCAGCACTGGAACATAAAGGTGCTGCCAATATGTGGATAAGCACTGTGCATTACACAAAACAGCAGTACATTCATGCTTTGTGTTGTAATGGAAACTCTCAGTTTAAGATCTAACAGCAATAATAGAAGGAAAACTTGGAGCTACAATTTTTATCGTAGCTGGTAGGATTTTTTTCCCCGAGTGAGGTCAGAGAAACAGAGTGGAGAACTACATTTATGATGCTCCTCCTTATCAAATACAATAGGACTGAAGCCCATGCTTCTCCTGGAGGTGACTGAACTATGTTTCCTTCAAACTTAGCTGGCTGTTGTGCCCGTGTCACTGAGGGTGGAATTTGTCTTAATGGACTGCAAAAAAAACAAAGAAGTTTCTCATTTAATGGGAAAGCCCTGAAAAGGTATGGTATCTGTGCAGCAGGTTAAACAAACAGCTGCCCTGCACTTTTCAAAGATTGAGACTGTGCAGATGCATGAAGGGTTTGATCCATCCAGGGGTGGATTGCCAGTGGAGGAGTGGTCCTGCATCCCTCTACTCTTCTCATGTCCATCCACTCCAGGTTTAGTGTGTTTGCGGCAAGGCTGCCACTCTGAAGGGAAATGAATATTCTTGTGGTGGATTAACTGTCTGACACATCAATTCCCCCTGAGGTGACTCAACTGCTATAGGTGTTGCAGGGGGAGTGGGAGGAATGGATGATTTCAGGCAGCTTTTAACTGGAGCAATTAAATCTTTAAACCAGAGTAATTAAACATTTGGTGCAACTGTACATTCTCTTTTCCCAAACCATCTCTATTAAGGGCACACTACTCCAAAAAGAGACAACATTATGTGTTGATTTTTCTGCAAAAAGAGAGCCTTTATCAGCATTAGGAAATAATTCCATTGCGGAATTTACTGTAGCAACAGTGAGAACCAGGAGTAAAAAATGGGTCAAGGAGTTTAAAAACTGAATAAAGATGTTCCCAGCCATCAGTGGCTATTAAACAACATCACTCAGATTATTGTGTACAATACTGCCTATTGTGCAGAAGACCCTAAACCAGTAACCACAAGAAAGGGGAAAACTAACTATGTCTTACACTTCTTAATTGTTCTACTGTCTACTACACTTTCTTTAATCATCATTCCTGCCTCCCACAGGACCGAGCATTAGGGTGTTAGGGATCCTCTCTTCATCTCCACCAGGATTGCAGTTCTTATGTTAATGTACCCACACCTCACAGGAGTCTGGCACCTCATCTGTGGAGACCCTCAGAGGAAAATGCAGTGCTATCACTAGCATTCTTGGCATGCCACTACCAAAAGTTTACAAGTGCTGAACTCCTCTATAAAGAGTCGCTTGAAAAGGGGAGCTTGAAAAGGGGAGGAAAGAAATGAGAACCATTAAGCCAAACATGTTCAAAAAGAAAAATGGAGCAGGGAAAACAGAATAGCTGCAAAGTGAATTGCTTTTGGACCAAGTGATATCAATAAAGATGATTTTTTTACTAAAAACATAAATAAGAACAAATACTAAGAGGAATTTTTTTTTCTATTTTAGACTTCAGATTTGATTTAATTTCGCATGATGTATTAACTTAAGCTTTTGCATAAAGATTCAGGTCTAGACAGATCAAGTTTCTCTGTAGAAGAGGCCTTTAGGCCACTTTTCTCAGTGGGCTGAAGGGAATGTAGTCAGAGATTTCAGTACTGCTGTTTACTGATGCCCTCATTTCACAGGATATTAATTTGTCCTTTCACTCTAGAAATCAGGATGCTACAAAACAGATCTACAAATGAAAGCAGGTGCTCAAGAACACTCTTGAAGAAGGATGCTTTGCTGAACTTGGAGGCAGAGGAGTGGTGTGGGTTTACAGCTCACATATGCCTGCATTAATTCATGACATTGAAACACGGTCCTTTGATGTACAGACTCATATTCAGAGAACAAGACCCCAGAACAAGACCCCCTGCTAGATGGCTCTTCTGACTTTTATTTTCAATTCATCAGTGATGGGGAGGCCTAGGCAGAGCGTAGCATAATTTGACAGACACTCTACCCAGAACCCCAAATCCCCCGAGTTGTGTGCACAGCCAGACACTCACCTGCCTCCTTGGGGCACAGCCACGGCAGGGCAGGCAGGCTCTGCTCCCTGCCCAGCACGAGCTCCATGCCGGGAACAGCAGGCACAGTGAGAGCAGCAGAGCTTTCACAGCTGTGGAACAGAGCTGGGCACAGAAGGCACGAGTGGGACAGGAGGAGTGGAAAGGACAGAGTCAAAGCTGACAGCTTTGCTGCCCACGGCCAACCACACTTACTGACTAGGAAGGAGAAAGTCAGGGCTGTATTTAACAAAAAAAGCAGGTAGGCTCTCTTGAGAAATGCTTGCTGCTTTGAAAGATCAACATAAAGCAACAGCCTCATCCCTGCCCTTCTGCAGAGCCCACCAGCAGTCCCTGTATTCCCCCACTGTCACCACCCTCTCTGCTCTCCTCACCTCCCAAGTGCTTGGGTTTGTCACAGAAGGCTCTGCTGGAGAGCCCCACTCATTTACTGCTGCTCAGACATGAAAAACCCATTAATACCTTGGCTGCTGCCATTTATGAGCATGGATTAGGAAAGAAACCCAATTGTTTGATAATTTTTTAACCAGACGCTACTTTTAGATTATTTGGGCTTGTTGTCCAGAAGCAAAAGGGCATTTACTTAACCCACCACACTGCAGAGTTTGCAAGTCAGATAATTTGTAGTCTGCAGAAGACACAGACCTGAACTCGAGAGTGTCTGTTGCTCTTTAAAGCTATTTTTGCTGTCTAAATGCTATGGATTCGGAACAGAAGCAGAAGGTGCACCACAGCTTTACTCCTTGTTTCCAGGGACATATTTTTCATATTTTTCTCCATGAGCCCAGGGCAGTGAGGCAAAGGGAAGGCAGAAGAGTGCAGAAGTTTCCCTTTCCTGCAAGGAAAACAGTTTTGAAGAACCATAGGGGATGGGGACTCCTCTCCTGCCACACATTTCAGAGCTGCAAGGAAGAAAGGAGCTCCTTGTTGGCATCTTTCCTCTTGCTGCCACAGCTGGGAAGCTTTAACATCACTGTTTGCCCTGAGGCATCTCTGCAGCAGGGGACAGTGGAAGCAGAGAGTCTGAGGTACTCTGCCCTCTTGGATGCCTGATCATGGGTGTGATCTCCACTTCACCAAGGTTTAGCACCATTACACAGCCACATCTTGTTCAGGAAAGCAGAGCCACAGAGAGAGGTGATTGGAAAAACCTTTACCTTCAAAAAAAATTTTGCTTCTGTTCCAGCACATAATGTAAATTATCAGTAGAAAATCTCAATATTTAGTAATTTATTTTTTTTAATTTAAGGGAATCTATTGACAAAAAGTTGTTTTTTCAGTGTGATGAGCACTTTTTGAGGTAATATTGTGTTTCATTGAAGCCCAGCTTTCCATAGAAATTAAAGTTTCCTTATAATCACTCTAAGAACTAAGCTGGTTTTCAGCACATCAAACTCCATGGGAGATGCAAATCCTTATTTATTTTTTTTTTTAACCAGTCTTACATATTTTCCCAAATATGTTTTGTTTGACTCACATTTTCTCTGGTGACTTATTTCTTTGGTCACTTGTAGTAATTATTTTCTCTCTGTTACTACTTTTAAAAATACCAACATTTTGGTTTAAAATAATTTAATAGTGCTCATGGCTCTCCTCTTAGACTGTGTATTTCCAGCTCTACCTGCCTTCTCATGAAAGGTGGCCTTAAGCCTAATTTTTCCTAACTTTTGAAGTTATCCCTGTCCCTTGTTCACTGAAGTGGCTTGTTATTTGCTTTCTGTTCTTCCCAGTGTTTCCTGATCATTCCCAGTCTTGTTCAGTCTTGTTCTGTCTTGTTCAGAGAAAACGATCACTCTGAGGACTTAAAGGGAAGACAAAGGATAAATAGAACTCGGAATCATTACCATGACCTGTAATAATACATGTCCAGGGCATACACCCACTGAGAAACCCCCACTGTATACAACCTGAAACTAAAATCTGCCATTGCTTTAACACACTGCATCTTTAAACTGTGCTGTTTTCCTGAAGGGAAGAACTGGATGTAATCCTGGATCAGATGCTGCTGAAACATTAGGAGCCTTGCCTGGAACAGACTTGGCCTTCATGCAAATTACTATGTGGTGTGCTTAATTTGTTATCTATTAATGCCCAGACCCTCTCCCTCACTGTTACTATATAACCTTTTGTCTCTGGGTTTTAATTAATGAAAGTTTGTCTTCAGAGGTTTTTTTTTCCTCTCATGGACATAACTTTAGGATGCTGAATTTCCTCTTGGGAGTCATAGATTTTGCTAGAACTCTCCAAGGCAGTTTCAGTGCTCCAAAATCGTAACTTTCCACAAACTGCAAGAATCAACTAGTTTAGAATTCCAGATCATTCATAAAAGCAAAATTAAATATAGAGTTACCCTTGACACAAAGGTATTTAAAGGTGTTCATTAATTCCTAAACTCAGTTTCACTGTGACGATACCAGCCGTGAATTTCGTATCAACTACGTTATTAAAAAGCTTGTGATTTCTTCAAAAATAGACAAGCATTGCAAAGTTTTCTCTGTTTTCTAAAAATATATATTCCCCACAGTATATCAACATACTATATATGTATAGTATATATTCCCCACCGTATATCAACCTGTTACCATCTGACCATTTACAAGAGAATCCCTCTATTTGCTTTTTGCTATGCTACATAATGAAGGGAAAGAAACTGGCCAGCAGCTCCCTGGGTTGTTTACTTAGCCATTTACAAAGAGGAGATCTCAGCAGAAATAAGTGCTGGTATTTCCCCTTATTATATCATCTGAATGGCTCTATTTCTCCCTTCAGGATGGTCCAGTCCAAATCTCCAGGTCTAGCTTATCCAGAGGGGTTCTACTTACCTGAGACCGAGGAGTTTGTTATTGTGAGTAAGGAACAGCACACTGCTTTTCCTCCTTGGAGCTGTGCACAAACCCTGGCTGGTGTGAGCTCTGGAGGCCAGGATCAGGGTATGGTTCCAGCTGGAGTCTCCCAGCACTGGCACTGCTTGTCCCACCAAGCCCTGGCTCATTCGCTGGGGAACACGGACCAGCCTTTTCTGAACCAACATGCAATAGCAGGAGCATACTTTGCTGAACAAAATCTACTTTCAAGTCACAGAATATTCTCAGTTGCAAGGGACCCACAAGGATCAAGTCCACAACCTTGTCATTATTAGCACCATGCTCTAACCAGCTGAGCTCATGTCAGTCCCATTGACCACTTAGTAATTATTCTACTGTGTATCACACTGTAAAATGCATCCAGCCATTCATAAGCCTGGTGACCCAGAATTCCTTGTTGCCCAGGAACTGTCTCACTTCCAGCAGCACCAAAGGCAAAACCCCACTTTACAGCAGTTACACTGCCCTAAGCACAGTGCCAGGGGCAGGGACTTGTTCATCCAGAGCTGCTGCCAAACCACTGGTGCTGTGGAACCACAGTCCAAAACACACAACGTTTAATCACGAAACTTGCTTAGGCAGCTGCTGAAAAGGAGAGACAAGTTGCTTACATATGCATAGTCCTGAATGGCCTATCTTATGTGGACTTCAAGGTGCTTCATAAATATCATCTAAACTCAAATATTATTTAAGCCATCTAAAAAGAAACCGCTTCTCTGCGGGTCAGAGCTCCGGTTCACACGCACTGAGGCGATGAAGTGGGTACTGACATCCACCAACCATTTGCTGCTCAGACACAGTGACCACAGCAGGGAAAGCTGAACAACATCTGAAGCAACTTCTAGAGCCCCACAGACCAGCTACTTCAAAGCAAATTGAAATTGTGTCACTGTATGAAAGGTATAATTCAGGAAGGGTATTTCAGTAAGCAGCTGCTGTTTCAAATCACCAAACACAGGTAAAACACGATTATATTGTATTAAGTAGCTTTCTGAATGCACATTCATATTAGAACAGCAATGCTGTAGTCTGTAAAGGGAACATGGTTTTGAAGCTGAGAGCACAGGCCATGGCTTCTGATCACCTGGAATTCCTTATGCTGGATCATAGCTGTGGACTAGGCAGTACTGCCAACAGCTCACTCCCCTGCTTGTGCACGTTCCTTTTCCAGTGCTTCTCACAATGTTATTACTGCTTTTCCCTCAGGTTTTAGCAAAAATTATAACCTTATTTAGCATTTTCGACTGTATTCTTCTAGTTACTGTGATATTTTCAAAGTTTCTTTTGACTCATTTTTTATTTCCCCCAAATATTTTTGTAGCCTGGAGAAAGACTCTGATGTCAAGATGGGCCTAGCTTTGAACCCAGGGTGGAGAAACTTTTGATACACTTCCAGACTATTTAATTCCCTACTCAGGTCTCTTGAGTATCCAACAGAACCAACTTTCCCAGGCCCTGCTTGCCTGTGAGATGCTGGAGAGTAAAGCACCCAGTCTTCCTGAGAGGTAAGCTGCTGATTACACAACTTTCAGCATATCCTGAAAGCTGATTCCAAAAAAGAGTATTGTTTTTAGCATCACACAGAGTTCTTCACATACCCTTTAGAGGGGAAAGGAAGTGCAGGAAGGGGAGGGGTTTTTAATATAACTTCCAAAGAAGAGAAGTATGGTGCTGAGAAATAAGACAACCTAAGATCCAGCTCAGACTTAGCCAAATCTCAGCTGCATCACTCAGGAGATTTTGCTTTTGTTCTGTCAGTTCAGTGTGGTCATGCATCAAAGACTGCTCCACAAAACTGTATTGGACTGAAAATTTTACACTCTTTCCTCTAATACCCAGGATGTGTGTGCTGCAGAATTTCAGTATAAACTGCTGTACATGGAGACAAGAAAGCTCAGAGATTACAAAACCCCTCCTCAAATAAGACCTCTTCTTGCCAAATTAATTTCATTAATGGTTCTTACCACATTCAGTAGCCAAGAAGACAGCCATCAAAAATTATCAAAACTTCATAGCATGTCTTAGAGCAATTCTATTGGTAAAATAAAAAGTTATTGGTAAAACATCAAAGTGTGCTGAACAAAAACCCCTTATAAAAAAAAAAACCAATTTCCACATATATATTTATATATCCACACACTATATATATATATATGGAAAAGGAAACAGAGAAATGCAAATTTTCCCTTGAGGCTGGAAGCAAAATTTTCTTTATTGGCAACTACCCAACTAACTTTCCTTAAAATACAATACAGTAAAAAGAATCTTCTCTTCTGACTTCTTATATTCAAGTTATCCAAAATATTTACCACGCAGACCAACGCTACAGTCACGTGCACCAAGACAGCCTCCCAAGCACTGGTTTTGTTTCATGTAAGAGGACCCTTGGTCCAGACTGGGTGGGAGATGTCTGTGTGGCTGCTGCCTCCCCCCACAAAGCCAGCACCCACACGTGATGCTTCCCTACAGCCACTTCTCCCAGAGAGGAGCTCACCCCTCTCAGCATCTCTTTCTCCCCTCCTGCAATGGACAACAGCTGTAAATTAGGACCACTTCACCAATGCTGGCTGGAAGCCAGAGAGTCCTGCAAACACATGGAGCCACGAGCCTTCCCCAGCTCCCTGCACCAGTGATATTCCCAGAGCAGCATGATTCCTTCAGCGCGGCTGTGATAGCGGAGTCCTGGGCATGAGCTGAGACCTCTCTGTGCCAGGTGCTGCACAAACAGCATAAATCCACAGTTTACTGAAAAAGCAACCAGAACCTGAAATGGACACTCCCTTCCTCCAGATCAAAGGAAGGGAAAATAAATAAGTGAGATAGATAAATAGAAGCCAGTAGAGAAATTAGTGTCTAGCCTAGAAAATATTTCAGAAATAGGGTGAGCCTCTCGAAATGGTATCTTGAGAGAGAAGCACAGTTGCCAGGAATCAGAATGATTTCCCACCAGGTTTAATATGTTTTAACAAAGCACAATTAATTTCTTCTGTCCTGAAAGAATTTTTAAGAATTCTTTTAACCGGTGAAAATTTTCTCAGCCTTCAATTCATGGCTGTTTTCAGTCTTGGCTTTGGAGCAAAAAAAGCTCTAACCTATTTCTCTCTCCCACTGGAGAGAAATTAAAAAAAAAAAAAAAAAAAGAAAAAAAGAAAGAAAAAAAGGAACCAGGCTTAGAAAAGATGCTATCAGCTTCTTTTCCAAGACACAAGGGGACTTTTGAGACTGCAAGCAGGTTCAGCACTAAGCCTCTGAAGCTAGTGTATTTTCCCAGGTGTATTTTCCTGGATGGCGTATCTGGTGGAACAGCGGTGGACATCATGGAAGGCAGTCCATTGACAACACACTCCTGGGAACAGCTAATCATCCTGCTGTTTTTCTGCACTTAGCAGGTATTTGAGCTAATATGGAGAAGACAGAGACCATATTCTTATGCTATGCCTGTGAGAAGGACAGAAATCAACAGAAATCTGGCTTTTGCCCAAGAAGACAGACTGGATAACTCCTCAAGTCTGCCTTTTTTCAACACCCAGGAAAAAAAGAGTCACCATGTTGACGGATACAATGTAGAAGAATAGAGTTAGTGATGAAGGTAATTTCGCCCCTAAGGAGTTACAGCTGCTCTAATTACCAAGAATTAGGAGCAGGCCTGCCCTTAATAGACCACAGCTAGATCCAATTAGGATGGGTATTGTAAAAGAGTAGGTTGGCTGGTTCAGAAGTTAGATAGGGTTTGTTGGTTGTGCTGTGAGGAAGAAGGGGTCAGATCTGTGAGGAGCTGCCCATGAAAAATCACAAGAAGAGAAGGTATGGAGCTTTTGCAATAAGGTGACAACATCACTATACTTTTCATACTTGTTTGGTTTAAGGTAAAGAGAGATTTCAAAAAATGGATTCTCAAAATTGGAAAAGAGTAAACCCAAGCAAAAGGACAAAATCATGAGACCCAGTGAGCAGTTATCAATCAGCAGTAGAAAGAGATTTTGCTGTTTATTTAACTTGGTTTTGCTGCATAGTTTGGCATTTGAGCCATATACTGGCTGGGACAGATTTTTTTCCCCCAGTATTTTCTGAGCGTATTGCTCCCAGGATGGTGTCCTTTTAACAACCCAAGTCACAAATCCAGAGGCCTTTTCTAGCAGCAGTGCCTTCACAAGCATATAAATCTGAAAAGTGAATTTGCTTATGATGACTTAATAATATGCTCACATGGGACAGGAGGGATCTGGCTAACTCCTGTGCATTTGGTGTCCCCAGCATATGGTCATATGGAGGGGGTTTGCTCTGTTCTACCACAAACCCCGTGCAGGTGGGACAAGCACACACCCCACAAGGAAGCACAAGTGGTGCTGAACTTTGGTGCTTGTGACTCTTATTTATTTTTCAGAAATCTCTCCCAGAACAAACACTTTTCTTTCCTTGTTTAAAAAAAGCCTAGGCACTAACAAATCCAAGAGAAATCTGCTTTTTAGCAGGGCCTGTTGAAATAGAACAAGGGACAGTGATTTTTAAAATAAAGAGGGGTCAATGTAGATTAGATATAAATAAGTTTTTTACAATGAGGGTGGTGAAATACCGGAACAGGTTGCCCAGGAAGCAACCTGTGGTACATGTCTCAACCTTAGAAACATTCAAAGTCAGGTTGGATGGCAGTCTGGTAACCTGGTTTCACTGAAGATGTCCCTGGTCACTGCAGGGGATTGGATCTAGATGTCCTTTAAATGTCTCTTCCAACTCAATTATTCTAGAATTCTATGATAATCCAAAGGATTTCAACAGTTCCTCTTGTTGTGAAAGTAGTATCAGACAAAAAACACCTTTCTTCCTGAAGGAAAGCAAGTTCCAGAAAAGGCTATACAGCACAAATTTTAGAAAAAACATTACATTATTGAGCAAATGATCACAGTTTCCTATCACATTCGGTATTCAAGGTATTTCAAATTGATTCTCCCAGTAACACTTGTAAACCATATTACTATACAGCACTAATTTTAGAAAAAAACATTACATTATTGTGCAAATGATCAGTTTCCTATCACATTAGGTATTCAAGGTATTTCAAATTGATTCTCCCAGTAACACTTGTAAACCATATTAATAATCATTTTAGAATACATTTACCTATGGATGACAACCAATTGATTACTCAAAGTTCAGTGAGCTAAAAAAAAAACACTTCTTTTTCATCCAGAGATAAATCCTTAGTACCCAAAATATGTAATTAAGATATGCATTCAAGCATTAAAAAAATATGTTTAATTATAAGTAATTTTCTAAGCCAGCAATGCTTAAGACCTAAAGCATGGATTTGTGTAAGGATGGATTTGCTCATGTAGGCATATTTACTGTAGATGTGTTTTTATTTGTATTCATTGGTGCTGCAGGTTGCACTAGCATCCATAAATCTATCATGCAGTGTTTCTTATACCCCAGAAATTCAGTATTGTACTCTTGAGGGTCAGCATGGTAAGTGCATCAAGTGATGTTCTCAGCAACACAGAGGATGTGTTTCAATCTGCTGCCATATTGCAGCTATAGTAATAAGACTCTGCCACTGAAAGCCTTCAGAAGCTTTGTGCCAGCACAATTTAAGTGGATCTAGAGAGGTTTGCAGGGATGCAAACTAACTTTTCATTTGCTTCATGTGCACAAATTATGTTTAGGTATAAGCCTTTCAGCAGTCAACTGGATGCTGCCTGATGAGATGGTGCCTGTGAGATCTCATTAACTCTGCCCTGTATTTTGAACCTCTTCTCATCTGCAGGGCAGCATTGGCAAGAGAAGCAATAATAATGGTGGAGAGAAAAGGCTCTGCAGTGCTGGCTGAGATTCAGGGCATCTCCCAGCACCTTAAGGAGTGTTCCTAGATGAGATTTCCAGAGGGACATCGGTCTGAAGCAAAAAAATGGATGCTATAAAAGGTAGTGTTGGTGTGAGCCTGTGCTTGTTTTCTGCTCTGCCACAGCCCCAGAAGAATGAGGTAAATGACTCGGGTCTCTACACAGATCTGTAAGGCATTTCCCCTGGCCCTGAAAGATCCCAGCTTTGTGACATGCACTAGATGAGGGAGTCTCTGCCATCATGAAATCAAACTTCTTCACAAAGACTTTCAACTCCTGGGACCTTCTTACAATGAATACAATTAGCCCCATTTTAAAGCTGGCAACAAAAGCAGGGAAGAACTTGCACAAAAGATTGCACACATGGGTCAGTCTTCTGTGGCAGATCCACTTAATTCCAGGCAAGTACTTAAAACACAAGACTCTCATGAATTTAAAACTGAGTTTCCACCATGTCCTGTATTGAAGGTCATGCTGAAGAGTATTATTAAAATTAATTCAGGTCAAAATCTTAGGGTTAAAATAATTTTTAAATGTAGCCTTAAAAAAAAATACACGAGCAAAGACAAGATCTGCAATAACACAGGGAAAATTAATTACCTAGGCAGACTCCTTTTCAAGTTCATGACTCATGCCAGCATGTAAATGTCTGCATGAAGCCAACTCTTAATGCTAATTTTGTCACTGTAAGAAAATCACAATGTTCTCTGAGAAAAACTGAGTGCATACCTTGCTATTGATTTTTCAAGAGTCTGACTGGCAGAGTGCTCTACTATAAAACTGCAGATTTGTGCTAATGCTCTAAAATGTTTTGCTAAATTTAATTTTTCACCACAGATATAAGGGACTCCTGACCATGCTGCAGTTGGCCTCAGCTCCAGAGAAGCTGTGGTCACAGCCACTTAATTCATCCCTTTTTACTGAATATAGATATGCAAGTGTAGCACTCAATAAGCCAAAAATCCCATTCCATATAATGACAAAATCACAGTACAAAGGATACAAAGAAAGAGCAGGAGTAAGAAAAGATGCGTTTTTGTTAGAACTAACCTGTGGTTCAAACGTTGCCCCTGCTGCTCCCCTGCAGAAGCTGCTGTGTTTATCAGCCTGGCTGGCACTGACAGCTGCTGTGGACCCAGCCTTATCTGCCCCCACAAGACCCCTTCTTGGAACTATCACCTCTGAGCACAGAGTTAATTTAGAGACATGAGCTACCAACTGGAGGGATCTGCTTTTACCCAAGTGCTCCTTGGGTTCTTTTAATCTGAATGGAGCATTACAAGAGAAAGTAAATGTGTCTGATGGTCCAAATGCACGGCCCTACTTGGCCACCTGGTGCCAAAAGCTACACATGCCATGGCTGAAAGTACCCTTTACATGGGCAGCAGCTCCATTAGGGTCATGACCTCATTAAACTGGGGAAAAAAGAAACAGGCACACTGACACGAGCATTTCTCTCTGCTGGTGGCAGGCAGAGCCCTGGCAGTGCAGGGAGGAGGGAGCCAGCTGCACTGCTGGGCTGTACCACCCCAAAAGCTGCTGCTCCTCTTCATCTCCCCTGGAAAGTCCCTGGCAGAGAATGGGATGTCAGCATCATGTTGATACCAGAGGTGTCATCAGCACTAGGATCTCATTGTGACAGGGCCTCTCCAAACACGCAGCAACACAAGGGGCCTGAAGCACCATGTCTGACAAGGCACTGAGCTCAGCAGAGGTTTTTGACTGGCAGACTGAGAGCAGGTCAAGTGTCCTGGCAGCTCCTGGCATGCCACAGGCTGCCTTCCCACTACACAAAGCATAAACAGCACAACAAAAAGGTTAAGATGGGGAAAAATGCCAGCATCACTTCCTCTTTGCCTATGGCAGCATGCACAGGGAGCAAGGCTCAGTCTGCAAAAGCCAAGGCCTGGGGAAAATGTCACCTGCTGTCACCTACTGCACCCAGCCTCACCTCAGACACTGGGCACCCAGGGGAACAGGCATCCCACTGACCCAGTGCTCACAGAGGCACATAGATCAGGGAAGGGGAGGGGATGAAGGCAACATGGGGAGTCTCCCTGTGCAGCCCCAACTGCCCCATCCTGCTTGGCAGGGTGGCCAGGCTGGCCCCAGGGGAAGAAGAGATGAGTGGAGAGTAAGGCAGAGAGAGTGCTGCTTCACCACATAAAGCCACACAATGCAGCATATGCACCCAAGCCAGCACAGATCCGAGCAGGGACGTTTGTATGAAGCAATGGCACATGGGGTGGAAGTCTGAGCTTGTGCCTCCAAAGCAGCCCAGTCTTATCCCAAAGTGCTGAACCCAAGCAGCATCTGGAGGCAACTTGGGAAGAAGCATCTCTACATCCCACTTTCTAGGCTATGTGGAGGCAGTACTTACATTCAAAGATGTTGGAGAGAAAGATAACCAAAGCACGTATTTTTTTTTCCAGAAAAAAATTCTATGTCCTGCACTTTTTGAAAGCTAATTTTAAATATGAAGTGATTGGTTACTAAGCTCCTTCATTCCTTGCAAGAATTCTCAGAAAGTGAAAGAGAATGTGGTCAGACTATATTGATTTTATGACTTTGTTCTCATATTTTATTCATATCACTGTCATGGACTTATGCACACATGGAACAATCAGGCAACTGGACAAATATTAGCATTTCCAGCTAAAGTGAAATAAAACCATTTGCTGGATGTTCCCGTTTCTGTAGCAATCAATAATGGGTATTTAAATTGTTGTTTAGACAGCAAAGCTAAGATGAATGGGGACATTCTAATTTCTTTCCTGCTGCTATGCTTTCAGGCTGTGCCTTTTAAATAAGACCTGGCATGTGCAATTCACATCACAGAATAATTTATACTTAAAAGCTACAGGTATTATTTTAGAACAACATGCCAGCCATCTCCATACAATGGTACATTGATTTGGCCTGTTCATCTTAATTGCAGCAATTGAAAAGCATCCCCAGTAATCTGTTTTGTGGCTTGAATACCTTCTTCATTATTGCATCCAGACAACACAGCACTTGTTGGCACTAACCACTCAGCCTGCCAGGGAAAATCTATGGCAAACTCGTACTCAGGAACCCATCCCATGCTAGACAGCTTCCAGAAACCAGGACACTTCTGGGGCTTGAGATCAAACTTGCATACAGACATGATTATATTCTCAGCATCCATTAATTTTGTTCAGTGTCCCTTCCCAAACACAAAGAATTCTCATCTTTGTGAGGTGAAGTCTATTGGTATTTTACTAAATTTCATGGGAGGCTGGAGAAGGAAACACAGGGTATCAGGAGGTGTTTGATGCAGCAATGATTCTTAGAAATGTTGTGGATGTATTTATTCAACTAAGAGGTTCTTTGCTGGATATATTATTCGATATGTGATTTATTTGTTATTTGATGCTCTGCTCAAGATTAATTCTTTTAAAGGCTTTACTCTGTGTAACTAGAAGGGTGAGGGATGGCTATATTTTATAAAAAACAGGGATGTGGCTTTTTAAATACCTGAGAAAATATTTGCATTTGCAAAATAGGACAAACACAAGAGCCTAAATCAACAAAAAGCACTGCAAATACACTGTCAAGGACACAGCCCTTAAGGAGCCCATTTAGCTTGTGTAACTTAGGCCATACTTGGAGATGTATAATTCCACAGGAAGATTATGTAATTTCTCTTCTAAGCAATGCAAAAAATAACAGGTATTGATTTGTGTTTCTGAAATGTGCAATGAAAACAAGATGCCTACAGGTCCTAGATGCATTCTGCAATGCCCCTGCTTTCCTGCTCTGGCCATGTTGACTCCAACACTGCATCAATCCCCTCTCTCCTCTTGGCCAAGCTGCAATAAAGCACCATGATCCTCTCTTAAAGAGTGAGCAGGACCCCACTTCTCTACTGACAAGATATTAGCTCCACTGAAGCAGAAGCTGATCCTTTGGAGGGATCTGTGGCTCTGGAATGCTGTTGAGCCTTTGCCTTGCAGATGTCATCAAACAGATGCAACAGAGGATAAATCCGCACTTGTATTTTAAATTCTAAGCACCAAGCAAACCTATTATGAAGACAGCCCAGGCATTAGTGGTGCCCAAATGCTGCTTCCAGATATCTGGTGTAAAGTGACTTACCCTGCATGAAATGAGGAAACGAGCTAAGGAGCTGGAGAGATGAGTGGGACACAATCCCCAGGCGTAATTGATGGCTGTTTTCACCTGATCTTCATGTGATGAAACTGAGCCTCTGACTCATTACATTAAATTATATTTCAAACTGCCACAGTAGAAAAGTGAAGAGCAAAAATATCACTCAGAAACTAGAAGCTCTGGCTTTCAACAGCAGGTGGACACTGTAAGGAAGCAGAAGAAACTACAGCCATGGAGGCATCTTAACTTCAGCCAATGTTACTCAACTTGGCTGACAGCCTTACCAAAGGCTTTGAATTTCTGACTTTTTATTTAAAAGACTGGCAAAAAAAACCCCCAGAATTGTAAAGACAATATTAAATAAATATTCTTCAGCTCTTCTATCAGGTATCCATCCATAGGTACTCAGCTGTTGGTATTCAGTCATGTTGGTATTAAAAGCATATCCCAAAAAATCAGGATAGAAATAGCAACACTCTTATAATGTCAGGTGACAATAGAAAAAGGTATTTAAAAGGCATATCTATACAATAAAGATATGTTTCCATTTTTCAGCTGGTTAATAAGTTAAGATGTCTGATGTGTTCTCGTGACAGAGTAAGTGCAAATCAATATTCAGCTTTTAAACAAGTGAAATCAGTGGGCCTCCTAAATCCTGTTCAAAAACTATATCTGGTCTCTGTGCCAACAGTTCATATTGTCATGGCTTATTATTGAAACACTGGGTTATTTTTTACATCAATATGGTGGTAAAAATGGAGTTTGAACATTTTCTGTGGGATAGCATCACATATATTTAATTATTTTTTGTGGCGGCTTCTAAAACTCCAAGGAAAACATACAGCTTAGGTCTTGCATTTCTGAACTACTTAAGGAGTATTATGTTTTATGCAATCTTTAATTGTTCTCTGTGATCTTTTTTGTTCTCTTTGAAATTACACAGTTATAATAGCATGAACTTTTCATAACAGAAATTATGAAAATTCTGTTCTCAACAGCTTCATGCATGGAAAGAAAATCCAGATATCCACCCAGAGAATAAAGTACAGACATGATTTCCTTCCCTTCACTGTCTTTTTTCACAGCTAATTGCAAAACTGAATAACTTTTAAATACTAGTTACAACCATGCCAGCCTATATCAGTCACTCATAATATGCCCTTTCACTCAGTATTTCTATTGTCACTTTTAGCCATCTTTCAAATGTGAAGAAACAAATCTTTTTTTTTCTCATATCCACATACTAAAATTACTTTGTTTTCTTAACTGCTCTTTACAGACTTTTTTGGCTATATAATAAAATAAGCTAATGTGTCTCAATCCATTGCAGTCAAAACTGCGGTCACACTCACTTTTTGTTCTTGTTAGAAGTCTTATCAGGAAACTCAGCTGCATATAGCCCATAATTTACCTACAAAAATAGCCCAAATAATCTAGCAGTAATGCAGGCTTTATATACGTGAGTCCTTTCCTGTAATCCCTTCATTGTGATCCTCCACGTGGTTACTATACTAAAGCAACACAGGAAGAGCTCAAGAAAGATATTTAGTGGGCACAGAGTAAGGGATACTGCCTGGTGCAAAAGTCCTGTAGTTCAAGTGAATGACATAGACTGAAGCTATAAGGACATGGTCATTTTACTATGAGATTGATGGAATGGAATAAATGTAAATCAAGACACTCATTCATAAATATTCATTTCACAAAAGCACTCTTTTGGTAATGAAAAGCCTTTCTGAAAGAAAGGGCAACATGTTAAGAAAATAAAGGACTGCTTCAATCAGGGAACAGGGTCAATCCACTCTAACTTTTTGTGTGAGGGGATATTTGTGGCTAAGATACTATGATAAACCTTGCACATCTGCAGTATTTTAAACTGTAATATCAAAGAGCCTTTCACTGACAAAGGTTTGACACGCATTGAAGGTAAGTAAACATGATAAACATGAGTACTTTCATTATAGGCTCATGCACAGGGAAGTTAAATGTGGCACAGTTGAAAGAAAAAAGAAAACCCCCCCCGGTAATGTTTGGTTTCTCATTTTATTCAGTCACTAGTCCACATGTTCCCCTGAATCCATTACATTTCAGTCACTAAATTATTATTTCTCATTCTGTGTTCCTGATATTATCTTGATATTCTTGGCATATGTTAATAACACCCACAGGGCAGATAAACTGTTCTAGTGGTCTCAAAGTAATAAAAGAACAGTTCTTACCAGGCACAGAGGAGATTCCTCAGAAACCCATTAACAGCTGCAATGATTCACTCAGTTTTCCATGGATCTGTATTTGCTGTGGCATCAGCTTTTCATATTAAGAAACATCAGATTTGGTAAATCCCCAGTAAATGGCAATTTTCCCTCAACTCGTGCAGTTCGACATGCACAGCTTTGAAGACATGCATTGTGGGATGCAGTCCAGTAATGTGTCTCTTTGGTTCAGGGGATTTGCCCAGCTCTGGAGCAACCTCCACCCTGTCATTTTATCAGAGAGCCAGGATACTGACTTAAATGAGTTCTTGTATTTCAAGACCACTGCTCCCCTTACACTCCCAGTCTTTCTTACTATGGTCTCTCTTCCTCCCATCTTAGGCTTTGTCTAGTTCCAGAGAAAGCCACTGAGATTCACAGCTGCTTTTTCTCACTCTGGGCTCCCTCCACAGAGGCAGCAGAAACAGAAAACCTCCCCAACCTGGACTGCTCAGCTGCTGACAGCAGTGATTTATCCAAGACTTCTCAGCAGCCATGACCTAACAGCATTTCTGAGATGTGACTTGAATTCATGCTTATGAAAGAGCTGAATGCTGCAGCTTATGTGGTTTTTAAACCTTCATAGCTGTTGTCACCTCAAAGCATGCTCCAGGTCAAAAGGCTGGGTTTATACACACAAATATATATGTACTTAAATCGTATTTAAACAATGACACAATGTTCCTCGAGGAGGATAACTGCACAACCCAAGGCTTCAGCTAACAAAACTCAATGGATGTGAAGACTGTGTGTGTTCATACAAAAATGACAGATTTATTTGTTCATGTGGGTTTTCTCACAGTGGAATTCTTACCACCTCATCACATCTTATCAGTGACTTTCCATGGTATCAACAAACCCGAGGATACTGGGAAAGCAGAAATTATTACTTAAGTATAACAAGATTGTATTGGATAAACAGGCATGGATTTATTTTACCAGTGGTGATATAACCCAAATATCTAGGTTTTAGGGCAGGTCAGTACATACGAAACAAGCAGAGAAGCCTCTGAGCTTCTCAGGTTGCCTTTGGACAAGGACATGACAAATCTGACGTTAAGTTTAGGTTTCCTACTAACATTGACACTTCAAAGGTGGAGGCTCCTGAGCCAGGGGCCCTGGGAAAGGAGGAATAAAACACCCTCAGCAACCAGACAGCCAGCAAAGGCTTGTAAGGCTGTCATAGCCTTGATGACTGACAGGAAAAATGAAGAAAAAGTCCAGAGTAGACAAGGGGGCCCCTAAAATCACAAACAACAAAGATAAATTTTTTTTTTAATGGACTTGCCAACTTCTGATGAAACAAATGAAAGCTCCTAGCTGCCCTTGAATCTTGGTTCTGGATGCCAGTATTTCCCAGGCTTTAGGTCTTTTTGCTCTGACTTAGCACATCATGTTGCAATTTATGGAAACAGATTTCACGGTACTTGAGAGTAAAAGAAATGTGATTTTTTTTTTATTGTTGTTATTTAGAAAAGTTGATCTAGAAGGCAGCAGTCCCAGCCCCAACATGCTTTAATGACAGTTTAAGTAGAAGTGTATTTTTTTAATTTATTCAAATTATAATTAGGTAATTATAAGCAATCAAGTGAGAGCTGTTTAAAAGCTACTGGCCACAGCTGTTAGCTACCTCATCTCGTCAGCAATCAGCACCCCCCCAGCTGGGGATTTAAGCAAACCTGTTTTATGACAGCCAAGTGTAAGTGCTCACGTCTTCAATTACTCAGCTGAGAAATCAGTAGCTTCTGGGAGTAGGGCAGTAAGTTTGTTACAGCTCCACATGGATCTGGAAAGGGCCTATCTGACTGTGCCCACCAATTTGAGTTGGTTTTTCTCCAAAAGTGACTGTCAGTTTCTAGTTCATATTGCTAGTAATATTCCTCTCAGGGCTGCTAAGATAGTATGCATTTAAAATGCTGTTCTCCTCTGAAAAATTATTTTAATTAAAATGATATTCAGGGGTCCCATATTCTTTGGTTTTTACTAATTATCTTTGCACATTTTTACTGTTTTCAAGCTAAAGGGTGCTTTCACTAACTGCCAGCTCCCAAATTAAACATGGGATCTGAAAGGGCTTTTTATTTCTCATGTCATGTTTTCCTACCATTCCACCTTCTGGGATTGCATATTCACTGCAAAGAGAGCATCCTTCAAATTCTCTTTGCATAAAACTCACAGATGAGCCTGGCTGAATGTGTCTGACAACACAGCACAAGGTCCAGCCACTGTGCTAGGTCTGTGGCGGAAATGGGTGCAAGGAAATAATTTAGAGCTTAAAGTAAGCAAGACATAATTACTATGAAATCACTAGCAGAGAGCACAAAACACAGAACAGTTAGGCAGGGAAGTGCACTTTGGACACACAAGCAAGCAGTGCTTAAAGACACAGTGATAGAGTGCATCCAGAGCAGTGGTTTTTGTCCAGCAGTTCATTGTGAGGCTGTCCTCATGTCCTCATCCTTCTTCCATCAGCTGTCCTGTAAGGGGTTCTAAATTCACAGATTGCACACACATGGAAATGTAATGGAAGAGAGGATTTCTAATACAGTATAGTCTTGAAAACCTGAATACACAATGGGTTTTTCATTAAAAGTGTTTGCAATACACCAGATTTTTCAGGATGACATTTGTTTTAGTTACTTTGACCTCTACATACTATATTTGTTTGTTTCAGAAATGGAAGCTAACATGCTAAAGTTATACAAGTCAAACCTATCAAGTAGATCACAGTTAACCTTCCATGGAAACCCTTATTCAGAAGTCAAGAAGATTTAACTTAGCCCACTAGAAACAGTCTGTGGGCACAGATTCTTCCAGCCTTTCCAAAGGGCTCCTACCTTGATGTGTACTTAGCCAACGTCCAACAAAAAGAGCAAAACATTTCAGCCCTTGCAGGTAATGCTGCTCTTTTGCCTGCTCAGAAACTATGAGGTAGAGGAGCAGAGGTGCACAGAGCATAAGCTGGGGACAGATTGGGCCCCAATGACATCCGTGTGCAGTGCTCAATGCATGGAAATGAAACACCCTGCACAGAGAGAAAGGATGCAGAGTAGATTTCTGAAAAGACAGGAGAGTAACCATAGTTGTAAAGATACTGTACAAAAATTGAAGGTTAAACACTCTTTTTGCTGTGCATTGCTCTTCCAAAACAAACAAATAAACAAAAAAAAAAGGTGTACACTAGTAAATACAGCTGTGAGCTAGTTCAGGAGCAGCCTCAGCAACTTGTTTTCCCAAGAAATCCAAATATGATTCCTGACAACCTCTTCTGTGGGCTCACAGAGGCAACTGGCCCCCATAGGAAAACTGCTACTCACAGGATCCAATGAATGAATTTATCAGAGGGTGCAGGGACGGAGAACATGTACGCAGGAGAAGATGGAATAAGAATGCTCAAGAGAAAGGGGTCAGGGGAACCAGCACCTGCACTTGCACTGAGGACGATTCTATTCCAGAAAAGTGATGGCTTTATCACTAGCAAATTAAAACAGTTCTTTGCTTTCTAAATGTTTCAGTTACTGTATCAGTCTGACACTTTCATAGAGATAGTACACTCATAATTGTCTCAAAAACATTGTGCACTCAATCCTTGGAAATAAACTTACTGAAAATACTGATAGAATCCACGGACACACAAGTGCTTCAAATTATATTTGGAAAGGTACTGCTTGAGGCCTGACCTATGCACCCAATTTCTGGATGGATATGACTATTTCTAGAATTTAGAGGTTAATGTGTCTACATCAGATGGGTCAAAGCAACCCTCCTAAATCAAGATACTCTAGCAACAACAGATCAAGCAGGAATGAGACATAAGGCAGTGAGCAGTTCCCTGGAGGACTCTGTGGCTGGGGCTGCTCTGGAGGAAGAATTCACAGAATCACAAAATAATGAATAATAATTCATGCCTCCCAAGTCCTTCACAGCCCCTCTGCAGGAGGTGAAACCCCTTCTAGCCTGCCGGCTCTCTTTCTCAGCCAAGGACTTTCCAACTCATGCCCAAATTATTCAAGATAACTCAGTCCCTGGGGTTTGATTTACCTGGCTCTGCAGGTAAATCTGAGAAAACACAAGGCCAGGTGAATGCGTATAAAGGAACCTCTTTTTTTCCCTCCTTTTGTTTAAATTAAGAATATTTCTCATTCCTTCCTGAGCAACAAAGACGACCTGGGAGCCACTGCATGTCCCAACACCCACAGCCACAGCCTGGATAATGCTGCCAGCTCCTCCAAGTCTTGCTCCTAATCCCACTGTAACCAGATAAACACTGGCATTACTATTACTCACCTCTATCCCTTGACATTTGTGATTTTTGTCATATGTGATTGAATGCCAGACCACTTTGAGATATGGTCTTGGTGCTTTTGTGTCCATACATGGGTATGAGAGAGTACATGAGAGTGTGTGAAATGGATTTAACTTTAAAACAAAACTACTTTCCATTCCCATACAGCTCTACTACAGTAGTTAGGTTTTGTTTCTGAAATGTTACATCATTTACTATGCTGTGGCCTTGACTTTGTTCACCATCATCCAGGTACTGTTATCATACAGCTATGAAGTAAATGTGTGGCTCTTCTACAAGTAAGAGCAAAGTTAGTTTTGTTTTGTGCATTATGAAAAAGCCCTTCAGATGCCATGCTGTGTACAAGGGAACTTAATCCTTTTTTGAGGAAAACCAATGTATTTCACTTCACATAGCACAACAGGAACAGGACAGCATAGGTGCCACAGGATCTATTAATGCACTGCTCCCTGTGCTGCCTGCAGCAAAGCCAGCGCCGAGTGCTCAGAGCAACTGCAGCTGTGCACCCCCATAAACACAACAGCAACCTCTGCAGATTTAATGGGAACTGAACAATGGCACTAAATACCGAAAACAGGAAAAAACTGAAGGTGTGTTTTAAGCAACTTTAAGGAAATGAATGCTGATCACTCAGAAAGGTGAATAATGAGAAATCTAAGGAGAAATGTATAATCAAAGCTTGAGCTAGACTGTCCTAAGGGTTGCACAGCACTCTGCTGACCCAAAACACAGCATCAAGATTTTGCATCACTCATTCCAGCATCTGCACCTGCACAGCAAAAGGACTGTGGTGTCCTACCTCATCCTTACTGCACCTTAACATACCTGCTTTGCAATAACACAACTGCAGAGTGACATAATAAACTTCACCCTTGTTGTTGCTTTGTAAAACTACAACAACTTTAGGGCTGTTTTTTGTCATGCATGGTCTTTACTAGTTTCTTAGTAAGCATTAACGAATCACTCACACACCAGCAGCACTGAATGCTGCTGAGCAGGACCCAAGTCATGATGTACCGGCTCCTACCCAGTTCTGCTGCAACAGAATATCTCTGCCCCTCCCACAGCAAATAAAGATATCTCTACAGCCAAATCACACCAGTTGTTCTAAGAAGCCATCACCAATCTTCAATTATCAGAAGGATTTAAAAAGGCTACAGAGAAAAATCAGAGAAATTCAGAACAACTTTATTAAACTGGTAGCTATAAAACAGTAGTTCACGTTGCATGGCAAAGCTCAGTCTGCCTCACCAGGGTCTTTCTTCCTTTCCTTAGAACAGACAATGCTCAAGGGAGCATTTGGAACAAAATTCTTCTTTGCTAATAGCCCACTAATCACTAGGATTGCTACATCATATAAGCACATGTACAAGGAACCTGCACAGCAGCACTGATGTCAGGGATGCCTTTGAAAAATGCTGAAGCTAAAGTCTTCCAACCTCTGTAATTCCCACTGTGTACACTTTTCTGCTGTTTCATTTATTTAGCATGTCAGATGAGGCAATGAGTCCTCAATTCCTTTATAGCCCAGAAAAAGAAGCAATAGTAAAGGTGATTATGCAGCTGCAAGCTCACGTGAAGCCTGACTCAGGATTGCTTTCATAACAGACTGGACACATCGTTTGGTTTTACCTTGAAAATGTAACTTTTTCAGTAACTACCAGGTGAAGTGTGCCAAGAAGTCTAATAATTTCCGTGAACCTTCCAATCAAACCAGAGTTTTACCCCAAACAAGTGCACTTGGACCAAGGACAACTATGAAGAACTTTATTGCACAAGCCAGGACTTTCTGGGTATATGTTCAGAGACCTTGCTTAGAGCAGATGCAATAAATCTATTACTTCCTGTAGGCATTAGGCCCACTGGGTCTATTTGGGACTGCCCAGAAGTTTTGGAGTGGTAAATTAAAAAATTAATAAAGTCATCAGTATATTAAGTCATCAGTAGACAGACAAGCAGCTCTGTGCAATTTATCTGCAGTTACCCACAAGTATGGCACTGAGACCAAAGCTCATATAAAACACTGGATTTACCTGAATCTGGTGCTACATAATTGCATGGCAGTTCACTTTGGGATGTAAGACACTTGAAAGAATCATGGAAAAATCCTCAACAGTTACCCTGACAAGATTTCCATGCATGTAGGGAACAGTACATCTAGAGAAACACAGAAGCAGAATGATGTTGAGCATAAGTAGCAAAGTCAGAGTGAGGCCTTGCCCAGTACTGCAGGAAACCAGAAATACATGGAGAACTGAACCATCAGTGTTCGGTCAGATGTCTTGAACAGAAAATTATTGGCTTTTTTAAACACCATTCCACCTGTCAAATAATCCTTAATATAGGTTTTAAACAAATTTACAAATTACAAATCTCTCCATGTGATAATATTTTCATTCTATTTTTATATTTTTTATTTATTTTTATCTTTTCATTCCAATTTTATATTGGAAACATGCAATTTATTGATGGTTCACTAATTTAGAGTCCATATCAATTATTAAAAAAACAAAAAACAACCACTTTTCATTTACTTAAACTACTTGAAAGTTATTTCATTTAATTCATGGTTGGTTTAAGTCCATTGCTGTGTATAGTTCCAACAGCACCATTCGTCAGAGTTTAGATATGGAGCAGTATAGGCAGCAGGTAACAGAGCTCATTAAGTGTTAACAATGTTTCATTTCCTTCAGTCAACAAAATATTTTCTAATACTTTAATTTTCATGTTACAGTTCTTCAAAAAATCTCACGAATTAGAGGTGTGCATGAATCATAAGCATCCATTTTATGAAAAAAAAATTGTATTTCTGTTCTTTTTTCCATTTTAAAGTGGGGTGAAAGGCTGGAAATGTGACATATTCTACTGAATAGATACTTCTAAGAAATAACAGCCTGTCATACCAGCTCCCTTTATGGCTGTCACTCAGCATTTCAAGCAGCCTGCCTTGCTCATAGCCTACCTACTGCACTGGATGGGTAGGAGGAAAAAGCAGGTTTCACCTCCATCAAGAATTGCAGCAGAATTGCATACATCACCAGGGATGTTTTGACTCTAACATACAAGACTCCTCTGAACAAAAGTGCTCTTAAACATTGTGGTCAGCACATATGCACGTGTTCACATACAGATACTGTTTGGTGCAGGTGAGAGTGCACAGATGTCGGACCAAGCAAAATCCTTGTGATTCTGTCTGTATGAGGTGTTGAGAGATAATGATAAAAATGGAAAGCCAATGGGATCATCTTTAGCATGAGAACACTATCAGAGCACATCTTCTACTCAGAAGACTGGAAAAACCTTGGGAAAAAACTCAGACAGCCCTTGTAGACTTCTTTTTCCTCTACAACAAGAGGCCTATAGATATAGAATGGAGGTGTGGTAAGGGACAGTAGCTCACCAGTTTCCACAGATATGGTTCCAGCTACAGCTAAAGGGCTCAGATTGTGATGGCAATAAATTAAAAAAATAAAATCAGGAACAAAGCTAAGATTAACAGAATTTGCTTCTATATAAGCAAAGCTCTGTTATGCTCACTTTGAACCACTGCACTCAGGTAGACAGACACAGGAACATGGGACTGAGGTGTGCAGTCCTAGAAATCACCCAGACACACACGCTGTTCGCCTTGTCTAGATTCACTCCGACATAATCCATGTGTTATTTTAGCTGGCTATTCTCTTTGATCATGGCAACTGGCAGTACCTTGCTACATCCACAGCCTCTGCCTGAAGTTCATGAACCTTTGATGTGCCACCCTTCAGGAAGTCAGCACTTCTCAAGTGGCACAGTGCCAACATCCTCCTGCTGAGCCCAGGTGGCCTCGTGGGCTTAGCTCACAATACTCAGACACCTGGCACACTTTCCTGCAATGGGAATATTTTATCTCCTAACTATGAGATTATTGATAGAAATTTGGGTAAATCCCTGTGTCTCCGAGCTGCAAAAGAGCACTCACACAGCTCTGACTCAATGCATACCAGTGGCACAATGTTTGAACAAGCTCTGCTGACAACCTGCAACAACAGCTGGGAGAGGTGTGACCTTTCTCAGTTCAGAGCAATTTTGAAAGCCAGTGATAAATCAACGTCAGCTTTGTTAGCAACCTACTGAAATTACCAGAAGTAAGAGGGAAGATCACACTCTGAAGTAAGCAGCTTGAATAGCTTATGAACAGCATTTACGATAATGTCAGTGAGGGGTTTTTTTCAGATATTCTCAGCCAGGAAAAATAATATTGAATTCTGCATCTCAAATCTTCTCCTCTCACAAACATCCACATCAGACAAAACTTTTTGTTAATTGCCTAAGCACACAGGCAGAACTAGGTAAACATCTCCACTTCTCTCGTTGAGAAGCTGTTGTAGAATTTTGGTCCTTTGCTGGTTCAAAATATTTTCTAATTTCCAGCCTACATGTGCCTCTCTTCAGAGGATCTGTTTATACAGTAGGACAGGCCTATAACTGAAACAGTCCTAAGCATTCCCTGATTTTTATCTTCCAGACAGGTAACAATCAAATCCTTTCAGGTTTTGCTTTTCTAACCCAAACTGCCAAACTCTCCATCTCACCTCCTTAAAAGCTCCCCATATCACACCACTTCATTTATCTGATTTGCAAGATCCAGCTCCTTCCTTCCCCTTAAGAAAGGGATATGTGAATCCTCCTTTCTCTTCATTACAACTCCAAGTTTTGAGTCATCAGCATATTTCATTAGTACTGTTATTTTATTGCAAAGGTCTATTGTACTAAATTGCTCCCAAGACCAACAGGAATTTCTCCAGTAAGTTCCAACATTTCAGCTTCCAGCACTAATTGTCATATCCCCATTAGCCAATTCCTTACTCATCTCACATTTTTCTCCTACTAATCTGACTCATTGTATATAATGATTCTCCATGTAATAAAAACATTTTGGTCAATTAAAGAACTATACATCAAAAAACCACCACATTAAGGGAAAAGCTCGGGCAAATACTTAGTGAAATCATCTTCCAGAACCACTAGAGCCATAACAGAGTAAAAGCATCTGCTGGCTGGCCTGTCCTCCAGTGGAGAATACTCAGCTCCCTTTTCCCTTTGTCTCCACCCAGTCTGAGCACATGGAGTGTGGCACGGCTTTAACCTCAGCTGGTTATTTCCATTGTAGGACCACTTGTGCCAAAGCTGATTTGGAAGGATCTTGGCTGCTCAGTTAAGCTGCTCCTGATGGTGGTTTTATGCCAGGATTTGACAGCTTCCACCCAACTGACAGACCTTTTATTCTGTTCCATTGTGCCCTGGCTGCTGTGAGGGCAGCCATGTCCTGTTGGGAGATGGAGTGAGAAAGGAGGGAATAACTTCTAAGACAGCTGAAGTAGGGTTTTCAAGAGCACCTTCAATGACACACTAGAAAGAGCATTTTAAATTAATCTCCCTAAATCATGAGATAAAGTGAATTAAAGCCAATCAAGGGTGCAATTCCATGTTACAGGTTATGATGAAGTGCCACCAAGACGTGGCTGCACCAGCTCCTGCCTGACCTTACAGTGTACTGATACCAGAAATTCAGACTAGAAGAAAAACTATCACTTCAGGGTTTTTTAAAAAAGTTGTTTCTCTCTCTCAACCAGTTTGCCAGAAGCACCAATGCCAGCACTAGTGAAGCTGCTTAAAGCTTTACTGGAATAAGCATACTCATCAGGCAGTTGTGCTGCCTGCAAAAACAATTTATAAAAAGACTTAAATACAAGGAATGCAATTTTTTTCCTATTTTCTTTCCTTTTTTTTTGTTTGGTTGGTTTTTTTGGGGTTTTTTTTTCTTTTTTCTCTTTTCTTATTTCTGTGCCAGTGAAGCCTGTGAGCCCAGATTCACGGTTGGGTGCTCCCATCCCCAGCTGTCTGTCTTGTCCCCTTGCCAGACAATATTTTGCCTGTAACAGGGACAACAAAAAGTACAGCCCTGCCTGTAACAGGGACAACAAAAATGAATGTGTCTGCACTCAGGTGGCCTGTCTGAGCATCATCAACCTGGTCTGTTTTCCCTACTTCAGGCAACATCTAAAGTCATGCCAGCAAAATGCAGCAAGGATGTCCACTGAAAGATCTGCGTTGTGATGACTAGAGACGTAGCTATCACTTCCTCAGAAGGATAAGTGGAAATCTGTCCTAGGCCTATGTTAATCTTACATCCATTTAACTCTTACACACACTTCTAAAGAATTTGTGTTGAGCTAGCTTTTGCAGCATACAGCTTTGTGTTGTCTAAAATACTGTGCCAGAAATGTGACAATGGTCTGGGAGACGGAAGCTGTTGAACCCTCAGAATGCAAAAATCTACATTAGGAATGAAAATGCTTCCCATTTCCCAGCAGAACTTTAAAGCACACAAATACTCAAGGAAGTCAGTTTGCAGATGAAAGTAAGTTTTTCTCAAAAAATTTCACATGAGATATGCTAACATTTTTAATTCATGTGCTTCCTTCTAAAGATTTCTCTTGACAAAATTGTGAGTGCTGTTATCAACATTAGGAAGTTTTGCCATATCACTTATTCTATGTGCCTGAGTGAAAGACTTGAGCTTCCTAAGGAGTGCAGTAATCTCCCATTGTTTGAAGGGCTGTATTGTTTTCCTGTAGGAGGGTGAAGATGGAAAAGTCCATGTTTATGTACTTAGGTACATTCTCCATACACAATCAGGAAACTCTTAAACTATTTCCAAACCCAACTTCAAATAATGTACAATACTGTAAATCCTGCTCATGTGTAATCCCATCATTGAGATGAATCATGTTCCTCTGAAATAAGAGAAAGTCCCATGGATTGTCTTGCTGAGGAGCTACTAACCATGGTAGAACTAGAACTATGAATGAAAATGAAAATTTTAAATTCTGAATCACATCAAAGTATTAAAAGCATCAATATAAACTGCTAGACCAAATCACCACATTTTATACACGTAGCACATGGTGAACCCAGCATAGTCCTGAGCAGTATCTCTAGAAGCTGTCCCTCTCTCATGCTGTCCCACATACTCTCATACCACCTTATATTCTTGATTTGATGCTATAGAACATATTTCATGCGGCTGTGACATAGCCACCTCTTTATCCCATATACTTTGTTATTATTTCTCTTTGCATTTTTCTCTCTAACAACACACATTGTAGCTTTGGAAGGTCCATCTCACCACACAACTCAGAGGGCAGGGCACCTCCCACTTCACATATACTTGGCCAGAGTTATGTCTCGCTTTCTGTCTTCAGTTAAAGCAACATGGAAGGCTGACAAAAGAAGACTTGCTGCCAAATTTATTGATCCTGCAGATCTGTGCAGCCAAACCTCTATCAAACCAATCCTCTGGCAGCAACACTGGCATAAGGCATCCTCATCTCTCTGACGTCTCATTCCCTTCTGTGCCCACGGCTGAGCACCATCACACCTCATGGTGCCAACGTGGGATTGCACTGTCAGACAGGTCAGGTGCCCCCTGAGACCATGGGCATTTTGGCAGCAGAGCAGAGAGTGTGGCAATTTGGAGCACAGGCATAGGGAAGAGGAAGCCAGTGCCAGAGGAAGGCCTGCATTTGGAATAATTAGTCAGAAAGCTCGGCACAGTTTACAGAGATAATCTGCTTTTAAATTCCTCTGGTTAGAAAGTGCAGAGAGTTGGAAGGAAAAAGACAATTTAAAAAGTGAGGATCCTCTTTTCATCTCTCACAGAAATCCTCAGAAATACTACTTTTATTTTGCTCTCCGCTAACTTCATCCTAGTGTACAAAACCTAGAAGTATTTCCCAAGAAGCTGAGCTGTTGCTATCTGAATTTTTCTCAATTATCTATAATTATTTTTTTCTACAAGTTATTTTTTCCTATTAATTCACTGGCTTTATATTTAAAATACAAATGTTACAAATTCTAAACTTTTTTGCTGTATAATTCTAAACCATATTTGCTGTATAACTATTATAATTAACTATGGTAAACAATTTCTAAGTAAAAGCTGATCTCAGTCAAGTTTCTCATATTAATGCTATGGACTACTCAAAAAAAAAAAAGATACTGTATAGAAACAGGTTTTGTTTTATACAACATACAACATCATACCATCTTTTATGTTCTGGGCCTTTTAGCCTCGCCAGGAATTACTTCATCTGGAAAATATCCTGGTTGGGAGACGTACTTGTAACTTTAGATACCATGAAGCTCAAGTCCGAAACTTCAAATTTCAGCATTTCTTCATAACAGTAAGGGGTAAAAGAACTCCACTTCAACTGGAATATAAATAAAGCTAAGTGAAAATATTATTGCCTAGCAGTCCAGCTAACAAGCAGTAGCAAAGAAATCAACAAAGTGAAATTAGAGCAAAGTTAAGTCATTTACAAAACATCAAAAGAACTCAAGATTCACAAATTTCCCTTTTTGTGCTGTAAGGCTTGCTACTTTTGCTCTACATGCCTCAACACTGTTTGGGTGTAACAAAATCACAGAAACACAGAAACACAGGATGGTTTGGCTTGGAAGAGATGTTAAAGATCTTGTACTTCCAAGTTCCCTGCCGTGGGCAGGGACACCTTCCACCAGACCAGGTTGCTCAGGGCTCCATCCAACCTGGCCTTGAATGCTTGCAGGGATGGACAGGGCAGCCACAAGTTTAGTGGGCAACCCGTTCAAGTGTCTCACCACCCTCACAGTAAGGGAATTCCTTCCTGATACCTAATCTACACATTCTCTCTTTCAGTTTGAAGCCATTTCCCCCTGTCCTTTCACAACAGGCCCTGCTAAAAAGTCCCTCTCCAGCTTTCTTGTAGGCCCCCTTCGGGCACTGGAAGGATGCTGTAGGGTTTCCCCAGAGCCTTCTCTTCTCCAGGCTGAACTACCCCAACTCCCTCAGCCTTTCCTCATAGGAGAGGTGCCCAAAAGTAAATCTGGTTTCCTGACAGCTTACTTTCAAAGAGTGTAAGACTTTGAAGTCCTATTCAATGGCAGAAAATTTTCCTTCCAGGTTTTTCATTAAAAACAAACAACAAAAGAAACAAACAAACACAGAGAAAAACAAGAAAAGTCACAAGCATTTCAGCCTCTGAATTTGTCAGGCCTTCAAAGCTTGGCTACTGCCAGTCAAAATCTCTAGATGTGCTTGTCTCCAAATATCCAAAAGTGTGCGAAAATCTAAGCCCACCTGCAGATCATAGGAGGGAAGGGATTGAGTTGTGCATAGGTGAGTAAAGCTTTCTGCTGGCCAGCACAGTACCTTGACACCTGAAGAGACATCAGAGAACCACCTCATAAAACTGCTGGTGCTGTCATTCCTGAATCACACATTCTTTGTTATGCAGTTCTACCTCTATAATGCAATTTCTCCATCATAGAAAGTTTATAAAATTTATACCAGGCAAGCACTGCTAAAGAGGCAGTCACCAGAAATGTACCACCTAGTGCTCTGACTACTCTGTTCCTCCACCTCTCCAGCTGCATACTTGGAGGCAGTAATTCTCAATTATCTTCCCAGAGCAGTATGAGATCACTGCACTAAATTCTAATCTCTTCACAAGAGGCTGTTTATACAGGCATGTCTGTTTGGCTATGGGAAAGAGCGCCTCTTTGCACAGGTTTGTCTCACTGAGAGTCGCTAAATATTTATGCCAGCTAAAAATTAAGATGCTTTCCTGACTTGTTTAATCCAATTTTAGTGTAACTGCTTCCTAAAGTGATGGTCACACCTTTCCATCATTTCTGTCTTCATGTTCCCAGTCTCCTCCTCATCACAATGCTAAAAATTGTGTGACTGCATGATAAAGGAAATGACTCGCTGTAAATTCACCCAGTGGCAAAAAAAGCAGCAAAAGATGAGTTTTCTGCTGGTGCAGCTCTCTGATCCAACAACTTGCTATGTAGTCATGTCTTTACTGAGCACTGACACAGCAAGCAGAAAAACACCAACTGCCTTAAATCAGGAAATAGCAACCTAACCAAAATATGGCAACAGTGGCTGAAAGTGTTGTGAGCTCCCTAGAGCTCAGAGTTATCAGTCCAGTTAAGGGAGTGGTGCCACAAGGAAATCTTCACCTGCGTGACCCCAGGGACCCCTCAGCAGTCTGATGGGTGCAGTGCAAGCAGGACCCTCGCAGTCCCCTCACAATTAAGGGTGTCTGTGTCATAGTAATTAATAGTGCTGAGCAAAGAGCACAAGCAGCAGTTATTGTTATCAGAAAGTCACGATACAAACACCCCTCCAAAACCAGCAAGGCAATGGTCTGTGAGAAGCCAGGAAACTGGGGCTTTTTGCACTTTGCTTTTGTTCAGCATTAGTTACTCAGATATTGTCATACTTTCATTTCAGGGAATGGTTGGCTGTCACATTTTTGCATCTTTGTGTTTTTACGATTTGTATATTCAGAAAAAGTTTTCTGTGAGATTCATTATCACCTTATTAAATGCCCAATCCTGTAGAGCACGGCTGACACAAATACTAACTTTAAATTTCTGGCATCAAATATAGCCACATAATTCTACCTTGATGTTAAATTTTGCTTTTGTCTCATTTAGCTGATATTGAATGGCAGGTCAACAGCAGTAGAACTACAAACTAAGCACACAACAAAAGGTACAAAGCCTGCCATGAAACCAATTCAAAGAAACACTGGTTTATGAGATATACTTGTGCCCGGCCTTGTGCAAAGATAAGGAGATGCTGCCTCCAGAAGAAGTCAAATGTGAAGTGCTTCTTTCCTCAGCAGGAAAAGAGCAGCACCGGGGGGCAGCTCCACATCAGCTGGGCACTCCTGGCCATGGTCTGCCGGGTTTGCAAGGACCTCATTTGTGAGCACAGATCTGTCCAGCAGCTGCCACAAAGAAAGGAAACTAAACCAAGAACTTGCAATAAAAAGTGTTCTCCCCATCCCAGAAACGTCTTATAGCAAGCCAGTTCACACTTCTAAAGATCCTGTTGTAAAATGAAAATGTCACCAAGCACCAACATGGTGTGGCACTGACACAATATCGCTGCTGACACAGTAATCACCTGCACCAGTGAACTGTGGAGCTAATGTCAGTTCTCCAGTTCCTTGAACACTAACTTTGGCCCCGAAATGTGACCCAAGTAATTGGGGTTAACAACAGCTCAAATTAGGACTCCAGTGAGTTCAGTTTTAGAAAATGATATTGTAACAAAGAGCTATTAAAAAGGTGTGAGTGCAGCTCCTCACTGATTTTAATTATAACAATCCCTATGAATGTCATCTCCTGTTTTCCCCAGGCTCTGCAGTCACAAGGGTGATGTTAACCGTGCTGGAAGGAAGACAGCTGACAGTAACCTTATCGTTGGCCTCTGGATAATGTGGTGACACAAAACTGGGAGGCCTGCCTAGGATTGGGAGCAATCTACCTCCTTCAATCCTTATCAGACCATAAAACTGGGACATGTGATTTCTTTGTCTTTCCTATTGTCTCATGCTTCCATGCTGAACAGGAATGTCAAGAGCACACAGTGTTACCTTAGCAAGTGAGGGTTCATCAGCTGAGATTGACACAGAAAAGAGCCCTCACATAAGGGGCCAACTCCTTCTAGCCAGAGTGGTTCATCAGGAGCTGGATGGGGATCCTCAGCTCACCCACATGATTCTTTGATGCTCTCCTGCACCCTCTGGGGTCCCTCTCACTACTGAAGTGGAGGCATTCCTCATGACTTATCAGTCCCCCAGTCCTGGTGCTGAGCTTGATTTCTGGTTGCACAGACCATGACAAGCTGCCTCAGAGGGCAGGCCTGCTCCTTTCTGTATCTGTGAGCTCATCCGAATCACTCCACCATCACACCGATGCCAGAGAGGAAGCAGGAACATTCTGCGGGGGGGAAAGCCCCGCAAAAGCCTCTTCTAGGCAGAGGTAGGAATGAGGAGGGGTAGTGAAACAGGCTAATGTGCTGATCTAGATTGAAAATGTCAGCCTGCTTTTGCTGGCTCCATTTTAACTGGGATGGCAGCTCTGGGTGAGCCAGCTCATCCCCCAACCTCCTGACCTGTATGAGAGAGGTGATCTGTCAGCCTGCTGTGGGGACAGCGAATCAGTCACTGCAGTGCACAGTCTTCCCTCCTACACAGTGGCCTGTCCACCTGGACACAAAACTCATGGTTCATAAGCTGTGGTTAGCCAAACACAGTGTCCTCCTTGCCACAAGGAGAAAAAGCAGCACACAAACTCCACTGGGAATGAGCCAGTTTAGATCTTCACTTTCCTCATGATCTTAGCCTTGATGACTAATATAATCCCATATTCTCAACAAAACAAAGTTTATATATGACTGGTTCACATCCGGGCCTCAAGGGCACATCAAGGCTGAATTTCCTACTTCTCTGTGATAATTAAGTTTAGTTCCAGTAATTTCAATTTTCAAAGGAGTTCCTGTCCCTTATACTGAAAGTTTTTAGGCACTGAAAGCACAGTAAGACATTTTTTTAATGCCCAAGGGGTAGACTGGAACTTTCCAGATCATTCTGAGTGAGAAGTGACTAAAATGGTACCTCAGGGCTCAGTAGCAGTTAATGGTCTGATAGTCAAATTAAATTTGGTCACTTCGGGTTAAATAACTGTTTGTCCTAGCCTTGTAAAACCTTGGCTGTGTTTGACAGATAAACTGGTTCACTGTAAAAAATTGCCAAGACCTAATGAGAGGGGGAAGACACATTGGGGAAGAGCAAGTGAGGAAAGAGTGAGTCTGTCCCTTCTGGCAGATGCAAGCTCTTAGTCTGACCTACTCATAAGGTGACTTAAGAGTCCTGTGAGCCAGGATTGGTCCTTTGTTAAAGATTTTTGCAGTCCCACACATGCTCACATTTAAGATGCTGCTTTCCTTAAGTATTAGTTTTAACACTTGTGCCAAGCTTAAAAGGTGATTCACTGTTGTATCACGGCAAATGCATTTCTGTGCAAATTTGACAAGCACAATAATAATTCTCCTTTCCTCTTATGATTCTAATCTCTGGCAAGAAACTGTGAAAAACTATTTCCAGCAAATAACTATGATAAGTGCAAACAATTCAGTGACATTTTTATAGCAATGTGCTTTCAAGCTATCATTAAGTCTGTGTGAGAAAAACAACCACAAAACCACCAGAGCACACTGAACCCTGATTGAAGGCTTTAGTGTATCTGTCACTTCCCATTGTATGTATATATATTAAAAAACTCAAACCAACAAACCTTTCTGGCATGCAGAACTGTTGTATTCAAAAAAGTTAGCAACATTAGGATTTAAAAAATGTACATGTATGGCATTCAGATTTATACATACTGAACTATTTCATCTCACTGCAGTTACCCATAGGTACTAAATTTTAGGGGTATGTAAAAATTTGAAAGATGGAGACCTAAATTAGCATGTTGCAACTCTTGTGCAAGTACTTAAGACTAAGAAGGAACAAGTGGATAAATAAAACATTGCAAACTCCTAATTTCCACACAAACCTTAAGGAGAAAGAGCAGTGAAAACAGACAACTGTTTTATGCTATCTCTGGAGTGTGCTGTGTGTGTTTTGTCTAAAATGGGAGAGACCATAAGTTTTAAAGGTCTCCTTTCTAGTGATTTTGATGTTCATCTTTGTGAGCACCTAACAAAAATCAGTCTAGCCTTTCTAAACCTGCAGACAAGATTATAGTTAAACAGTTTGTCCTTCACAGCTCAACACTGGACTTGTTCCCTTAGGAAAGATCACATCAGTGCCAATTCATTCATATTCATGCTTTTTTAAACTGAATTCCACTAGGAACCTTTTAATGCCACTCTTCCATGCAAGCTTATAGAACAATGAAATATAGAAGAATATCCAGTGGATGGGCAGTGAGAGATCATTATATAAGGCTGGCCTGTCACTTAATGAGAAATTAATTTGCTTCTGAAAACATATGACTGCCTACATTAGCCCCTTCTTTTCCACCCCCTTCTGGTATGTCTCTGTGTTTAAGGAGTTATACATATGATCTTAGAAGATCTTTTTCCTTAGCCAAAAAGGCAAGACCTATGATAAAAGACAGCAATAATAAAAGATGAAAAATAAGTATGGGACTCCTACTGATTTTGAAAGATCATGGATACTTCCTGAATGAATTAAAACTCATACTGCCATACACTTTTAATTTATCTCATTCAAAATCCCTTCTACCAATACTTCAAATCTTTACTTGAATGTAAAAGATATCATTTATTCAGCATCCCAGTATTTATCAGCCATTGGTATTCTGCTGTTATGGCAGGATTAAAATATATATTATTCACTGTATTCATATAAAGCCTATTATTTTGTACATGGCTATAAACCACATGAGAAAATTGTTACTTTACACGTTTTCAGCATAGTCAAAAGTCCCCCTGATAACCTACTGGGAACTGGACTGATTTCCACCTGTACCTTTATCTTCTGTGGGATTTCTGCTTCCCCAGCTGGAGGAAGCAAAATACAATAGGCTCCTCATCCTAAACCTAGTAAAGATGAGGAGGAAAATGTTGTGAATTAAGCTGAAAAGAGCTTTAAGAAGGAAGATTTACCTTTCTCTTTACATTTCCACTGAATGGGGAGCTGGGCAGGAGCATCAACAACTGAGCAATGCAAGATGGGAGAGAAAGGACTGAGGGATGGGAACACAAAAACTACATGCTACTGTGTGAAGACAGTAACAAGAGATAAAATAGAAGTGATGTGAGGAAAGGGATGCAAGAAACTGAGGATGGGGACTAGTGAGCAACTATTTTAAGATAATTTCTTGATGTATGCAATGCATTTCTTTAAGTGTTGAGTAGACCAATGAAATACTCTGCTTCCAGGAGGAATCAGAAAGCAAGACCAAAACAGAGTAGAAGTCAGAAAAAAATACCCTAGTTATGGAGAGTTAATATTATTTTAGTCATTATTTTAAACCAGTCTGTTTATATTTTGGGTCATCTTATGTTTCAAAATCACAGGCAAAATACTTATTTTTCAGTACATGATTAATACGTGGTATTTCTCTGCCACATGTTTGACTTCACATGTAATTTGTGGATTTAAATTTTTTTTCACAGCCCCTCTGGATTTGAATTTGCAATGGTCTCTGCCATCATCCTTTACCGCACAAAAGTATTCCAAAGATGTGTTCCCCAAATACTAAACTTACATCACTTGAACCAGCATTCAGCAAGAAACCATCCTGTGGTTTAAGTTTTCCAGCCAATTCTCTTTCAAGCAGTGAGAAAAAGCATTCATAGCATTCTTAGTATTCCCTGCCCTCACAGCACACACTTTACAGTGTTTTTGTTGGAGGCAACAAGAAGGAAACATACAGAATAACCTCACTGAAAAGAGCCATGGTTTAACACTATAAAAAACTAATTCTCCTGCATCTGCCACAGCATATAAACCCTACTGTATCCTGCCCAGTGGCAGACAACATTAAAAGTGTTGGCATTTTCCTAGTGCTTTCTATCTTAAGCTTGCTGGCCTAAATTAGACATCTAAAATTGCTAGTCCCTTTTGAAAAACTGGAAGGATTTTAAATGCAGACCACATTTTCTGAAAAGCATGCAGTAATCCATGTCTTATTCAAGATACTTCAAGCTGGGCAAACAAAATCATCCATGACTATTCTTAAATATCTCCAGAAAACAAATACAGCATTCCATCAACAAACTGAGGTTTTGAGTGCTGCAGCACTACCATGTAGCAATGGAATATCAAGAGGGACAAAGATATAAGAGCAAGCTGATGAGAAAGCTATTACCCATCCCCAAGTGCCCCAGTACAACTTATTGTTAAATATACAGGGAATCTGCCAAGCCAGTTTTCTAGATTTCCTTACCCCAAGGCTCCCAACCATTTCAGTCACACGGGAAGGCTGCTCTGTTGAACCTGCCTCTGACTGGGATACCCTTGTTTCAGCTGTGCCACTTTTTGCTGTACAGAGAACCTCCAGCCCACAGAAGAAACACACAGCAGGCTGTGTGCAGCCTTGCCAGAGGGACTACCTGCACAGCAGGCATTCCTGCCAGGAAAAACCATGGCTTCCAAGGTTCTCATAGCTTCACACCCCATATGTGACCCAGCTGCCTTGGCAAAGGTCTGGAGCACAGAGCTGGCCTCAGCTTTGGGTAGTAACCAGAGAACTCTCCTCTTGTCAGCGTGATGAGTCAACTCTTTTAATTCCTCTTGATAGATGGACTTTTATGCAATTTCACCTGGTTTTCTTTTTCCCAGAAAGAAAACTATAAATATTTAGGTTTTTGAAAAATAAAGAGGGCCAACTTCCTGAATGTGATCCACATGCAATTCTTTTACTGCTACAAGGAAATGGAGAGTGAAGATATTTGAGTGCCATCTGGACAAACAACTTCCATCTACATAAACATGTCTCAGCAAGTTCAAGTCCCATGGGCAGGAGACTTGTCACCAACTTTCAGATTCACATGACCCTTCTCACAAACACTTCCAGGCCTTTAGATTAGGCATCTCTATTCCTGGCACAGCCTTTTGGTGCATATTCTTTCATATCTGGGGAAGAAGGAGCTCATCTATCTGACTCTGGTCCTACCAGCTCCATGAGACCCTAGTCACAGAACTTCTGCCAAGTATATGGGACATACTTGGTTTGTACATTTAAGCAATTCTTCCTTTTCCCAACCTGTAATGTATTTTAAAAGCTGTATTCAAGTTTGGTTTTAACTAGTACATAATGCTTCTTGCTGTGTCGGGGCACAGCAGTGTGTGAAGGAACAGGGGCACCCCAGACCTGCTGGGAAGACCTGGCACATTCTCAGCCTGACCCTTGGCTCCAGGCAGTGAACTGTAGAGTGTCAGTCAGTTCTCTGGCCTGTAACAGGGCACTGTGTTCACCTAGAACAGGCAGTAAAGCCATTAGGCTGTGCAGGAGATGGCTAAGTCCAGTGCATCACTTGCCTGCTCTGTCTGTCCGGGTACAACTGATGTCCTTACTGGAATCAAGAGGAATCAGTGGGAGTCAAGCTAGGGATGCCTCTCCATTTCTACTGCTCCCCTGCCACCACCTTTCTCTCTCGAAAACCCTCTTCTACCCAGTGTCTCCTGCAATATCCTTCAAACAGTTTTGTCATCCTCTTACTCCCTTTCCAGCCCTTTAAGTGGCTCCTCTCCCTCAAAATGGAGTCAGGCTTATTCCTGCTGTGAGGAGCAGGGAGGAAATCTCTGAACAGCTTATTCTCCAGCATTACTCTGTGGTATGCCTCCTGTGCTGGGGAAGAGGTGGGAGAATGCAAGATAATTTGTAGGTGTACTAAGCAGTACAATGGTAATTGCATTATTAAAATCCTCTAATGTAAGACTGCCTGGAGAAAGGAAGAAAAACAGCTAAACTGCCTACTCAATATTTCTTTGTATAAACAAGACCATGGAAATGTATGCTGTGTACCATGGAGACTGGCTTATGAGAGCCTCCTTACAATCTCTGACGCTCTCTAGGGCTACATTTGATCTGTTGTTCACTCGCCTCTCTTGTTTCTTTGTTCACTGTTAGCTAGTTATTCAAAAACAGGAGTTCACGCCAGTCACAATAATGCTTTTTTACCTTTACCAAAACCACTAAATTCCCACACCAATATTTTTCAAGAATCAAAGTCAAGAATCAGAAAGAGGAAGCTGTGAGAAAAAAAAACTAGGAATATTGAAAGGATCATTTTATCAGTGTTAAAAAAAAACAACCAAAAAACAAAAAAGAGAGAGAGAGAGAAAGAGAGAACCCAACCGAAAACAGAACCATCATGTATTGATTTTGTACCACTTTTTATACACATGCCAGGTAGACACAGACCTCTTTTTACCTCTACTTGATGGCAGTCCAGACTGAATCCCTTCTTTAGGTAAACCCTCCCTCCCACAGGCCTCTTGAAGCATGCCTACCCTGTAATCATTTCAAAAGAGCACTATTCTTAAACATAGTTCAGAGCTTCAGTAACCACCTACCTTGGGACTCACAAGCCCTGTCTCTAACTCCATCCCACACTTGACTGCCCCTGTTCCTACAGAGCTGGCACTGATAGTCAAGAAGCAGGGTCTTACACCTGGAGGTGCTGCTACAGAGCACATCACCACAATGCTTCAGCAGCTGAAGCCTAAGCCACAGATTTGGCAAGTCTTACAGCCTGCTTAAAGAGTCCATTTGGAATGTGTGCTGACTGTGCCCAATGGCTTTTCTGGTTATCTGTTCATGCTGACATGTAAAAATAAAAAGTATTTTTAAAAGGTATGCCTGGAAGTCAACTAGATTTGGCCTATATCCACAGAAACTACGGTTCAGGGACTGGAAGACACCTCTGAGACACGAGCCCTAGGTATGAATAGATATGACAGTATTTGCCCAAGCCACAATCACAGCTTCCTGAGGAGACAAACCTTTTCATAAACATGCCTTTACTCCCATTACTTTCATTCTGAAGAGTCTTAAAGTCTCACTAGTTGGAAACCATCTTCTAAATTCTGTCCTAAGGTTACTCAGTGCCACATTATAGCCCTTTAAATCATTAGCTTAAATAGCTCTTCTCTTTCATCCCTAGTATTTGGTCCCTACTAAGAAAGGATAATCCTACTGCCTTCCCAATGTCCTTCTTTTGTGAGGCTAAGCAATCTAAAATCTTTTGATCTTTCTCCTCCCTGATTTTAGCAGCACTTACTTGGATCCACTCCAGCCCTGGCTCATTTCACTTGAATAGGAATGCCCAAAATTGCACAAGAAGTCTTAGTAATCCTTTGTACAATGGAGTAACACTTTTTCAAATAAAACTACACATTCACATGTAAATCAATAGTTTTACAAAGTCCATAATGTATGCCATGAATGCTGTCCCTGAGGGTCTGGTATTGGGACTGGTGGTGTTTAGTATCTTTGCTGGTGACATGGACAGTGAGATCCAATGCACCCCTGGCAAGTTATCCCATGACACTGAGCTGTGTGGTGCTGTTGGCACACTGGAAGGAAGGGATGCCATCCAGAGGGACCTGGACAGGCTGGAGAGGTGGGCCTGTGGGAACCTCATGACTTTCAGCGAGGCCAAATGCGAGGTCCTGAACCTGGGTACAGGCAATTCCAATCACAAATACAGCCTGTGAGGAGAGCGGACTGGGAGTGCCCATGAGGAAAAGAACCTGGGGGTATTGGCTGGCAAGAAGCTGAACATGACCTGCTCTTGCAGCCCAGAAAGCCAACTGTGAGCTGGGCTGTACCAAAAGCAGTGTGGCCAGCAGCTTATTTGATGCCTAACCTACTCATAAGGGTAGAGGTATGAAACAACAATACTGCTAATACTCAAATATGATAAGAAGGGAAATACTAGGTGCAAGTATTTGTGCACTTACTGTGAAACTTAAAAGTAGTTTCCATTTTTAAAACATTTTCCAGTTCTCCAAATTCTGCTACAGTAAAGCAACTCATTCTCCAAAGTGCTCTTCATAAATCGTTACAATTCTATCCTAAACAGTTTTGGAGCAGCTGTAACATTGAGAAGGCTGTGCAAATAGACAAACACCTGAAAGTCTAAAGGCTTAAAAGTCATCATTTAGGAAGACCACAGAATGAAAAAAACAACTTTTCTATCCTGTGTATGGGTCTCTCTGGGGCCTGGTGTGTCAGAGCAAAGGTTGGCTCGATCTCAGACAGTTCCTCTGTCACTACACATTTAACAAGAGCATATAAGCAGTGGGCAATTATGAAGTCATCCTTACACTGACTGGCTTCCCCCTCAGTTCTAGCAATGCAAAATGTAAGGAATGCCACAAGCTATATTCAAAGCACACTGGTTTTTATCTATGCACTTGTCCCTCCTCACACCCTGTAGGAATTCAATCATGTGCTTTCAAAAAACACCAGTTCTATTGCAGAAATATAACCTGGGAGCATCCCTCAGCAAGAAATATGTTGTGATCCTCTGCTGGAAGGGATCTATCCCTCTGTCCAGATAATGATAAATTCACTATCACTGCTGTTGTCAAGTACATTTGACCTGCTTCAAGGCAGTATTTGTTCTATCTTGCAAAGAAGCTGGGCAGAAGGTTAAAATCCTTCTTATAACCAGAGACCTAACAAATACGCAGCTTTCCTGGCTGATGGGGCCTTTTGCTGAAAGCTTGGCCAACAACAAGAGGTAATGTGGCTAAATGAAGAGAAGTTATGCAACTGTGTGCTTTTGTCAGATCACCAGTTACATGGCATAGCCATGCTTCCCAGCTTTTTTCTCAAAGGAGAACTGTTCACAGCAGCTTGCCCAATATCCTGAATAATATACAAGAGCAGGAACTGAAGAGACTTTTGAACACTTTGGGCAGTTTTAGAGGCTACCTCTGGAAGAAAAAGTGGAATTTGTCAAGGAAGTAGGTCATAGATACATTAGTGCTGCCACTTCAATCGCAAGGGCAGTTGTGTTACGAAATGCTCTGCTGGATAAGAAATATACTTTTGCATAGGGAAAGAGAGAAAAAAAATGGAAAAGTTAGGCATAAAGAATGCAGAAAGCTGGTATATTCTAATTTGCAGATTGACCAGAGTTATATAAAGTTTTCTTGACATATTGTTAAAAATGCAGTTACTGGCTTCAGAAAACAGAAGCATTTGTTCCACAAAAACTGGAAATTTTTAAACTTGGGAAGAAGAGAACTAAGTCATACCAAGGAAGATTTTATGTCCTGTGGGACTGAGTATGGTGGAAACAATCTGCAAGTTGGCTGATTGAAATGGTTATTCCAGTGTGGAGTGTTTACTCCATTTTGCAGAGCACTGGAATACTTGATCTTGAAAAAAGAGGCACAGCCTATCATCTGTGTTCATCTGTAGGTTTTAATCATACCACTATACAGAGCTTTGTTACCATGTGCTCCACTGAGACTGCTCCAGGAAGCTAAATCCACATGTCTGATTTTGCATCTCTCCGCTGTGATGAACCAAATGTTTCCTGGAACAATTTGGAGCTATTTAGGGAGTCCTGAGAGAATTACTTGATCATTTACTACTCTTGTCAAACAGAATACTTTATTTGCCTTAACTCCCACAAGCCAAGCTACAGCACATCACCAAACTGACAGTTTTCTGTACGACCACCACACATGGCAGTGCCTTAAGCACATCAGCATTTTGAACTCTGTGCATCCCTGCCTGATGCCTTTGAAACATGACCTCTGAAGTTTCATGAAGGAGGAATGCATGGACAAGATACCGCAAGAAATAAAAAAAAATTAAATATTTCAATCTCTGGCATAGAAGCCACCTGGGAAAATCTGTCAGTAAGAGGCTGACACATGATTGGAGAGGTACTTTCTTCTAACCAACAAGGGGTTAGGCCGTATGTAGCCAGGAAAATTAGCTGAGATACACCTGCTAAATTACACTGCAGGGAGAGATCACACTTCTGGAGAGACTCATAAAATAGTGCTCTCAAAGGGACTGTCCTCTCAGGGGTCTCCTGGAGCATCACTCACAGATAATGTTCCTCTTCAAATTGAGTGGCAGGTGGTCTCTGCAGGGCTCTTCACATTTCCCTTTTGATGTGTGGTAGCATTTTGTCCAAAAAATAGATTCCAGTTCTTCAACAGAAAAGTAGATTTGGATGAATTGCCCAAAGTCTTGTTCTGGGTGCATCTACCATACAGACCTCATTTTAACACCTGAACAGTTACATGTCCTGGCAGTATCCTGTCCTATGGGACATGCAAACACAGACATCAGCTCCAGTCCTAACTTCATGTCTCAGGGCTTAAAACTGCACCACTTGTTTCTTCAATGCAAAACATCATCCTTGATGCCACAAGCAGTAGAAAAGAGTCAAGCAACTCGAGAGTATGCAGCTACCAAGCATCTAGATTTAATTCATGTAGGATGCCAGCTTGAGGCAACAATGCAGTACCAAAGAATTTGTCTATGCAAGCTTTAAAGCAACACCTGCTGTGACACAGAAAGGTTGATGCTCTGAGAAGATTACATGCTGAAATTTAAAGAGCAAAATAAATTATATTGGACAAACATTTCCAACATAGCAGATGCTCTAACATGAACCAGTGAACTGGAGGTAGAAGGTTTGCAGGTCAGCTCCAACTGAACTTGTGCTTCTATAGGCAGGGAAAGAGAGAAGCAGAAAGCACACAAAGCAAATCCTGCCTGCTTTCCCCTGACTCATCTTCCCACAACACACACGCTCCCAGCACGGCTGGTGCACAGGCAGGGAAGCTGGTGTGCCATTATGATGCAACAAATTCCAGATACTGTCCACTAAAAAAAAAAATAAAAATTGGGGGATTATTGAGAAACTACATCAGCCTAGAATAAGTTGAGAACTGCTGAAGAAAACATTTTCCTTTAACAGGATGAAAAACCACGGAGCTTAAGTGCCCTAGCAAGAGAGCTGCATGCAGCTGTACACGCAGAACAACACTCCCTCGTGTGGTCTCTGAAATGAGTTCTTTCTTCCTGAAAAGCTGAATCAGAATCGCCAACAAATAGCAGGCTGGGCAAGCCTCTATCAACTTGAGCCAAATGTTGATCTCAAACCAGGAGCATTGAAAAACAATGGCAAAAAAGTCTAAACCCTTCAAGAGGGCCTACCCCATCAGAAACTTTTACTGAAACAGATACCATTGAACAGCACAGCAGATGCCCAGCTCTTTCCTCCCCAGGAGTGGTGGCTTCCAAAGTTTTTTACTTTTTCTCCCAAAATAATTTTTTTTTTTCAATTTCAGTTATTATGGGAGAACTCTGAGGTGGTCAAAAAGAAACATCTGTTTATTTCTGTAAATGAGAACAAAAGCTAGGGTTTGGAAGAACAGAACATTCTTCATATAATTTTATCCTTTTTTTCCCAAGAAGTAGCCATCTTTCCCGTAGTTAGGTATCAGATATAGGCTTTGCTTCAAGCTTAATACTTGTAGCATTTCTCAAGTGTTTTGTTCATTTTTTCCTTATCTAAAGAAATAAGGGATCCTTTTTTCCCTTAAGGGATTCTCAAGGAAAATTTAATTTGTATTCAAATACATCTAACTCTCAAATTATTAGAGCCTGTGTGAACCTTTTCTTAAATTCTGGTAAAAGTTGTTAAGCTTTGTTTCTGCCTAACAGGAAAAGAAAGCGTGAGGGAAAAAATGAGTCATCAGAGGCATCCTCATGTTCTGTATCAGTGAATCACTGAACACTCTTTGCATCACAGATGTCCCATGCAGCACCCGCAGTATCTACGACAGTTAAGAGATGCACAAACTTGTGTATGTCTGTACATAAACAAAAAAAGAATGATGTTTCCTTTTACTTGACAAAGCTGCATACACACACTCCTCTAATCTCGGTCCAGTGAAGTTTATATCTGTATCATCAGCCTTCTTGAAAACTACAGCTTGAATAATGATTAAGCAAAACATTTTCAAACTGTGATCCCTACGTTTGCAGCAAACATGCTGTAAAAGACACGTGTCCTGACGCACAGGCCTCAGCTTTTTGGTCAGTTGAAATTAACACATCTCCACTGGTACATGCTGTAATCATGTCCTGCTGTTCCATTCAGAGTCACTGCAAAACACCATGTACAAGCCCCCAGGAAGTAAGGAAAATCACTCAGAAGAGTTTTTTTAATTAGCAATTTTTGAAAAATTAGTCATTATTCCATCACAAAGAACAGTCACTGACAACCTTTAAAGTAAAGCAGTGTAATGTTCTAACTCCCAATCACCACTTGTCTCCTTATTCCCATACATATAAAGAAATATCACATAGCAAATTGTAGCTTTTTGCTTTCAAAAAATCTCACATACACCCACTGCCTTTACAGAAGCAGCTTTAAAAGCGAATCTGATGGCTATGGCATGACTCTGAGGTCGAAGGCTGAAAAAGAAGTTGCTCAGGAACTGATTTGCTCACTGAAGCATTAGTAACAAAGCAAGAGAGGCTTCTCTGATGTCCACCTGCTTTCTTTTGACCATGACCATGCCTGGCTCCTGCTGACAGGGCAGCCACTCCGTATCCCAGCCCTGCAGTCCCCATTGCCCACACCAGGAGGAACCCCAGAGTTGCAGTGGGGCTGAAGAGAGCAAACCCAGGAGATGAAAAACAGTACTGGAAAAATCCAACCTGATGCAGTGGAGCTGTCAAAACATTCATGTGCTATGGGGTGATATTTCATGAGCCTGCAACTACAGCTTCAAACAAGCCAGGTATACACAGAGTTGTGTGGCCCCTCGGCATCAATTCGCTGGGCTGGCAAAGGCTGCATTTTCCCTGAGAGGATTCATTTTTCCAAAATCTGGGCAGCACTGACCCAGGCCAGCTTATGACTAACAGTGCGGCTGTGAGCCACCATGGATGCGTCTCCCTCGCAACACAACAGAAACAGTCAGATTGCCAACAAACATTGAGTGAAAATAATTTTATCTCTTTTCACCTGCCAAGCAATCAATTACTTGAAAAATTAATTTGTTTTGCAGCAGCTCATGAGCAGACCTGAACAAAGTCTTAGACCAGACAGAGAACACAGGCAGCACTCTGGGATGGGACACTATCCATGTCAGGGTGGGCTGTTCCACTTGGGTTCATGTGGTAATCGCATATCCTTTGAACAGAGAGAGACATAGATCTTCCAGGATTTTCCTGGGAAGCGGTGAGAAAGCTGTGGGAAAGCTCAGAGAAAGAATTAAAACAATTATCTCAATCTCTGCACCTGGCAGGAAATCTCTGTCAAAGATGTTTACAAGAAGGAGTTGTCCCTTCTTGACCAATAGGGGAGAGAAGATTCCTAAAGGCCAACCATTGTTTCTATAAGAACTGTGTATTTCTAATAAAAAAGTGCGTTTTCGTGCCTTCTGATGATGGAGTCTCTTATCACCTTTGTCTATCCCCGATATCCCTTCGGTGAGAAGTTCAACCAGAGCTCACAGCTCCAGCGGACCTGGCAGCAAACCAGACAGGCACTGTCCAACTAAAATCCCACCCTTGCAGGTGAAGGCAGTGGTGGAGGAGGAACCAAAGTTATTGAACGTGACAGCCACCTTCAACACACCTGTGCTCCTTCCCTGGTGCCTCTGCTGCCTTCAGCAAGCAGCACGAGCAATCCCAGTGACTCTGCAGGAGCCCTGGCAGTTCTCCCATGGAAAACCATGGAATGCCACTCACAGCTGGGGAAAGGGAAGCTTCAGGCAACATGCAGAGAGCTTTACACTTCTGTCAACTGGACCTTGCCAAGCTTCCTCCTTTGTGAATGTCTTTAACCCCTAATTTTCCTGAGAATCTCAGGACTGATGACACATTATGTGACACCTAAAAGGACATACACTTCACTACAAGTACCTAATTATAGTGTACCAGTCATTTGAGAACATACTAGTTCCTGATAAGATCTCAAGATATCAAAATGTATTTATGAATCTCAAGGAAAAAAAATCTCACGTATTTTTCCAGTTTTCTTACAGAAAACCAGATTTGAGGTCAAGGATGGAGGCATTGGAGAAATATATTACGGACAGCAAAATTAAATTATTACTTTTTTACGTGTTTCATTTTCTCTTTTATATAGAAGGAATTATGAAGTACATAAAAAAACATTTCAAAATAAGATAACATTTATCATATTCAATGAAAAACAGAGGTTTAAAATAATGGAATAATGGAATTTAATATAATCCATAAACTTCATTTCAGCACAATTTAAAAATGCAGATTACCTTAAGAAGAAAACGAAATTGGCAGGAAAAAAATTAAGATATCATAGTAAGAAAATAGCAAGATAATGAATTAATATAGAAAATGAACAAAACTCTTATTTTCTTCTCAAAATTAGTGGGTTTGCATCTTTATTAGTAAGAAATCCTTATTTGCATTTTCTTTTTCTTTGTTCAGAAGCAGACCATATTCCTTTTCTCCACTGGATGGCACTACTACCTAGAGTAATGTAAGTAAAGCACTACCTGGTGATGTGCTTGACGACCACATGAAGTTGCCATAATGAAGTAAATGTCTATCACACCTTATTGCTCTGAATTTACAGAATTAAACCACCTAAGACAACCTGAGACATCCATCCTGAGATGGTCTAAGCTGGTCTGCTAGACCATCAAAGCTAGTCTGCTGATGTGCAGAACTACCCCTTCTTAGCCAAATAGTCATGTCTGATAGTTTTGGAATGAATATTACTGTAAAAAAGACATTTCAGCTTAATTTAATTCATTCAACTGTGTTTGCCAATGCTGAATCATCTCTACAAAGAATAAATCCAGAGGGATGGATTAATATAGTAAACAGATTGTCATTATATTTGAAACAGAGAAATACAAGAAGAAAATTTGGATATGAAATAACTTAAAACTTCTAGGTTTGAAACAGCATTTGAGCTCTAGCAAATATCAGTGTTCAAGCAGTTAAGCAGTCCCAATGAAGTGTGCCACAAGCTTACCAGTACACCTTGATGAAATGTGATGAGGGTATCAGAAATAAAGGCAAGAGAGTGGATGTTATTGTGTGCTGCACATGAACAAGATACCTGGGCTCTACAGAGCATCCATAAATCCCACCACCATGTGCCATGACCCTTCTGCCTGTTTTCCTTCCAGTGTAGGGAAGTGTAGGGAAGGAGGAAAGAAACTTAAAATCCAGGTTAGGTGTCAGTTGGCATGAAGGAGGTAACTGGTGTGCACACATGAATGCTGGGTTGGGAAATATTTGGGGTCATTGTTTAGACAGCCATGCAGCACTACCAGGAAATACATGAGGAAAAGGAAAACTTCTCGACAAGCTCTCTTTCCCCCAACTTTTGCAAAATTAAAAAGTAGGCGGTCAGTAGTAAAAAGATCAATCCAGTTGTTATTCAAGAATTCATATAAATAAATGAATATCTAGCAGATAGAGGGGGTTAGATTATAGGATAACAGTCTAAAAAGATTTTCTGATGTTGTTAAGGATATAATTTTAATCTGGTTTGCCTGCAAGTCTTAGACCATGACCCCTGAGCTCTTTTTGTTTGGTTATTCTCTTTCTCTACTGCTTTTCCCCACAAACACTGCTGTTGGCCTCTGAAATAGACTGTCGTTATGTGCACACACCTACTGCACATCAGGCTTTCATCCTTGAAGGACTTGCACACAGTTATGACAGGACAGTGAACCCAACACTTTTGGCAGCTCCCTCATTGTGGAGTTCTGTTCTCATCTTACTCTTTTGGTTCCAGGCCTTATGCCAGGCTTGAGCATCTCCACAGCTGGGAGGAGGAGCACAGAGGAACCTGTCCTGACCAACCCTTCTAGGAAAATAAAACCAAAATCCAAAACCTTCCTATATCAACCTCGACTCCTCCGAAATAAAAAATCCAAAGACTCTCATGTCTTCAGCAGTGCCCTCTTCAGCAATGAGAAACCTTCCCAGGATTAGGGCCATTTACATTGCACAGCACCTTTCTTCTTCTATTTATTCCAGAAAAATCCACTTGAAAGGATTTACAGCCCAAACTGAGAGGCCTGAGCATGCCCAAGCTGCTCCCACACAGCATTCCTGTCCCCCACCCCTTTGCATGCACAATGGACAGGGCTGCCCACGCCCATCCCTATGCATGTGCAAAGGGAAGCTCAAAACACAATGTGCAGTGCATTTCTACACTGCTGAATTAATGTAAACATAATTCAGAAAAAGAGAAACTTCTTTGTGATATGGTCTACCCACTACTTCCTTTGCTCTGGTATTCCCTCTATGAGCATGTACATTTTGGGTAAGAACTTGATTAAAGAGCCAAATTTGTCTTTCCCTGAAAGGTTTGTATTTAAAACCTCACCACAGAAACAAGGATGGAATTCTTTTTCCTCCTTTCACTTATATTTAGAATCCACATTTAATCTAATTTTGTTGCTTCCTGAGACTTCATGATTTTTGTTTCTATTCATCTCTGGACTAGCTTCTAGAAATTGTGGTCTTTGTTCTCTAACAGGAGGCTAGAATAGGTGGAATGAATTTTTTTCAATAATGATTGTTCCTTTCAATAAAGCAAGTTACATATTTCATTTATGTCACCAGGACAAAGTTATTTTTATAATGTGATTGTTATTCAAAAGTAACCAAAAGAATACAATTGCCAAATCCCGTTTATCCACTTACTGTTTTTAATGGTTCATATAAGCTTCCTACCTAAATTTACCATCTTAACAGTACTGCTACTTTAACAATTTGTCCAGTGTTAGCCTAACCCAATTTTCTCCGGTGATCCAAATCCTGAAAAAAGAGGCAAAAAGGAGAGAAAAAAAGAGAAAAAATCTAATATCAGGTATCCTACACACATACACTTTTTTCAATCCATTTAAAAAAAATTTTTATTTCACAAAATTTGGAAGAAAAGCTCTAGTGAGAAGTAAAAATAGCAACCACAAGAGCCAAATCTATCACCAAGAGAAGAACCTCTTCCACTCAAATGTGTTTTGGACCAGCACCTTATGAAGGTGCTTTCTGTAAGTTCATCTCCATTCATGCATTTGGGCAATGGTTTGGGTTTGGCCAACATACTCAACTTCCTGCTCCTTCACCCTATCAATCACATCAAAGAGACAATGTCACCTGCAGAACTTGGCCATACCTTTACGTAAGGCAGAGAAGGTTTTTTCCTCCTTGTTTCTCACTCCCAAAATCTTGGGCTAGAGCCCCACTGTGGGGATGAGCTCTTAGGAGACAGAGCCAGTATTTTTGGCACATACCGTGGGTGCCAGAACTGCATTTCTGGTCGTGCTGAGGCAAGTGATGTTCCCCACCACTCTTGAAAAGATGTTGCTCTCTATTTTAATGAGCATACAAATTGAGCAATTTTCAGCTCCATATACCACGTTGTGTATGAGTTAGCAAGTAGAAAAAATTTCCTGCTACAACACCTAGACTGACTAACTCACATGCAGCTGCAGCTGCACTGCTGTGTCCAAAAAACATCTTGCCATATCCAAGAAAGGCTGGGTTTAAAATGCACTCAGGCCAGTAGGTCTGAGCTGTCTTTTTCCTCATATGAGGGATTTGCAAATAATTCTACAGATCTCTTGTAGGCTATGCACACATCAGAGAATGTGCACTGCTATTAATTGCTATATCCTCTTTGTAAAGCAGCCTGTCAACAGGGGACTTGATGCAGAATTTGATTCCTTCACTTGACACTTAATGGCACATTCTGTCATGCATTTTTGATTGATTTAAAAAATACAGCAGATATATCCCATCTTACAGTAGAATTCACCAACAAACTCTAGGTATTAAAGATCTACACACACCTCCTCTTTGTAAAACAATACATTGTGACCTTCTCTACTTGCTTCCTATCACTGTGTAAACCCTTGTGCTCAGCTGTATACAAACATTAAGTCACTGAAGGCAACTGGAAGATCCTGACAGCCACAACCAGCTGCAGCTGAGCTATTCCAAGACACAACTACCTATCAAAGGTAAGAACAGGTTAGACAATCTATTTCAATTCTTAACTATCCTTATGATCAGAGAAATACTGATGTTTACATGTCTCCCTTTCATTCTGTTTTGGAGAGTCTTATTTCCTGTGGACGCAGAGAATTATATTGCCTCTTAGCCTGTGGTTATATGTAAGAAACTTGGAGTGTTTCTCTTGCATTTTTCTGTAAATTAAACAAACACACTCCTTTCAAACTTTTAAAATACGTAAAAATGTGTAAACTTTTGGTAGATCAGAACCACCTCAAGATGGTTCATATAGTTCTTGATGAAGGATGCCCAAAATTGGACATGATACTTTTTCAGTCAAGCTTCAGCAGAGCTAAGCAGGGCAGGCAGGTGACTTTGCATACAGCCTCGTATACAGCAGTCCTGTTTATGCCCACTGGGTGGTTTTGCTTCCAGCACATGCCACACTAAACCACAGATTAAATGCAAGGCAACAATGATCACCACATGTCTCTCTGCAGATTGCCAAGCGAACAATTCATTCCCTAACATGGGGTGTGCCCTTGATAGCTCATAAACAAATACAGAATTTTGTACTTGACTTGCATCTTATTTCAGACCCAGCTAAGAAAAACATGTTTTAATCCCATTCTTCAGCTTTTGTAGAGTGATTCCTCTCTTCCTTTGGCATTGGCTGCACAATGCTAAAATAAGGAACAATTTATTCTCTTATTACAACTTAGTCTCTACTTCACTTTCCAAGTCATTAATAAAAAAGGTTAATTCATATTGGATGGTGACAGATGTGTGGCTCAGTACACAGGATTGACTTGACTTCTTGTTCAGTATATAATTCATTTTACACTTGCACAGACAGTTTACTGTGGTTATGGTGACACGGCACACCTAACTTCCACAATTCCTGTGAGTACATCTTCTGTTCTTGAAAATTAGCTCTTCTCAAAAAAAAAGGATTAGGTTATTTTCCTTTTTTTTTTTTTTTCTTTTACATACTCTTTCCTCCAATACATGCTCAAAGCCCTCAGGTCATAGAGAAACTCAGTTAATGAATTCATATTGCCTAGACCACATTTTTTTACCTGTTCTTAAAATTGAGTACTATGTTTCTGGCTGTATGTTTCTTTAAGGACAGTCACCAATTTAAATGACTTGATAGTCATTAAAAATCCTTGTCAGAACTACTATTTCATTCACTTTAAGATTCTGGCAATAATCAGAGAAACACTCCCTTATTCACTCACTTGAGTCCTCTTGGCTGTGCTATTTTCCACTCCCAAGCTTCACTTTCAGTAGTCCTCTTTCTTTCAATGAACATCACTGACAGCTGGAGCATATTTTTCATTTAATCATTTTGGTTCTTTACTCTGCTATCTCTGCAGAGCAAATGCAATCCCTTATTTTCTAAAAAAGAACTTTACTATTGGCACATCTCTTTTATGGTAATCAAGCAGGACTCAGGTTTTTTTTACTATGGGTCTGTTTTTGACTTTTAGATACTACTTTATTGAGGCTTCTGTTCTTTTTTCTAATCTTTGTGGAAAATGCACTGCTTGCTTCTAACTACCTCAAAAGTTCTTTGTTTGACCGGGCTGAGTAGGCTGCTCTGCAAGCATTTCTCCTCAATTTGAAATACCACCTCCAGTTCCTCTGTAACATTAACACTATTCACCAAACCACACGGTATTAACAGCTTCATTGGTTATTTGGTGAGAGCCTTTTACATCTAAGAATAGTTAAAAATCAGTTTTTCCAGAGATGAGGGAATGAAGAGTTTCCCTGGGCTCATATCCATATTGGCACTCATATCCATATCATATCCATATCCATGAAGCCTGTGTCCTTTTTGCTCTGCCACTTATTGGCTTTTCTGCCCTACCTTTCAGATAAAACACTGACATTTTTCTTTCAAAATGTTTTTGTCTCTCGCTCTGATCAAACAGTCAAAATGAGACAGCAGCCCACCACCTATGCCAAAAGCAAAGAAGAAATTAGTATTAAAATCAGTTCTTTTGCTCTCATAATGTCTTTTTTTTCTCCAAAAAACAAGTAACTCTGTAAGAAAATACAAGGAAGAAACATTTATTTCAAGACAGCTGACTGCTCTAACCTTTCTAGCTAATGTCATCCTCATTTTCGAAGTAAAAATTCAAGAAATAGAATCTCAAGCAAAGGCTTAAGCAGTTTCTGTGACCTTTCCTTTATGTCAACCCCTTCATCTCCAGCCAGCAGGAAAAGCTCCCATCACCTTCACCCAGGGAACAAAACCACAAATTCACCGAGTGTGCTCTGGGACAATCTCTTTGCTCTCCTGGGCTGCTCAGAGTGTGACCTCTCCAAAGGATGAGTCCCTGCCAGATAGAAACCAGGTTCTGTGCTCCATCCAAAGGAAGGCCAGCACAGGAAAAGCTTTGAAAGACAGCTTTATCAAAAGAAAATTGCATCAAATGCACTCTAAGGGACTCTCCCAACAGCTTCCATAGGAATCAAGGGTTTGTGTGACAGAAAACAAACAGAAAGTCACATTAAACACTAAGAAAAATTATATTTAAAAATCCAGAGGTCAGGTGTTATGGATTTGCAAAGGAGTGACCCAGAGGATGATGACAGCTGCCCCTCAGCAGCAGGAGACTTTTTCAATAATACACATTTTAGGATAATTTTATATTAAAGTAAAATACGTTTTCAAGAATTCAGGCACTACAGGGGATGAGTTTGCAACTGATTTTGTTAAGAATCACCTTTCTTTTCTCAGGCTTTTTTGTTGAACTGAGATAGCATTTCACTATCCTGCAACACTACTTTTAGAAATTATCCACCACTGATATAAAGAAATAAAGGACTTTTATCTTGCCTTTATATTAATGTCTTAATCTTGTCATTTTGTGAAAGAGATATCAAAACACGGAAGAATATCCCAGGCATCTGTGACTCTTCAATATTAAATGATCCTTTTGTGAAGGTTTTATCTTAAACAGTATCTGTTTCAAGAAAATGCTAATTTCCTACTCAGAAGCCAGTTCTTGTTATCATTTTATAAACATGGATTTTGCAGATCTTTCAAAGCAAGATTCTTCTCTTTGCACTTTTCTAAATTAGGCCAGTACTGCTAGATGTTATCTGCAGGATATGTACAGAACACTCCCTTACTGCACCTTTTGACCTGCATCATTATAAGTTTTCCTCTTAAATATCTACTATTTGCTATCTCTGTACACATACTCATGCTTTACTGCACTCATGTTGTACTGTGTAGCTGCCCTTCAAAGCTGTGAATAACCAAAACGACTTTTAGGCAGTCCAGACCAAGCAAGTATAATGTTTCACTGATCAACACCAGAAACTGAGGTGTGAACAAATACAAGCTTGTGGATTACAGATATTTTATATTCCCAACAGCCTCCACTAAGTGAAAGACACATTGCCACACCTTCTCAAGACTATAATTCTCCTACAGCTACATCGGGGCACAGTTAAAATCATTTACAAAGTCTTTTGCTGATCTGAAAGAGTAGTTCTCACATCCAGCAAAACCACAAAAGACCTTGAGGGTTCAGGCTAGACTACAGACCAGGTGCCTTCCACCAACCATAACTGCCCCAGTGGTCACTTCCTTCCTGAATGGAAGAAACGCAGTAAACGCCACTGATGCTGTTTTACCCAGGAGCTACCTGGTCCATAAAGTTGGAGGAGAAAACTCCTTTCAGCTCTTCCCTATTCACATGCAAACCTCATCTAGGCTCTGAAAATAACCCATGAAAGTCAGCCTGTGGTTAGGCCAAAGGGAAGATGAGATATTGGCAGACACACCATGTCCCTCAAAGCACAGCATCTGATTCTTGCAGCGATGGGCTAGGAACTGCCCTGTCAGTTCTCTGAAAAAGGGTTTTCCAACATGACAGGCCACTGGCATGCTGAGCCTTACAGGCACAGTCACTCAACAAAGCAGAACACCAGGATCTTCACACCAGCGAGAAACCAGAACCACAGCAAGAGCTAAAGAGGCTTGGTACACATCCCACATTTAGAAATTATTTCTTGGGGAAATAAACTCTTAAGCAATTTATCCTTTGATATTTGGCTCACAATTCTCCATGGAATCATAGGTACTATGGAAACTAGTACAAATAATCAGTAAAAAAAATGCATCTGTTTCTTACACAATGTTTCTTACACAGTGTTTCTAGCATGAAACCAAGCTTGAACTTAACAGATGAGTTCTTCCAATATGGGATCATTTTGTGGATTTATCTCCCAAATGACCTTAAATGCTTTTATATTTTCCATGACCAAATGAGTGTTTATATTTAAACCTCCTCACTCTCTCTTCTTGATGGCAGCCAATTTTGGAGGAAGCTGCCCCATTTTAAAATGCGATAAATTCTGTACAAGAAAATATTTTCATCTGATTCAGAAACTCAGGGATTGTTACACAGCTTACCTGAAAACATGAGGAATAATTAGATAGCTGCTACAAAGAATACAGTTTTAGCAGTAACTTATTTGTCATAAGAACTCAAGAGTTAAAATTAAACTCAGAGGTTTTTCAGATTAAGTTCTGGGAGATAATGTAGTAAAGAAAAGGGGTGATAGCAAAATGTCTTCAATTATTTTCTGCTGTGATTATGATAAATGTGTGCTTTTAAGTCTCATGAATAATCTCTGTGAATAGAAAAGGATGAGTCTAAGTCTGGAAAATTTCCAAGTGTGTCTCTCCCACATCCTTTCAATGTTTCAATTTAACAAAAACACCCACACATACATACAGGAGGTCTACTTCCATACTAATGAGTAAAAGTACTCACCAGCAATCTAAAAGAGCCTTCTTTAATGGATCCAATGAAGCTTAAGCACAACTACCATTAATTTAACATTTGGTCATTTTCTTGCCAGCATTCTGCCATCACTAACATCAATATCTCTTTAATGACACACAAGTTCTTCTCGTAAGCAACTGAACTAAAGTATACCACGATGAGAGAGCAGTTTTTAAACCAGTCAACTTTTTGCTTCCCAAGAGTTCAAGGACAGGATGTGATATCCCTTCTTCTGTCATTTCTTAAGAAAATTCAAAGCAAAGAAAGCTCCTCAGAGCATCTCCAAAGTGTTATCCTAGCATTCTTTCTTCATTCTGTACATATTTAATGTTGTTTCTACAGAGCTGAAAAACCATTGCCAAACACCAAGATTGACTTAGGGCCTAATCCTTCTCTTGAGGAGGGCAAAATGTTGTTGCCTTGCCTTGCCTTTGCACCAGCTTCCAAAGGGACCCAGCCTGTAAGATTGGTCCTCAAGAGTGGAAGCCCTAAAAATCCAAAAAGGCAATGTTGTAAAACAACAGCCATCTGGGGAAAAACCAGCACAGAAAAGACTCAAAGCAATAGGCTGAAATCAAAAGGCCCAAGCACAACCTGACCCTGCCAAAGGTGAAATGGATTATTAGTACTAATCCTGGCCAGACTGTGCATTGGCTTTGTTGATATTTTCTTGAAGAAAAGCAACTGTCCTGTACATATTCAAAAATAAAGGGACACGCTTTATTTATTTTTGCCACTCTCCAGGAAAACTTTGTTTCATTATCCCAAAGCCACGAGTCCAACTTAGTTTCTAATTCAAGGAGAAATGCTTATTGTATACAAAGAAGTAAAGGGGGAAGACCCAAACATACACTGTCTGCAGTGATCCCTTTCCAGTGCATTAACTCCTCTCCTGCCAGGAGTCCTGAAGCTTCCTGAGACATAGCTCCAGAGAAAAACAGAGGATAAAGGATGATAGGATTTCCCTTTATAAAAATCTAGGACTACGGAATAAATTCCTTCATGGGAAGAGCACGCTGGCAGCACAACCTATGTTGTGGCCAGAAGCACAGACACTGTGGCAAGAGACAGCACAATGTGGGCTGCTGAGCAAATGACAACCAAAACAAGAAAGCCCCCACAGATCTGCAATTCCAGCTGTAATATTCACGGAAATGTCATGCCTACAAGCGTCTGTGTAGGTCTTATTTTAAGAAGTGCACACTCAGTTTTACAAGAGAAAGTACAAGGGATTTCTGGCTTAAAGAATAAAAAAGAGTCATTATACTTGCTTGAAGGGAAAGCATGATTATGATTGTTTCTTAGACTGTAAGGTGTCTAAAGACAGCAAATGCTTTCTTAGACCAGTTTCTAGGTCACCCTTCCTGATCAGAAAACATGGAATCTTCTTGGCAGATTTCATGCATTTGGCCTCCTTCACTTCCACTCTCCTCTGAAACTCTTCAACTTGGAGCTACCAAATGTGAAATACATGTTACTTACATAAAGTATTACTGGAATATGCGTGCAGATGAAAAAGCCAAAACCAAACCATTCCTTTGTTGTCATTTTTAAGAAGTCCTTCATCAAGGACTGACAGGATAGGATTCAACCTCACAAATCCAAGCTGCTCATCAAAGGCTTTTTAAAGGCAAGAGCAACACTTCCAGGATATTACTCATCCCATTCTTTAGCAGGTACAAGAAGTACTCATGTTGTTCTCCCCACAGGATTGACTGCAGAGAGACCCTGGGAGGATAATGCCCATGTAGAGATTTACATTGAGAACATCCAGAATTAGACTAGACAAGCCTCTACCTTCCAAAGTCAAGGAGAAGGGAAGAAAAAAGGACTTGGGATAAGAAGGGTGCAGCTTGAGCCTGGGGACGAGCTGTTTTCAGAGGGTCAGGTTGGTATGGCTGTTCCCACAATGAAGCCAGTACATCCAGCTGGAATCAGAGAACCCAACACACCAGCACAGGGGCGGCCTCCAGCCATGGCATCACAGCAGTAATGGTTTGCCTTGACAATGCTAAAATCAGCACTTTATTCCCAAGTACTGGCTGTCTTCTCCCATGTGGCAGAACACTTTGCCCTCTTCCTTGGAAACAAAAGATTTTCCTCCAAGCCTCCAAGCAGGTTACTCTGAAGATACATCCCCACTGCCTTATCTTAAAGACACAGGCCCCCAGTGAGGAGAACAGGTTCAGCTAGGGACACCAGCAAAAGCTTTGATTTTTAGTGATTAAGGGATTCAGGCGTGACATTTCCTACTCCCAGTTCCATCTCATCCCTTTCAAATTAAGGACTGGATTCAATCACTGGCTTATTTTTAGAGGCATTTAATCATAATAAAAAGTAAACAAAAAAAACTGGCGATGAGACAAGCTCTGCAGCCTGCCTTCTTCCTCAACCTTGCTACAACTCATTAGAAGGCAGCTCAGTTCAGTTGTGAAAATGCCAGTACCTATTCTGATGCAATGCAGAAACCTGCAATGCATCCCCAGCCCTCTAGACAGCAATGAGAACAGTTCAAAATTAAAAAGAAGCACAAGACACGTTCTTACAATTATAAGTAGCTACAACAGAACATTAGCAAATGCTATTTTAAAAAAATCTGATATCACACTCACCCTACAGAAGGTCTTAGAATTACCCTGTTACCCAATTCTGAATACAGTGTTTTAAAAACAAAGTGTTAGGCTTATTGCCTGAGTCCAAATATTTGTTTTTTCTAAAAAGGGCCTGAGAAGCCAAGAAAATCAATTGCTTTAAGTTTCTGTTGGAGACTAGAAAGAATTTGAAGTTCAGAACAAATAGGATTTGTCACATGATGTAGAAGAAAAAGGAAAGCAGAATAATAAAATGCAACATCAGCATCTCCCTGGGAGAATCGGAGTTTTTGCATCATGTTCTTTCTAGTTCCTAATTTCAAGCTGTGTCTTTTGCATAAAAAATTTAGTATGATCATTCTTACCAGCTTTGGCAGGAAATTCAGTTCAATCAAATGACTACTTATGATCGTCTTTGACCAAAACCATGACTAACATAGAAGAACCCAGTAATAATATTTTGATGATTTTTAGGAATTTCTTACATGAAAGGGAGGGGACCAGAGACAGGGGAGATGATTAAAGAGTGTGCCATCTAATGAAATTAAAATTGAGAAATATCTGTGAAATGGAGTTGAACCTCAAAGTATAACATGTAAGAAACAAAATACCTTTACACTTATGATACTGGAATTTTGGAAGGCAGACAACTTTTCCCTGGGGAAAAGTTGATGAATTCTCATCCCTGGAGAAGCACCTGAGGCCATCACAGTGGAGTCCACACTGCTGAGACTGGCAAAGGAAACAATCACTGACCCCCACCAGCACTGTCATCTGTGCCACACTTGTGGGCAGACCCTTCTGACAGGCCACTGCTGGAGAAACCATCAAGCACATGATGCACTTTGAGCCTTTCCAAGCCACCCTCTCTCTGCTCTCTTTCCTTCACCTTCCTTATGGCAATGCAGCAGGAGTCAGGAGCGGCTGAGCCCAGCATGGGTTCGTAGCTTTGGGCACAGCCCCCAGCTTCACCCTCGGCCCTGCCCTGCCTCAGCAGCACAGGCAGGCACCAGACACTGGCACCTCTTTGTGCTGCTGAGGTAGCTTTGCAGTTATACTTAGAAATTAAAAACATAATCACCATTCAGTTCTGGAGACAGAGTGATCTTAAATGCCACTGGGAACAAAAAATGATGCTCTTATGGAAAAGAAAGCTGCACACCACTACAGGGTGAAATCACGAGGATGCAAGGCATAAAACCAGGCTGTTGGTGACAGGAATTTTCAGCATATCCCCTTCAGAACTGATTAAAGATGTTCAAAGCACAGAGTTAATTCAGCTTCAAAATATGACATGCTGCTTTCTTGCAAACATTTCCATTGAATATTTTCCTGATCTCCATCTGCATGCCAAATGGGATTGCTGTCAATCTCACTGAGCAGCAGTAACTAACTTTTCCTTTCTAGCTCCTCTCTCCTGAAAGATTGTCCTATCCAGTAAGTGATATTTGGCTTTAAGCTGATTGAAAAAGTCTGTACTTAAATATCCAGGACTTCTGAAAGAGTCTTAAGAATTCAGAGAGGAACTACAGTCAAGCTGTCCTTAGTGGAGACTGTCCTCTGCAGGATGGCAGCACCAGAGGGTAAAACTTCTAATATCAAAGGAAACAAATTTCTTCCCCCCTCCACATCTTAACAAAATAAATAAAATAAAACCTGAGCAACATTAAACAAATACCAAGGGAGAAGGCATACCCATTCTGTAAGCCACAGATTGGTATTCTGTTTGCAGTATGAGCCTTAATGAAAAAACACACTTCTCATGTGGCAGATCCTAAATAGCTATCACTTCCAAGCAAGCCTTTTTGACACCATGCTCTTTTTGAGGTCCAAAAATTTACTATTATTGGTGTGCTACACTCCTATTACCAAGAATTAATGTTCTCTGGTCCTTTCTGTATCCAGGTGGTGAAAAATTTTCTGCATTTCCTTAGCCAGCAAAGCTTATATGGATGCCTTATTTATTTCCTCTCATCCTTCACTGGTTTCTGCTGTCTTCCTGCAAATTAAGGAAGATTAGAAGCATTTTAACAGTAGTGGAAGATTTCCATAATTTTTCTTTAATACAAAAGAGTCATTAGAAAGAGATAATAGCCGTCTACAAAGAGAGTTGTAAATCTAGGACTGCTCAGCATCCTAATGAAAACAGAATCCCAAAGGCATTATCTTAATGCTTCTAAAACTGCCTCCCTCTGTTTTGGGAAGGAAACCCACCATACCAATCACAGCACTTTACAGTTACTGTAGAATTAAACAGAAGGACCACCCGTGGTTGCAAGTGCCTGAAACAAAGCATTCAGCAATACATGACAGCTAAAATTAAGCTCCTCCTTCTTGTTATTAAAATGCAGTACACATGAGAAATATTTTATTTTATTGTCTGCTTCAGAAAGACGATAACAGTCAATTTGAAATTTGTAAGCTCTAGTATGGTAATCCAGTTTATCCTCCTGTTCACCATCAGTGTTGATTAGACCCAAAGATGGGAGATAAGAAAAAAAACACAAATGTAATAAAATGGGAACCAGTGACTCACCTTGGGTACCAAGAGCTTGTGGAGAGGAAAAAGGTGGAAGCTTAATGCTAAACAAGTTCTGAGCCTTCACAGTAACTTCTGTTATTGAATGTGCAGAACATTACACAGTTAAATGATTTTATTTTCCTATACAGGAGTTATTGCAGTAGCCACAAATGAAGGGAAGTGCATATGGCAGAAGAAGATGAAGTATGATATTATCAAGAATTGGTGCAGAAATTTGACATAATACATAAACAAGCTATTTAACTTGTGTGTAATGGTAGCAAATTGTTACAGCTCACCTGTACTTACAACAGGGACAGTTGTAAGTGATTCACCTTGCTCTGCTCCATGTCCCTCTAACAAAATATAGCTCTTGCAGACAACACCTTTTTTTTACAATCATGATGTTTTTCTGGGAGGAAAGACAATGTAAGAAGAAGATGGTATGAGCAGCTTAGATTTCTTCTGAGCCGAACTCAGGAATCATTTGCTTTGTTCACTCCTCACCCTTGTTGCTCTTCTTTTTCCACCCCCCACCCAACAGATAACCTATCAGTACTTAAACAAGAAAGCAAAGAGGAGTGGGAATGTCTTTGTAATTGAGGTCTTTTGTAAGTGTGTTTATTTTTTTCCCAGCATGTTTATTTTAAATTGCCTTAAATGCTCAGCAAGATCATGTAACTGCTGGAGCCCAGCCTGGCAGCAGGGGCACCTTGCAGGGCAGCAGGGCTGGGCTGGCAGCGTGAGATGCTGCAGCAGAGCAGCGTGCACAGGGCTCCCTCACTGTGGGACAGCATCTCCACTGCCGCCAGCAGCTAAAGCTGTGTCTGCATATGGGACAGTGACAGAGGCAGCGTCTTGTGCACAGAAATCCTGAATGGGAAGGTCCAGCATTCACCACACAGAGATGGATTTTGTGGTCAGTGCCATTTCCAGCTGGAGGGTCAGTGTTGAGGGCAGAAGGACACCACAGCTGTAGCAGCTTCTGCCAGAGGTGTTCCCCGTGCTTTTTTCCTTTGGGTGCCAAGCATATACTGGGAGATTCTCCTGTCCGCACCATGGTCCATGGTTCCTCCCCTTCTCTGTCACACAAGCTTACTGCCATCCCAAAGGGTGGCACCTCTTTAAAACCACATGAGATCTTAGCATTGGGTTTCACAGTGGCATTCACAGGAGTCAAGCAAGTTATAAACACAAGGAGAAAAGGGGAGAGAAAGACCTTCCCCAAGAGCACACTACAGTTGTCTCTCCCAGTAAATACTAAGCTGTGCCTGCCTCTGTTTTTCATCCCACTTAAACTTGTCACTGCCTTGCTTTCTAGATTTCTAGGATTACACTGAATATGGTCACTGATGCCCTCTAAGGGATTTTTGTAGGGATCCTACTATTAATAGAGCAATTTGCTTCCTCCTCAGAGTCAGCCTGAATGCCCCTCAGCAGCGAGGCACTCGGGATGGAGCACGCTGCACCTCGGAGAACACAGCACCTCTGTGATCCCTGCCAAAATCCTCTGCCTCAAACTAACCAGAGCTCATCCCTGCTGTCATGGCTGCACCCTAGTCTGCAGAGAGAGAGAAAACACCTACATGGAATCTGGCATGTAGGTTTGAGGGAAAGCTAGAATCTGGCCTCTCTACTGGGACTGGGGTGTGGTCTCTCAACATTGCATTCACACCATGTAGAAAAAAACCAAAGAATCCAAACCAAAACTTTCAAAAGACAACTTGCATTAACCCAAAAAGCACAGGTTTTGTAAGTGGAAAATCTCAGAAAAAAAATTTCTTTAAAAATACCTCCATTTTCTCAAGAACTTTTCCCAATGGCCTGCAGCATTTGGCAGCAGGTTCCTGATAACAATGAGGGTCCCTGTCACTACATTTCCCTCCATGAGAGGTATCTCAGAGCATAAGGATGGCTGGGAATGGGGACCTTTTCCCTTCCACCACACAAAACACCTTTCTAGGTCTATAACACCATGGTAAGCAGCAGGGTCACTTTTTTCTCTAGCAAAAGAAATCAAAGGCAGTCCAGACACCATGGAGACCAGGAAAAAGCTGAAGATTCTAAACTGAACAATATTTTAAAACACATACTTAATTTTTTTCCCAAAAACTTCTAGTTTTGACAGACACAGATTTCTCTTTATTTTTTTCCCAGGATGTGACCACCTCTGACTTAACTGTGCAGGACTTTGCCTTCTCCACAGAATAAGGAAATTAAAAAGAAAGCAGGAGGCTGGCTTTCTCCAAAAGCTTGGTTTAAAGTCCTCTTTGCTATTCAGAAAGCCCTGGTTGACACTGATGAGAAGCATGGATTTGGGTTACTATAGGTTGCCTTATGCTACAAATGTCCCCTGATTTTAGTGGGATATTCTTAAAAAAAACCAAACAAATCACAAAACACAGTACTTTCTACAGTGGTTTGTAATCTCAGCGTACAGAACATATAAAATACAAGCAATATCTCAACTGAGTTCATTTCCAAGTTTATTAGGAAGGAGGGTAAAATATACAGTCTATAAATTCAAGTGAGCATTTGTACGCGCTTTGCCACTCACGATCTTTCACTGGGTAGCGTCATTCCTGAATTAAATACTATTTTTAAAAGGAACCTGTTGTTCTCTTTAAAATGTCATGCATTCTTTTAATGCCATACACCAACACTGAACAATGAAAACCATTTTATTCTTCTGGAATTCATACTTAGAAAACTCAGTTCTGCAAAAATAAATTATTTGAAAAAAAATTTTCATCAGAGGTTTTGAATTCTAATAGCTTTTTAATGTTAATCTACCCTGTTTCTAGGCTACAGGTACTATGGAAGCATGATCCTATTAACAGATAATGTATTTTCACTGGAAAATTTGCCTATTAGAAAGAAACTATCTGAAAAACAAAAATGTTCCAAAACTATACACTAATTAAGTGAAAGCTAAAAATTTGTTGATTTGTCTGTATAAAAATGTTTTAAATCTATCAAAAAATACTCCAACGCTAAAAACAAATTTTTTCTTGAAATTTTGAATTTTCCACTTTTCGTACCAGTTAAAAGGACAGAAATGCTACAGAAAGCAGAAAGCACATTTCAAATTTCTGGCAGTTGGAAAGCCCTGTTTAAACAGGGTTATAGACATCCCACTGTATCTTTTCATAGGACAGTAAATCATGTACATCCTCACTGAAAATTTGCTCCCTATCTCCTGTATAAAATACACCAGCTTACCGTAAGTGAATTCATTACACTTCTTTTTCAGGTAAGCTAAAAGTCAAGGTGTATCAGAGCTCCCCTCTCCAACTGCTTACACAGACTCTTACAAGCCAGAAAAACCACGTAAACAAGGAGCTGCTGGGGAGAGAGGTTTTAAATGGACACAGAACAAAATGTCAGAATTGCCATCAACATTTTCCTCTATTGCTCTAACTCTCTGGAATTTATTTTCATCACTAAGTTTCCAAAGGCTGTTGCAATACCAGATTTGCAACGTCTTTTGCAGTTTTGGTAGTTACACATCCAGAGTAAGCAGCAAGGCTGGCAAGATCACCAAACATTTCAGATGAGAGAGAGGACCCTGGTTGGGTCAAAGGTGAAGAGAAGTGAACCCATTTGGGGATACCTGTTTTGGTGGCAAAATGAATCTGAATTGCAACTGTTTGAGTACCTGCTTGTACTTTATTATTTCACAGATTCAGCAAGAGAAAAAAAAATAGGCTCATTTAAGAAAAAACAACAAAAAACTTCAAAGTTTTCTCATTGAATTTAAACAAGAAAAGCAGCCCATGGTTTTACTGCAAGTGAAAGGTAATATTTAAATTTGCACTGAAATGCCTATTCCCTGGGCATGTTTTCTAACGCATAGGGAAGGGAGGAGAGCAGCTGTGGGGCTGGCAAGGTGCTCAGCTGTTGGAAATTACAAGCTGCTACAGGCACACAGATAACCATGTTGGCCAGGTCTGGATCTGAGCATGTGCCCTAACCACTGGCACCCCAACCCTTAATTACTAGGGCTCACCAAATATGTAAGTCTTTTATTTTATTGTTTTTAAAGGAATAGGATTGAAAGGAGATAAAAGGAGTAACATACCTTTGAATATAATTTATTTTGTAAATCATATTACTTTCTTAAGAGATGATGATATGGCTTCAAGTCCTTTTGGTCTTGAATCCATTCTTCATTATCACTTCCTAATCAAGAAGAATTACCACTTTAGCCTGAAGCATTTTGTTGTCCAAACCTATTCAGCCAATCATCCCAAATTTCCAAATAGTTGCAGAGAGAAATCACATTTTGTTTTGGGACAAACTATTTTCAAAAATAATGTTCAATTCAAAAGTATGTTTTTCATGGTTTATGTCGATCCACTGCAAAAAAAGTGCCCATAAGCCCCACTTTCAGGTTAAATGTAAGGTATTCCACTCCTTTCTAAGATTAAAAAAATGACCAAGATATTTAACACTGTTAATGTTTTTCAATGGTTTTTTGGTGGAAATTTTCTTCCTAGGCAAAATTAAGGGCTTGAACACATGGTTCTTCCCTGCAGTCAACAAGTTCCTGTGTGCCAGCTGGTGTGCCATAACCTCTTCTTACACATGCTTAGAGTTAAACAAATGCAAGTAATACAACTTAAATTCTCCTACTTTCACTGCAATCTAAGCTAAATTGGATTACTTGGTTCCTTCCGTGGCCAAGGAACATGAGCACGCACTACTACAAAACAGCTTCTTTACTGAAATACAGTACACTATGAAGCAGCAGTAATGTGATTATGCAACTGACACCCAATGTATCTATTGCAGTGCTCCCAAACTCATAATTTCATTAAGTTTTAATTGCTTTTTTAGACTGCAAACGCAATATTTTAAAGCTATAATGTAATTCATTTCCCTTCCCTCACCACATTACTAATATATACTACCAAATTTCACTGGAGTTTAACAAAACTTGTCCTTTGCTATTAAGAAAGAGCATTCAATGTTACAAGACATACAATTACTGAGTGCCTAAGAATATTGTCAATTAGCAAGACGACTATAAATATGGAAATCTCATTACAAAGAGCTGTTTGAAACTTAATACCAACCAGCTCCTGACAAAACATGCTAAATTATAATTTTGTTCCTACCCTATTTTTAAGGAGAATGCTGGTGTTACAATAAGATACCAGTTACTCTCACTTCAGTCTTGCAAATACCTCTATGTTGAAAAAACTCAATAAGATTGGTTTATTTTTTGCTTCTAACAGTATAGGAAAAGATGGAAGGAAACAGAAAAGGGAACATGTTGAAATTATTAAAGCACAATGGTCATAGGGAATTGCCAGAAAAAACAAACAGTATAAATTGAAAGATGTTTTCTAAAGACTGAATTCTCCACTCCATTACAAAATTGAGTGTTTTCTTTTTGGATGGATAAGGAGCATTTATAAAAAACAGCCCTCACATAAACTGCAGCACGACAATCAAAAGTACAGGTGTTGAGGGACAGAGGAAGCCTCCTCCTTCGAAGGACCTCAAAGAAAAACAGCCCTCGCATAAACTGCAGCACAACAATCAAAAGTACAGCAGGTGTTGAGGGACAGAGGAAGCCTCCTCCTTCGAAGGACCTCAAAACAGGATGGATAAAGCACACATGGCTGTTACTTTGTTAATTAGGAAATATTTGTACACAAACATGCAAGTTTGTCAGTTATAATTCAATTTCCCCTGAGGCCAAACTGTACAGCAAAGCTGTCCCCTCTGGCAGACACTGCAGATTTCTCATTCCACATTCAACATGAAATGTAAGCAGCAGAGTTACTAGTCATAGAAAATCTTTTTGTAAGGGCAATCATCTCGTACTTTTCTCATAATTTTATCAATTCTCAGCCACTAATTGTTTTAGTGTTAATTTGCTGTAATTTTAGTATCAAGAATAATGTGAATATTCCATTACAGAAAAAGCTCTTCATCAACTACTTCAAAATGTGTTAAAAATGCTATTAGTTCTATATAAAAAGTGAAATAAATGCTGTTCTTCCTTGCTTTTAGATTTCACATTTAAAAGTCTAATGAACAACTGTGAAGTGCACAGGGCTGCTATGAACTCAAGCCCAAGCACCTGCACACTTTGAGGCAGGAACTTATTATTGGATACAGATGTTATTCATATAGGAGACATAGTTTGTCCTTCACCAGAAGAAAATCCTCGTGCTCAGAAGGGTCAGAAGGTTCTGACTGTGTTTCTTTCCCTTAAAGCCTACACTCTGATGGGGCTGTGTGTGAAAGTCCACAGAGGGGACCAGCTGGCAGCCAGCAGCTCCTCACACGTGATCTGACTCAGGATGCATTACGGTTAAATCTCAGAGCTTGGGCCCATAAAATAAACTTCATGCAAGAATATTAACAAAAAGTTTTATTTTTACATTAACAGGATACACATAATGCATTTGCTATGAAAATAAATCTCTTTGAGCAAAGCAAAAAATGCCCTTATTTCTAATAATAGGAGGGAAAATTAGAGTTGGCAAACTTAAGAGACAATTAAGCCAGTGTTTCAGAGAACTCCAGATCACTGCCAAAACAAATATTCAGATAAAAGAATGCAGCTTCCACTCCCTGCTTCCTTATTAACTGTGTTTTCTTCTCTAGCCATTACAAAGAGGTTTGTAAAATATACTCAGAAAGTATATGGGTCTCTGTTTTCCATTTGAACTTGATTGTTGTTTTTGAAGATGCTACCAGCTGCTGAAGGAGAAAGCATTGCACTAATATTCACTCTATAAATAATGTAAGAAAAAAAGGAAAGCCACTGCACAGCAAGGTTAAATGAGGACAACGTGGGAAATTCAGTGTAAGGGACTGTGAGGCCTCTCACTTGGCTTTCCAAGTGCAACATATTCATTGCATTTTATTAGCTGATTAACGAGGTGTCTGGCAATTCATCTGGAGCTACTGAAGCCCTTTGATCCATCCTTCTTACAAGTGCTCCTCTTAAGAGACAAAAAAAAGTTCTTTGCAGCTAAAATCCCTGTGTCCAGCAGGAAGATGCTGCAGGGGGCCAGGCTGGAGATGGGCAGCATGGTCTCCCCACACCAAGGGGAGAGGTCCAGCTGTCTCACCCACCCACAGAACCGACCACTCACCCTCGTGAGGCTCCATCCTCCACGCTGTGCCAAGGCTGGCAGGTAAGCTGGCAGTGTTTGTGTGACAGCGCTTGCTGTGTGCCACCCCGGGGCTCTGGGAGGCTCGGGGTCCATCCTCCACGCTGTGCCAAGGCTGGCAGGTAAGCTGGCAGTGTTTCTGTGACAGTGCTTGCTGTGTGCCACCCCGGGGCTCTGGGAGGCTCCGAGGTCTCAATGGGGCACGCAGCGGCTGCATGGGCACTGCTGGACACGTCTGCTTGCTTTGGGGAAGCTCTCAACCTGCAAAAGCCCTCGTTACCCTTGCATGCACAGGCATCAATAACCTCAATACAAGAATTTCAAAGAATATTTTCACACAGAAATCATGGCCTCAGACCTGCATATGGTTGATAGTGTTCAAGCCTAAAAATCTCCAATATTAAAAGCCTTCAGTTTGCTCTTGGGTGCTGAAAAAAGCCTCTCCACACACTGCCATAGGCAGAGACATACAGAGCCCACTGGACCAACCATCTGTGGAGCAACAGCAGTGAAAATCTGGACCAAATGGCTCAAGAATTTTGCTAATCTACAGGTGACAAATGCCAAGGTTAAGCTCTGTATGGCAGGGTACAACTTCCTGGATGCATGCAGCTTAGAGGTGGTGTCTTGCTGCTTAATGTACGGCCTTTAGAATGATACAAAATAGTACAATCTTCATAGACACCCTCAAAAGACAGGGAATTGCCTTACAAAAGAGGCAGTTTTATGTAAGTGTTCCCTTTTCTGCCATCTTCACTTTAGACCAAAACCCTAGAAGCTGTCCTTATCTTGTGGCTTTGGATGTCACTCCAAGCAACAAAGAACAGCAGATGAAGTGAATCCAGGGGGAGCAGCACAGGAAAGAGGCAGGAAAAGCAGAGTGATAAGAAGCAGGAGGGAGCAGCTTTCATCTTGATCAGGATGAGAGTACAGAGTCTCTGGAGAGCAGCTGGGTTCTCCATCTGTACTGAAAGAAGAGAGACATGATATTTTCACAAAGCTCTCTGAGACAGGATGAGGCAGTCCTAGACCTATACCAGCTGAGCATCACAGCAACAGCTGATGAGCTTTACAGTCAAATATTATCCAGAACTGAATTCTTAGCATGCTTCTGTAATCACAAGAATTAGTTAGCATGCTTCTGTAATCAGAAGAAACAAAATTTTCTAGAATAATCCTATTTTATTTTAATCTTATTCCTCCCTAGTAACAGGGTGATCTCAGAAGAATCAGAGGCACTAAAACACTCAGCTCATCAGGGTCTGTACATATATTTTGGGAGGCACCCTGGGGCCTAAGCACAGCCATCTAGTGCCACTTCAAATGCACTTTAGGGTAAACAAGACTACTGAGGGACCAAGCAGAGTGACATAAGCCCTCTGCTGGACCCACAGCAGATGGGACAGCCAAGGGCACCTCAGCTGGTTCCAAACAGTTGTGAACCCCCAAATGCCCGTCTCAGTGCCAGGGTCACCTAAGAAATAAATCAGAATTCTCAGAAAATTAATACACATTTTTCCCTAGCAAGCTGGAAAGGACATTTAGACCTGTGGCAGGTCTAAACCTGCACCCTTTAGCAAACAGCAGCTGGTGGAGAAATACCTTATGAGTTAAAGTTTACACACAGGCATAATTATGGAGCCACTCAGTAAGGTGGAGACAAAAAAGTGAACTCCAGTGACATCCTGAAGGACAGGGGTCTTGCAGGAATTAGGACTGCTGCTGCTCCTCCCTCATCTGGAAGGCAGTACCCACTGCAGCTTTCTGTGAGCAAGCTTCTGAGTCCATTAACTGGAAGCTGATGTTGCTGTTAATGATTAAAATCCAAGTTTTATGGATACCTAGCTGTAATGGAGTTTCCCATATCCAGCATCCAGTGCCCAGCACTGACCAGCCTGTCATGGTTACTACAGGGATCAATTGTTAACACAATTTTAAGTGTCAGTTGTGCACAAGTCTCAATCTTGCACAGTTCAATGATAACTTTCTATTAAGAAATCAAATGTGCAGAGTAGAACAATAAATGGCCTGCAGTGCTAAAGATTTGCATATAATCATTAACAAAAAGCCAACGCATTACTTGAATTTTTTTAAGAAGGGAATCCTATGCTGTATTTTCTAATAGTAAGTCACAAGGGATAAAATAAAGCTAACATGAAACAGTGATAATAGCTAGTTTCAAACAGAAATTTAATTTACTATGTCCTAACCTGTGTCAGATTAAAATCTGTTCTCCGGTAACATTCAAAATTACCTTCTCCAAAGCTTTGATACAGCAAAGAAAGTGTGGAACTATGAAGAACAGGAAAAATTTCAGATGTAGATGAAATCTACCATACCTCCATGCTGATATTTCCAGACTGCAGCATTGATTGGCCACACTAGTGTTTGCTCCCTCTGGTTTTATGTCTTTCCTGGATGGTGAGGGAGGGGAAGAGGGGCAGGCTGTGCTGTGGTTCTAGGGAGAGGCTGATGCTGCTGTCTTTTTCAACACGCGGAGTATTTCCTGCAATTCTTGCCATCATTTCCTGGAGCCACAATTTGACATTTCCCTTAGTAAACCTCCTTTGCATCCAACAGATGTATATTTTACTGTAGTCATTTAATTGATATTCCCTTGACAAGGTATAGAGCAGCATAAGGCAAGACCTAATAGTCTATTCTCAAAAAGGCAGAACCTAGCTCTAATTCTGGTTTCCCTGCTGCTCATCAAAGGTGGCAGAAGCCTCACTCTGTATGAGGGGATGTCCTTGCAGGAAGCTTGAAGCAGCTCTGTGCCATCACAAGCAACCAGACACCCTTTTTTTAGCTGAGGTCTCTGCACCAGGAACATGGGGTGCAATTTCAGGAGTGAATTAGTGCTTGACCACCTTGCTCTTCAGCTGCTGATGTGGGATTCATTAACCTTTTTAGGTTTGGGCTACCTACCTACCTGTCTGACACCCTGTGGCAGCAGCTGCTCACCCAGGGGGCTGTGAGGCTGGACTTCCAAGCCAGTGGGGCCAGATTTGGGTACAAGCTGAAAGTGCTCCCTCAAGACATTCCAGTGCATGTCACACAATCATCATGGCATCACAATCTTTTGCCTGTCCATTTTTGTACCACTGAAACACTTGTATCAATGCATAAACAGTTCCAAAACAACTGATGTGCTTCAAGAATTTTTAAAGGATCTCGTGTTCTTCCTCAAAGCAATCTTTTAGTTTCAAAATGTTATTTGTATAAACAGCAAAAATACTCGAAAGGCAAAAAATCTACCAAATCCCTTGAAATTAATCTTCTCATTCAGCCTTAAATAAATGTGCTTGTTATTTGTCATCCAGGATTCACTTAAATAGTTTTGAGAACTTGACCCCAAAAGAATGTATGCATTTCTGGACATGCTGACAAACCAGCAACACCCCAGGCTCACATCCAACACTATCGATTTTCATGGCTGCCAGTGTGAGCTGGAGACATTAGGATGTTAAAAACAGCACAGCTACACTTACAAGCACTCCCAAGAAAAAAGCATGACCGGAAACAATTGCAGTTACTAAATATATTCAGTAAAACTCCCAAAGCATGCAAAAGCCAGCCATGGCAAATGCCTGCTTAGTAACTGAATCCACTCTGAGATTGTCCTCGATGTCCCTTGGCTTAGAGGAAAATGACATCCTTTAATGAGGACAATCAGTGGAGGGGGAGGAAGATGGGGAAGTGAGGGGAAATGCTTTTTCATTCTATAATTATAACTTAATTTTGAGAATAAACTGATCATTTAATGACTCCTACCAGTTTGAAAACAGGATCCAGGAAGAGATGTGACCAAGCAGAGACAACTGCCATGTTCCGTCTCTGAAAAACTCCCAGCTGCTAAAAGCAGTGTCTGCCTTGAGGGAACTCCTTGTGCACCCCCAGGTGGGCTGAGCCCCTCATATCCCTCATGCCTCACACTTCTGGAAGGGACACAGACCTGGGGACACTTCCAGGAAGCCAGAGTGCATTTGGGACATCTGTCTCTCCCATCTTTCAGTAGACATCTGAAAACCAAACTAAAAACCTCCAAAATGAGACTTAAGACCTCAAAACCTTGATGTGGAGCAAAGAGGTCCCTGCTAAGCTGCGCCAGGAGCTGCCCTCATGGCAACGTTCATCCACACCACTCTTCTACCTGAACCTGATTTCTACAAAACTGGGCAGAGCTCTTCCCAGTCTCCCAACTCCTGCACACAATCAAAGTAATTCATGGGAGATGGTGTGGTTGTGTGAGAGTCACTTGCAGAGCAAAACAACCTAAAAGTAACTTGAAGCTTCCACTGGGTAGTTTCTCTTTGTCCTTATCTTTCAAGGTATTTTCTGCAAGTCCAAACTATTTTTTTCATTTTGGATGACAACTGGAGTCATCACATGTGTACATCTCCCACTGAGTATAAGCTTAAGGCACGCAAGAAACAGAGCAAGAGTCCCTGTGACATTACAACAGATGGCAATGGGAGTGGATGAGAGGGTATGGCATCACACCATGGAAAGACCTGTTCCAGCAGCAGAAGTCCTGGTAGAGTGAATGTGTGGGCAAGGCCACAGGAGAAGCAGTGGGACGACCACCCCCACCACCAATACAAGGCTGATGCAGCCAGCTGAAGGGACACCTGCGCTGCAAAGCTCCATATCTGAATGTGTAGGAATGGATGGGGTTTATGAACCTCTCCCCCTGAAAAATACTCAGAGAAGCACCTGCATGGAATTTCGAAAGTATAAGCCCTGAAAAGAGGAAAAAAATAAATCAAGAAATAGTTGAAAAGGCAAGGGAAAAAATCTGACACTGAATCCAACATATTGCCAGATGCATGCATTTGCAGGCAAAGCCAGACTCTCCACTGCTCAATGAAAATCAGAAGGTACCTAATATTTTCAGAAGAATCAGTCCACCAGCCTGTGCTAAGGATATCTAGCCTGAATTTCTGCAATTCTTTATCTGCTCTTTGTAAATTATTTCTGATTTATTTCCCCAGCAAAGAGAAGACAGGCTAATCTGAAAATAAGCTGTGTGAGCAAAACCACAGAATTACATTCAGAGCTTCGGCACTTGACAATTTTTAGGCTGCGGTTCCAAATAATCTCATTTTCTTTCAGCATAAAAAGCAGCAAAATACTTTGCTGAAGTGAGGTCATATAATACATATGTTTGGTAGATAGACATAAATATATCCTTTTGTCCTGAGCACTGGGCATGCTGAAAACACTATGTTTATAACATCAGGATGCCTCATTTTCAAGCATGAAAATCCTAAATGGTTAACAAGGCAACACATACTACTCAGGACCCAGAGCTTTCTCTTTCACCTTTTCTTCCTCCCTAAATAAGGCAAATATGATTACGTTAAATTTCCTTCAGAGGTTGTGCCAAAAATTTAAAAGTAATAGGAAGAAAAATCTTTCTGTGTAGATTTCCATCAAAACAGTATACTTGCAAGCAAAATGATGTGCTATTATTTTTAAAGATTACCAAAAAGAAAGTGGCAGGGTTATTCTGTAACAAAACTTCACACTACACCTGTGTCTCTGTGCAGCAGCAACATGGACCATGTTAGTCAATGTGTGCTGCCAGGTCTTTCCTCCTAAAGAAACTATTTTAAATGTTTTAATTCAACAAAATCACACCAAATTTTAAACTTTCATATCTCTAATTATAGGTTTGATTTTATAATCATCATACAGAGAGCCAACCTTGCCTGCTGTTCACGCATCTGTTAGTATTCCTACCACTGCTGATGTAACAAGAAGCTCCAAACGCTTCTATGCTTTTCATTTTAGCAGAGCTCTTGGTCCTGAACATTAACAGCTTTTTGGGAAGACTCCACAATGGGAAATGGGGTTTGATAAATATTCTTCCATTTTGAGTCCAGTCTCCTAAGGTAACAAGGCCCTTTTTCCTGTCTGTCTGTTAGTCCTCCTACAGCAGCCTTTGGGACAGCACAAGCCACATTCTCCAGGGGCAGAGAAGAGTGGCAGAAGATGAGTTGCATTGCCATAGACTTTGCAACATCCCTGGCTGACAAGCAGAAGCCCAGAGGGAAAAACCACAAAGTGAGCACAGCACAAGTCTGTCTGACCTGCTGGGCTGGGCTGCCTGTCACTGTATGTGCCAGCCAGGCCATCAGAGGGGACCTGGGAGGGACGGGACCTGTCCCCCCTGGCCAAGCAGTGCCAGCAGTATGGACCCACACAGGGAAGGATGGGAGAAACTCTACCAGAAATATCAGTGACTGCCAGCAACTAGCAAGTCAAGCAACTAGCAAGTCAAGGGTGAGACTTAGGAAGGAACACATTCTGTTAGTCCTTTTCCTCAGGGGACAGCTTGTTATTTTGTTACACATAAGTTATATAGAGATGTAAAATAGACCAAAGCTCTTGCTGTTTTAGTTTTTGGGCCCACAGCTCAGTGTGCTGTGAACAGCCAATCAAGAAACAAAATCACAACTATTAAAAGAGTACATGGGTGTACATGTGTACACCCCCAAGGAGAACGGTGCTGGCACCAGCAATGTCCTTTCTCCCCAGAAGTGAGGTGGTAAAAGGGTGTGTTGGTGTGTATCTCTGAGCCAGAGGCAGACAGATGCTCAGGGCAGTGGGCTGGACTCAGTCACCAAAGCAAAGCATTTGCTGACCTCCACGCTTGCAGTGCCACAAGTTCCCCACCCAGATGTCAAGCCCTGTCTCCTATCAGCAGACACTGCTACAATTTTAGTTTATAAAGCACCATTCTAGAAAGTGTCATTTTTCCTACAAATCAAAACCCTTCCAGATACCTGCTCACAGGGCAGCACATGCTCAGCAAGAGATTCCCTCTGTGGCTGAGAACACTGACAAGCCAAAGCCTCCTTTCCTCCTCCTTGTGTTCACTTCACTGCATGTCAGGAGTTCTACTGGTAGCTGTTCCCAACCAGACAGCTCATGGCAGTGAGGGCTGGCAGGAGCCCCCAGTATATTTCTGCATGAATAGGAAGTCATTCTGTCTCTGGAGGGCTTATAAATGAGCCCCTACACTTACAGCTACCAAACGTTTCATTCTAGGCATTTTATCTATGTAAACCAAACAGATAACAAGGAGAGCAAAGACCTTTGAAATACTTATGAATCAATTAAAGTCCTAAAGATTTCTACTGCACAGTGATAAGGAGAAAATTCTCAAATAAGATGCCAAAGCATATGGAGCAACTGATTTTATATGTGTCCAGAAACTGTAGGTTTGCACAAAGAGAAAGGAAGAAAAAAATGAGCTATATACAGATTTCAATATAGATACCAGATACCATGAAAGCAATAAGCAATAAATTAATGTGATGGAACATACAAACTAAAAAAAAATGTGAAAGGTTTACCAGCCAGCCTAGAAACTATAAATATAGACTGATTTATTGATAGAATACTTTTGGATTTACCTGTTTTCTCAACCATTCTCTATATGTTAATTTTATGACAGTAGACAAAAGCTGTGTAAAAATACAGATAATACATAACAACACTTGCTCAATGTGTGCAAAATTTATTCTCCTTTTCCTGTGTTGCAAAGGTGCTTATTTCTCTCATAAACACCATGTTCAAGGAAACCTGAATGTGAACATAAATGGCTTAATTTTGTTGTTTTGGTGTACTCAGTTTCACAAAAATGAAGCAGGACAGTATGAAGGTCAATGTTCAGTATGCACAATGGCAAAAAAATTAAGAAAGTGCAGGGACTCACTGATAGAAATGGGGACTTTAAATAGGTTTGAAAAATAACCCAGTGCAGCAGGACCACAGCAACACTGAAATACCACAGAGGCCTGGATGGTACCATCTCTCCAAATTTCTCACCATCTGAATATAAGAAAGGAGGAAGGGGCAGGCAAAAGCAATACTGAGTTCCAGGATATCAATCAACTGTTCAGTATCTTTCCCTTCAATGAAGTTGTGTTCTCCTAACTTGCATCCTTCATAGTGGTTTTAAAACTTTGAAGCTGAAATTAAAGCAGTCTCAGCTGATGAAAAAGCAACTGAATAAACACACCAGAAAACAAATTGCTTGTCTCCATACACTGTCACTGCAGGGGGAGGTGCTGCTGGAACACGTGTATCTCCCCAGGTTATTCTGTGAATCTGTCACTGTGGTATGAAGGCAGCTTTTAGCCTGTCAGCCACATTCACAAGGGCATCACAGGCAATTGGCACAGTCCACAAACAAAGCCAGGTCCTAAATTCAACTCTTTCACTTAGCTGGGAAACAACTAAAATGTTGTATCCCTTACAGTCTTTCAATAGTGTCAGAGAAAGGGGGAAAAGAGGAATATTACAATAAAGCAATTGGACTTTCTATTTCTAGCTATTTTTTCACCTACATTTTGTTGACCCATTTGCAGGAACAAAAAAAAAAAAAGCACCAAAACACCCCAAACCACAAAACCTTGCTATCTTTATTCCTGAAAACATCTTGGGCAAAATGCTTTCCTTTTGGAACATGACAGTTCTTTGAGCATGAAACATGTCACCAGATATTGTCAAACCCATATCCTTACAGAAGAAATAGTCCTGTTTTCCCAAGTGCCTTTCTCTCACCTCCCTGACGGCTCCTAGGCTGGCAGACAGTCTGTGCCTGTGGGAGACCAAAAGTCAGGCTCCCAGATCTCATGACAGCATAAAGACCCCCACTAATATCTATTTAAAACTTTATATGTGCCACCTCTATAATTACATAAAACTCATCCTGTGGGAGCACTGACTCCAGCATTTCTAGCAACCTTTAGAAAATATATATTTTTTGCCTCCTCCTTTCACGGTAAATTATTCCCATTTAGAGGTTGCAGAGAATGACCCTGCCTATGCTGGCTCTTCTTTGGAGACAGAACTGAAAGAGGCACATGAAGAGGAACAAGTGTTCTCTGAGCTGCACTCTTTCTGGGCAACAGACAATTATGTTTGGGTCAGGAAAAGTTACCTCCTTGAATGGCAATTTATAAAAAACACTGTGGCTTGTAGGACCAGGTCATACAGGCTCTAACTGAATATTGTATAATTTATGTGAAGACAAACTTCAGAGATTTAAACACTTCACTGCAAAAGGTGCAAGAGTAGACATCTTTCATTGTTTTGCTCTAAAGACGTGCCACTGGGCGGGGAAGCCCTTGGAGGACAGCAGGGGCCCTGCTGGTGCTAAGCATGGGCTGGAGAGCCCTGGGGTCATGTTTTACATTCGGGCAGGGAGCCTGCTGCCCACATTAACATCCCCGGCCGTGCCTCTGTGCCTGAACCCATACATTACCTGCAGTTACTGCCTGTTACAGCCCATAAACAGCACAGGGAGAACTGAACCCATGTGCCATTAGCAGCTGAACTGGGCACCCGTGCAGGCAGAAAGGGCTGCTCCATTGGCACTGGCATCTCATAGAGCTGCTTCTGCTGTCACCTCTCCCCAGCCCTTCTCCTCCACTACCCAGGGCAGAAGGATTAGGCTGCCTTGCACTCTTCTCCCTGTTTTCTCTCTGGGTGGTTTACTTACTCATCCCCTTACTATTCACAGTCTCACTGAAATTTATTTCTATCCCGCAGACAGTGATGGTGGAAACAGATGAGACATAAAGGAAGTTGCTTTTGTACAGAGGAGGAAAGAAAACATCTCTGTAAATAGAGCATGATATTAACAGGCTGATGCCTGACACTAAGCAAAAATAGCATCTTCTCCAAGAAACTTAATTTGCTGTAAAGATCACCAGATATGTGAAGATCTTTGATCTTCACAATTATTCACCCATGAAGCCTCTTGATCTAAATGGCCAACACATTTTCTTTTGGGACAGCAAGGAGGGCTTCTCTTTAAAAGGACATAATCAAACATGTTTAAGGGAAGAACTGATATGAAGAAGTGAAGTAGACACAAAAATAGAGCATAATCAGTAACAAAGTAGAAAATTAACATGTAAATTAATAAAAGCAGGAGTTTAGAATATGAATGTAATGACTGCCAAGCAGACTATGATATTCTCCTTTTAAGTCAGCATGCTGGCTCCTTGGGAGAAACACAGCTGGTGCTTTTGTTTCTTCAGCAGCCTCCCTTGTGCATGCAGAAGAAGTGGTCTCACTTCATCCTCTGTTTATTGATGAGAAACTGAATGCAACCAGGAACAAGCATTGTCAAAATATTTGGGGTTTAGAAAAATCTTGCTTTAACTTCTATAAAGCTTGGAGTCAAAATGCAGCTGCAGGCAGCCTATGCTGCAGACTGCCCCAATTTGCATCCTGGCCAGCACAAGGAGGACTGAGTGGGACTGGCAGCCCCTGCAAGCACCAGGGCAGGGTCACTTCAACTCTGCCTTGCCCCAGGCACCACCGAGGCTGTGACACAAGGGCATTAGCTTCACCAAAAGGCCCAAGAGGGTGAACTGGCAGCATGCACTGGTTCCAACAAAACATGAGCAAGAACTAGAAAAGGCACAGGAGTGAAGATTCTCCTTTAAAACACATCTGAAAAACATGTAACCACTCAGGGCCTGAAGTGAGACAAACCAGATGAGTTCTTGAGACCACAGTATTAGGATTCCCAGAGCAAAATGAGCATCATAAATCTTTGCTTCTTCCAACCAAAAGCAACACTGCCCCAGGTGCAGGCAGCGCCGGGGCTGGGATGGAAACAGCACCAGCTCACCACATCACCCAAGATGAGCCTTCACTAGCGGAAAAACCTGAGAAGCAGCTGTGTTGCCTTGTCCCAAATGTGAACTTCTCATTTCAGACAGCAGCACAGCTTCTGTGGTGCTGCAGCACGGCTGTTGACCTACAGTTCAGTCCTCCACTCTGCACAGCTGCTGCTGGACTTTCAGAGAGAGAACAGTTAGTCAAAAATTTAAGGTTGAAAAACAAAGTACTCAGTGACATAGAAGTGGTAAAGAGAGAAGCTCACTCCCTTTCTCACTTGCAGTTTGATTCTCTGGATGGCATCAAGAGATGCCCACAGCTCCTCAAGTAATGAAGTATCAGAATAACACTTTTTCTAGCCTACCTCAATAGTCATTGGCATTAACTTCAACAGGATGTTAAATATTTTTCAAGGCCATGTATGTATGTGTGTGTGTGTATATGTATATATGGTATGCTGATTTAGTACAGTAAGATTAGAGTCACAGTTTCTCATCCTAAAAAGAAATTATAATTTTAAAATTAGATGTTAAACTTAACAGAAAATTAACCTAGGTACATTCTTAATGCAATGAGATTTAAAATAGAAATAACTGTTTGCTATATGAATTTTCCCCTCCAAAATGTGAATCATATGATCTAATTATTTTACCAGTATATAAACAGTTTGGGTTTTTTCTCTGGCACAAGCTATGAATACACTCTTTTTCTATTTCTGTGTGTAAGCACATTTTTCTCACGACTTCCATATTTCAATACATGGAGGGTACCCTGCAAATAGCACATTCATGAAGCCATACTGATTGCAATAAACCATTTATATGCAAAGCACTGAAGTTTCAAACCATGTGCTTTTCATTTTATGTGTACAGTAAAATTACTACACCTGGACTAAATCCAAACAGAACCTCAAGTCCCAGATCATTAACAACTTACTTTATGTGTTTATGCTACAATTCTCATCTGAAACGAGACCATAGGAAGCCATAATAACAAAATGCTGTAAAATTACACCATGCTGTCAAATTGAAATGTCTTTTAACACAGATGTATTTACCCAACTTTAAACAGACTTATTTCCAAAACTATGTCAATATCTGCTATAATATTATATTCAAACTTTCAATAGTGTTCATCAAGTCAGAATGAGCTGATGAGACTCTTCTGCTGCCAGCAAGAGTGACATGAATGTCTCAGGTTGTGAGATCCCACCGGGAGCTCTGCACCCAGGTCTGGGGTCCTCAGCACAGCAAAACAGGGACCTGTTGGAGCAAGTCTAGAGGAGGACCACATACCTGATGGGAGGGCTGGAGCACTTCTCCTGTGAGGACAAGGCTAAGAGAGCTGGAGTTGCTCAGTCTCAAGAAGATTCCAGGGAGATCTTAGAGCAAGAAAGAATACAGACTTCTTTTGTAGGGCCTGTTGTGATAGGAGATATGGTTTTAAACTGAAAGAGGGTAGATTTAGACTAGATATAAGGAAGAAATTATTTACTGTGAGTGAGGGTGGTGAGGCACTGGAACAGGGTGTCCAGAGAGGTCGTAGGTGCTCCAGACCTGGAATGTTCAAGGCCAGGCTGGATACCACCTGGTCTAGGGGGAGGTGTTCCTGCCCATGGCAAGGAGGTGGAAGTCAAAGATTTTTAAGGTCCCCTCCAACTCAAACCATTCAATGATTCTACACATTAGCAGTTTTTGTTTATACAGGTACTATTTATTACACACATATCCTTAAAATGAGAAGGCCAGTGTGATTCTGACACCTTATGGCCTTGAGACACTACATGTATTGCTATATTCGTGTCATAAGCTGATTTTTCTGAATCAATGTAAAAACTGAAGAATTGCAGAAAATACAATTTTCTTGTACAGAAGCCATTTCTGTTTTCTTCCTGAAATAACTGCCCATAATCAATATCACTATAAATTAAATCAAGAAGTTCATCAACTCAATCTTTGTCATTCTTTCTTCTAGGTAGCTAGGGGCTACTTTTTACCTTCTTTTAAATAAATTATGTTTATATTCAGTGTCTAGTGTTATTTCACAATAAACAAAGGAAACATTTAGTTTCTAAGATGACAAATGCTTTGATTTTTCAGTAATGTGTCTCCTTGTTTTTCCAGATAAAATTATTCACTGAAGGTGTATGTCATTTTTATTCCATGTTCAACCAAACTCTCTGACACAAATTTACTACTTCTTAATGGACTGTTTATTTTATTTGATACGATAAATTAGCAAAAACACTCCATATAGGCCAGCAGAAGAATGAAAAAGAGAAACAAATGTTCAGATCTCATCCATGCCCTGTATCTAGAATTATTAGCTCACACATGGGTCTCATCTGCCTCCAGCTGAATTTAGGAAGAATGTAAATAAATCAACATCATCTCTGAAAGCTAAGGGGGACAATACTAAAACATGAAATCCTAGAAAAGAGCCATTTCTGATTAAAATCTCTAAATATATGGAAACAATTATTGATAAATTGTATATTCATTATATGACAAAGGACTTAAATGATGTCTGCTCTAGAAACTCTTTCAGGAATGGCCTTGATAGGGAGTCAGAGGATTTTAGGATGCCTGATGAAACACAATTCACCTCTTTTGTACATTTCTTCAGCGACAGTGACATTTTTCAGAGTAAAAAAGAATTAATTCCCTTTGAAGAAAAGAAAAAGCTACATATACAGGAATAAGACCAACCAGCTCTTCATGCCAAATATAATCATCCTTATGAAACTGATCTATTTAGAAAATATAATACCACTAAACCAGTTGTTATAGTTGATTAATCCAAGCCCTTCTTGTTAAAAACAGATGGCACATGCAAGAATAACAAAACACATTCTGAAGAGTTTCTGATGAGAAAGCCCATTAACTTTCATTAGTTTCTTATATATACAGAGCAGTAACAGCTGGACCACAAATAATTACAAAATATAAACAGAATGGAAGGCTGAAAGCAGAAACCAGTTCACAGCATGTATGGACAAATACTTTTACAAATTTTGAGCAGATTTCAGCTCAGGATTCTCCTGGTCCTCACATTAAAAAAATAAATCCTCTTTTTGAAACATCATCTGGAAATATTTATCTATGAAAAGAGGTAGCATTTTCCACTTTTGTGAGTTTCTAAAGTGACTCTGTTTGACTCTACTGAGCTAATGTCCATTTATCCAGCCTTTTGTGATGGCCTGATTGAGGCTCCATCATCCTTTACTTGTCTTTACTTATCCTTCATTTGTCTAATTTGGATGGCATGTTAAATGAGAGCTTGGAAAATGCTCAATTAGTAATAATGCTACTTCAGTGTCCTATATGATAAAATGCCTGGAATGAAAGAAAAGCCATAGGAGAAGGGAAATTACAAACTCTATTGAGTGGCCTGAAACCCACACCTTTATCAAAGGCAATGAGAACAGCTGGAGCACAAGGGAGGAAACAGCAAAACATACTGTCACCATTTGAAAAACATCATTACATGTCTGAAAAGCAGGAAGTTAGAGCTGAGGCCAACCAGGGCACCGTTCAGCAGCTGCAGATGGTTTTTACATACCATGGACTGGAAGGAGGAAGCACCAGAGATGGGCAGCTCAGACCATATGTCAATGGCTCCATGCAGCCTGTTCCTCTGGGAGCCTCCACAGTGGTGACCACGTACAGCACCACACACCTCTCACCTGCAAATCTGTGCTGGCAACATGGGACACCAATTTCCCCAGGGTCCACAGGCATCATGCTCCAGTGCAGCAATCCAGCACCAGCCCAATGTCCTCATCCAGAAGGATCCTGTGAATCCCATCGCCACTCACATTCCCCATACAAAACCTCACCAGCATGGTGCAGCCATAGGTACTCTGCCAAGGTTTCCCACTGCACCTTTAATGGCCAGGGATCATGCCCCTGCTCCTTGGGCAGGGACTGCTGCTGAGGGATGGGCAGAAACCATAGTGTCCACCTTCCAGGCAGACAAGGCTTCCTGCATCCAGCAAAAGCAGGGCACTGCTCCAAGCCCCCTCTCACTCAGGAAGTGAACACTGTAAATAATTGCTAAACTTCATCCCACTTCAGTCTGGATCAAAATGTACAGCCTTTCTGCAGCTATGAGAGCTCTTATCCCTTCTGCACAGCGCTTACAGCACCTCCAGACAGGACGCAATGTAACAACCAGAACAATTTCTTTGGAAGCCCCAGAATCATCACATGAGTTCTGAGTGAAGAAATTTACATTTCCTCTTCATAATAAGCATTCAAGGAGGAAAAAACAACATCTGGAGCTGAGTCCTCTCTGAGATCATATATCAGGTCACAACCTCAATATCCTTCAACTTTCAAAAGGGGAACAGTTTACAATTTAGCCCCTTTTTAGGAAAAAATCCTTTTCGTTTCCTTCCTATTACCCTTCTCTCTGACATACATATTTTAAAAAATTGAACTGCATGGGTCTCCTGGCCTTACCTGAGGCAGGTATCTCCCTCTGCCTCTCTCCTGGCTGTAGTCCTGTCTCCTGATATGGCCAGCTGCCAGGAACACCAGGGGACAACCCCACTGGCTTCCTTCTCAGAAGAGTAAAAAAAGGAAACTTTGTGTGAAATAGGAAGCTGTGTGCTAAACCGATGTTTCCAATACACTTCTGCCATTTTAAGATGGATAAAATGCTTTGCTTTCACTGTATCCTGCAGCATGCTGGAGGCAAAGACTCTCCAAGTTCCCAGAAACGCTTCTCCATAGCAAAGAGGATCACAAGAAGAATTGGGCTATAAGGACTCAGGTCTATTACAGCCTTCAGTCAGAAGCAAAGCCTGACGTGAAAAGAGCCAAAGGGAATTTTGGGGGGGAAATAAACACTGTAGTAAAAAACTAAACAAGTGTGTGCAAGACTTGTGCAAGAAACAGCAATGATGTGAGTCATGCAGAAAGGCTACAGAGTATATGCAATTGGTTTCTCTCCATTAGAAGTCTGCTTTAAATTCCCATTTAACAAGGACTGTAGCTTTGCTTTGATTTTCTCTGATCACAATATAATACCATTATTATGAAAAATAATAAATTTGCATTTAGAAGACATCTGGGAGAATTATCTTCTCCAGTTGGCCTTGATGATAAATTCAGGCATGGAATACTTTCATACTCTTATTATCTGCTTCCTTAAGCATTAGCATTGCCTGCAAAGCCAAATGCACTCTCTTTGGGTAACTGCACTTCAGGCTGCCTAGGGGAGAGCTGAAGAAGCATCCATACCTCCTTGAGAGCAGCCTGCATCAGGAGCTGGGAAGGGAATGAGATTTCCTAATTAGGTCTGGAGCTGAAGACCAGGCTCAGAGCTCAAACAAGTCCATGGGGTTAGAGAAGGTCACAGGAAGGGTCTCTGCCATGCAGGGAATTACAGCATTACCTTCTGCTATTTCCCAAAACACACGCACAAAGCAAATTCACGTGTAAAATGAACAGAGGAGTTTTCCTCAAGGCAAGAGCCTGTGGTTTTTATGAGTGTAGCCAGCATGCTACTCTGACTCTCAATGTTCAAGCAGCAATTACTGGATAAGAGGGGATTCCAAAACCTGGAAGTGTCACAAGGAGTTACACCAACCTGTTTGGCTTTCCCAGCCCTTGCTTTCATAAGCCAGTGCTTCTCTGAGTCTGCTCACAACCTTTTCTCCAAGTTGTAGAGTCCACCCAGCTCTCTTTAGCCAGCAGCACAAGGCAACTCTTGCCAGATCTGGGCCCTGGCTAGTGCAGAAGCCAGCCCAGCCCAGCCCACCTGGGCTGAGCAGCTCAGGAACCAGGCTGGCTGCAAAGCCCCTCGGGCCACCCTGACAGTCAGGGGGCAGCCCCAAAGCCCAAGCTTCCAAACAAAGCCCAAGCTTCCTGCTCCACCAGCAGGAGGGCTTCTTACAGACAAACATAAAGTGCAACATTTCAGAAGAAAATATTTTTACATTTACAGAATTCCATTAAACCCACTGGCAAAGCTCCCACCAACTACAGCAGGATGCCAGGATTTTATCCATGATATTTTAAACAAAAATACCAAAAAAATCCACATAAATAAGATGAAAAAACCCAACCACCAAACAAGATACTGAGAGGCCCTTTGGGGATCTTCACTTAGGGACTATCAGATACCCACATACCATTGCAAAGTCCTTGGTAGGCCCAAGTGCTGTTTCACACCTTTCTTCTTCAGCCACGTAAACACTATAGTGACATCTCCAGAGATAGGAAACCATCTCTCTCTTTCCCCAGGGATCCTGTGGACATCTGATTAAAAATGGTGCTGTTTTCTTGGGACTCTTCACATGGATGCAGGAGATGCTGCTGAATGGACGGAGTGGAGCTGCCTATCACCCAGCCCAAGGGAGCACAGTGCCAGAGACAGCAACGGAAGAGCTGGTTCCTGGAGAGTTTTTTCCAGCTACAAGTCTAGACAGGAAGCTTGAAAGAAAAAGAATTGCTTCATAAGAGGTTCAGATTTGATTTTTTACTTTTCAATTAAAAGGATATTCCTTTTACATGATATCATATATTCTATATAGGATAGGTAAGACAGAGTGATTCAGGCACATTAAAATTTATGCTTTCCTTTTATTTTTCCATGACACAAAAGAAGCCAATGCTTCTTGTTCATATTTTTTAAATGCCTATATCGAAACAATTTCTGGAAAATGACACAGCAATTTTTCTATCCAAATGCTATGTTAAACTAGAATCAAGATTATTTTAAAGTAATAATTAAAATAATTTACTCATAATAAGTAAATTACAAATAGAAACATAAGCACCGCATTTTCATTTCCTCTGAAACAAGTACTATTACCAATAAAAAAGTAAAATTCAAGTGCAAATTGGAAATTAAAATATCAAGCAGAAATGTATAGAAAGGACACCAAAGGAGCAACTATGGACTTAAACCTCCTCAGGTTATAAACGGTTTATATGGCCCCAGACAGTACTGGAACGAGATGTTGTTTACATGGGGATCTGATTGCCTTGTGGTGTGATTTCTTTCCTTCTCCTTAGGAAAGAGATCTCTGGCACCACATCCAGGTCTGATAAAAAACTATTCCTTAAAAACAAACAAAAAAACACATAAAGACATTAGCAATAGAAAGAAAAATAATTGAGCAAAATGGTGGTGACAATAATTCCCACTATTTCAGTGACTAGTAAGAGGGTAAAAAGCTAAAAATTACATTTGGGAAAAAAATGTTTTAGGGAGTAGAAGGAGTGGCTAGATCAGAGTTTGAGGAAGCAGTAGACAAATTTCAATGTGTGGGATTCTCCAGCGCAACCAAAGTGCAGGCTGCAAAGCTGCAAATGGGGAACAGGAATAATACACCACAAACCAGAGGGTGAAAGGACATCCCAGTGACACTACCAGGGCTTTCAAATGCCTCCACAGGTCTGGCTGATGTAAAAAATTTACACTTTATCTATGCACTTTAGCAGGTTAGCAGTGTAATCCCCAGACATTTGATTCCACCTTGACTTCAGCAGTGCATCCTGGTGTCCAGGCCCATGGCAGCAGTTGGACAAGATGATCATCCAAGGTCCCTTCCAACCCAAATCATTCTATGTTCCTGTCCTTAGCATTGATGCTACTTGCTTTATGAAAAACCTCACTGTAGTCAGCATTCATCCCAGAGACCTGTGAGTCAGCCCAAAGAGCAAGGATAGCTCCATGGGGAGGCAGAGGTGGCTGAGAAGACTTTGCCACAGCAGCAGCCCACAAGGAGCAGGCTGCTGACCCAGCACTGAAACTCACCCTAGCTGTACTTGCAAAGCAGATAGAAGCTGAAGTGCTGCCTGCAATGTACTGGTGCTCTCTCAAGGCACTGTTATTATGTAGATAAGAAATGGAAAAGTGTGTTGTTTACTATAAACTCTGCTTTAGTGACACTTTTTTTAGTCATGTCTTACTATCTAATTAATAATCACATAGAAGTTGCTGTGCTGAATCAAGGGCAAGGTACAAGGAAAGCAGCTGTAATGCAGATCTCTGAAACTGGAAGCTAAAAATATGTTTTTTTAATATTTCAGAAGTGAGGATCTTTTCTCAAGATTGGCAGCAAAAGTTTGCATTTCTTATCTTTTAGTACTAGAAGAGCAAGAGTAACACTGGAATAACCAGATGAAGAAAAAAAAAATTCTGGCATCAGAAAATCTAGTTCACAATTTGTGTAGGATATTATAAAATATCCAGAAAAAAATGGCTTCCATGACATGAAATATATTTTAAATATATTAAATATATTTAATATATAAATATATATATATAAATATCTTAAATATATTTTCATCATTGGCACACACAGATATAAAGCCTCAAAAATCAGTACTTGGTGCTTTTATTTTGTGGGGCAAGTGAAATACCAGTCAAAACTTGCTGTTTGTAAAAGTTACATTAGTAAAATATTTGCCCATTGAATATATTCTTTGGCTACTACGTCATTTATACAAATACTGTAATACAACTTACACAATCTGACTGACATGGAGGTAGAAGTTTTTCTAGTAGAGTTTCTTGCTCTTAGTGCAACATTACTGAAAGTTAAGTGAAAAACAATTCCATTATAAAAATTTATTTGAACATAAACAAAGGAATGTTCCTGGAAGAAAATCATTACAGTGCAGCTGGTGACCTGCTTGTAAAATATGTGATTAGCTAAGGCAAAATTTAGAATAACACTACTTGCTTCTTTCCTTTGAAAGAAAATCCTGGGCTTTGAAGGACTTTGCTAAAAGAGGCTGAACATTTCAATACCATTCTGGTAAAATGAATTCTTTAATGAGCTCATGATGCCTGAACTCTTTGTCCAAGGAAACAGGTCATTCTTAGGATGGACAGAGTAGGAGGAGGCTAATTTACAAGCTGATCCCAAGGCAGGCTATCCCAGAAGGCATTTCAAGCCAAGATGAAGCAGGTCCATGGGCATGTTTCTAACTGGCACTTGGCAAAAGCCATGCCTGCAGCTTCACTGCTGTGTCACATCCCATGTGCTGAAGTGCACCTCACAGCACCTGTCCCAGGGCACAGCTCTCTCCTAGTCTGCACCACACAAGCTTTATTCCCAGAAGGGTTTTGTGCATGGGATGATGACCACAAGCACAATCAGAAGCTCCTGCAGAGTCTGCAAGACAGATTGCTTCTGGAGGTGCTGGGTTTTGTTTCATGAAGGTGCCTTTGCCTCCTGCTAGCCAAGAAAAGCATTGCTCCTCAGTGTGGAAAGAGGGCAAGGATGGAGGAGATCCTGCAACTCCTCTAGCAGAGGGACTGTCTTTGATGTTTGCAGCTTCCCTTATCTGTTTTTATCTTCTTTTTGTTGCTACTGCTGCCTGTCATTATATATTATTTCCTTATTGAATATTTTGCTTTGTGGTTTAGATGCAGTCAGCAGTACTTACTCGTTTAGCCTGACATAGATGTTTAAGGAGGCTCACTGCTGAGCCACATACATGTTACAATATATAACATAAACCCAGCTAAATAGGAAAAAGGATAAAAAGGATAAAAAATTAGTAACAAAAGCAGAATAACAACACAGGTAAGTTGATTCATTTTGAACTCAATTGTTTCTGCTACTTTGAAGGTTTCTTGGTCCTGATGGCTGTTGCAGCCCAACAGCTTCCACTGCAGCAGGTGGCTCATGCTATGTGAGTTTATGCAAAGATCAAGGGCTTGAGGGATTGAGCATCTCCTGAGTAATTCCAGATTTGCTGGGGTAACTTCAGCTACATTGAGAGATGAGAATTTGATCCTCTGTCCTTAAAGAGATTAGTTTTACGAAGGAGTTATGCAATTCAGAAAATGAAGGCTGTGGTCCCACATTCTTCTCCTCCTGTTTTACTGTATTTAGCCAGCCTGTCATACCGAGGTTGTATGTGATAAACAACTGAAATGTTCATGTCTACCCAGGGCATTTTATAGTGCAAGGGCATGCATGGGCAACTGCTGCTTCCATATATGATGCAGTGTTTTCAAACACTGTGACACCAGTGCCAAAAGTCAGCACACTGACAAGAAATGCACCAGCACCTAAATTAAGTAATTAAAGTGTTCTGTATTGCAAAAATCCCATCAATCTCAAAATTTAAGGCTGCCTTCACAGCTGTTTGTGCCTGATGAATTCCCATAATCTCTTAAATAGGCTTTCTCCACATATCTTTGCCTGACAGAGTCAGGGCATTAAGTTTCTATCATTCCAAAAACAGAGATTTTTTTTCTTCAGTCTTTTCAACAGTGGATGATATATGTTTGCACATATCATCACCATCATTCTGAGCATTACTGAAGTATGCTACAAAATCCCAGTTACCCTCTTACAAATGTATTTTTGTTTCACTAATCTCTGTAAAAGAAGAAAAAAGAGAGAAAAGGAAGAGCAAGAAACTCTACTAGAACTCATCTCTGACTTTCTTTTCCACAAAGAGGATGTTCCCCCTTTGCTTACAAGAGCTGACACCTCCTTCACCTGAAAATGGATGGGATTCTTGGTGAATCCCATGACATTATAGAACAGGAAAACAGAGCTACAACATGACACCACTTCCTGCAACTTAATGCTTTTGAGCCAACTTTCATCATCCAGGAATAAAATATGGGGAAGGTCATCTATAGAGGAGACCCAGAGACTCAATGGAGCAGGGATGGTGCTGAAAACAGGTAGCTGGCAGGTGTCACCTGTGGTACCACTCATCTGGGACCTGGGAGCAGAGCAGCACAGACTGGCATCTCCTTTCTCCCATGCAGCCCTCTTGCTCCCCATCACAGCCCTGACCTCCCTGATGGCAGCCACCAGGACTTCTCTTCAGGGAGAGGCTGTCCCTCTCCACGAACCCAAAACACAAACCCCACAGACTCACTCCCAGCTCCTTGCTGGAGCTCTGCCACAAGTGACCTGATGGTAATGAAGTGAGGAATTGGAACAAAGTGGAATTGGAAACAATGAAGTTTTATGCCCTGGAACAAGTTATTAATTGTAGGCAACCCATGTTGTAAGCATAGTAACTTGAGACCAGATAGACATTATTACTAACAATCTGATCCAATGCCATGCCTTGAATCTGAGGCTAATCATGAAAATATTTCTCTCACACCCACTCACTACAACAACAAACACAGCCAAGTGTAATAAATTACCCTTTTTTTGTTGATCTGCCTATGTCCAGAGTTTGCTGTCTTTCTGTTAAGATCATTCCAACAAGAACAGCAGAAACACTTCTCCAGCTGACGCATTATCAGTAATTGCACTTCTTGAGAGCTATTTTGCCTGGTTTTACCACCCAAGAAGATATTAATAGATAAATAGAAACAGTGAAAAGAAGAAAAAAGATCAATACACTAAAAATTGAGCACAACCAGGTTTTTAAAGTAAACATATGTACTCCAGCCTCCCACTGGTAATACACAATGTTCTGAAAAGGTTACACACCTCACATGAAATTGTTAGTCTTAATGTGTGCCAGCTTAACGTTCCAGCACAGCTCCTCTGTCCCACTGTGGCCCCAGGCCCCAGCCAGCTCTCCAAACTCTCAGAGTAATTGTGCCTGACCTCCTGCCCCTGTCTCCTCCCCTGGCCTGTTCTGACCATGCTTTATCTCATCCATGGGCATCCATACGTGCTCAGGCCCAAGGCAATGAGGTCAGCCAGCATTGTGAAGCACAGATTCACCAAGCCCTGCTTTACTTACTCCTGCTTTCATGGCCTTTGCCATGATGGTCCAGCCAATAAAAGTTTTATCCTCTCAAAATCAGTGCCTGGATATTTTCCTTGTCACCTCTCCTCTTGAGAGGATTGTTTTGTGATTATAACAATTCAATAAATCCACCAAAGGTCTTCAAAAGCATTTGTCAGAGCTTCTCCCAGCCTGGACAAATGTTATTTAAACAATTTCCTTTTACAGAGCTTTTCCCTCTGAATTTAATGCTTAAAGCAATGATCCATTTTGGATGATACAGGTGCTCAAGTAACAAAACCAGGATTACTGGGGAAATGTGCTACAGTGAAAAATGCTTGGGGGTATGAATTGCATTATGAAGGTTAATAATCTACCAGTTAGCACAGGCAGCTCTTTTATAGCATTAAACTGTCTGTAGTAACATAAAATGCAGTGTTGGAATGTAGCAAATGCACCAAAATACCACAAAAGAACATTTTCATATCCATGAATACATATTTTCCATCCCAAATGAAACTATTGCTTCCTTGAAAGAAACAGATGTTATGGCAAAGCTGGTTTCTCTTAGACTGATGGTTTTTGTCAATTAAAAATTTTGCAGTTAGTATTCAAAGATATGATTTTGATCAGTCACTGATTTACCATGGAAATGGAAGGAAAAATGAAATCTCCCCAAGATGAAGAATCTTAATCACAGCAGGGAAAAACAATATTTTGTGCTGCTTCTGTAGAAGCAGTGACAAAATTATGAGAAAATAAACTGAGGTAGACTGGCAGCTCAATTTCACAGCACCACTGAAAGCAAAACTGTTATGGTTTAAAATATAACATTGCTCAGTACTCTACTTTGAGCTAAATTGATACAGCAAGACAATTCAAAAATTCTTAATGTTTTCATTTTATTGTATTTCTCCTTTGAAATTCCTAACTATTCAGGACTGAGTAGTAACACAGCGGTCGGGAAGTATGCCTGAAATATTATGAAAACAATATTATTTTTCCATTTGTCACTTGCAAGAAAGTGAGACGACACACTAAGATCACCACTATTTCTTCTTAGCTTCTCTTTGTGGTAGCTGAAAACATCTGTCCCACACACAGAGGTGCAGCACACAGGCAGCTCACACGGCATGAAACATCAACTTTCTTTACATCAAGCAGATGTAAAACCAGAGAGACTTATCACTTAAAAGTGCAAAGTTGCCTGCCTGACCCTGCATGCTCTACCAAGAGCAGTGTGAATAACATTAATTTTAACAGATAAAACTCTGAAATTTGCTAATGATGATCTACATTTCACTATGGACCCTTTCATTCCTAGTCCAGTCATAGCAAAGACTATGAAAATACACCCAGGAAGAGCCTTTGATCATGGGTGGTTCCATGCTCCATTATATTCATCCTGCACACTGCTGGATAAGACAGCAATAGAAATTTGAGCCAGGCCAGGAACAGATGCACAATTACATTTTTGTTGAATAAGCCAAATCATTATACTGTTATGCAGGCTGCAGAAGGCCAAAACAACATCTGACACAGAGAAATCTTGCTGGCATAAGGTTAACTCCTAAATATTGAAAGAGCAGTAGAAGTCAACATTGGATGACTTTGCTCCACATGGCCACAGCATTTCTGATATGATAACTAGGATCAAAAGTTAGATGGATTTATGACAGGCCCTGCATTCAGCATGAGGAAAACAAATCTCGCAACAGCAACTCAGATTGTAAGAAAATAAATGGTTAACCAATAAATGATCTTGCCTTCAGAACTGCTCAGTCAGAACAGAAACAGCAATGGAGCATCAAGGAAAGGAAGATTTAACCAACAAGTGGGAGGGACTGGGAAGACCCACCACAGCCATTCAGCCTCCTTTTGTGCTCAGTCAGGTCTGTAGGAGACAAAACAGTGTCCTCTACTTCTCCTATAATGAAAACTGTTTCAGTCTGATCTCTCTTTTCAATAAGTCAGAGTGGACATTAATGCTCTTTAACACAACTATTAACATGTTATTAAGTCCTCAAACAGCATATTTATAAAGGATATTTCAGATAGGAATTACCAGTCTCTGGAGCAGCCCAAAATCATTGTTAATGTTCAGTTCTTGCCAGTCATCTCCATACACCAACACTAACAGAGCTAAAAATAGCAACACAATTTTGGAGAAGGATATTCTCCAATGTAAACAGTTTATAAATTAAGGAAGGTTTTTAGAATGGGTATATATCACCAGGAGAGACAGTTAAGTATGGCACAAAGTAAATTGTCCATGAAAACAAAAGAAAACCTTCCATATTTTCTCAGCATGCTAGAAAGAAAAATTACTGAAATTATTCTTTTTTCTGTCTCTGTTTAAAGTGTCATTAGACTGAACTCTGGATAACACCCAGGAATCTGGAGCCTCCTCTTTAACTAAATGTATATCTTCTAGAACAGAGCTGGAATTAGCACACAGCTTCATGTTTCAGATAACCTGTCTTTAAGTTACAAGCAATATATTACGAAATACTCAAAAATTACTCCTCACCTGCTAAAAGAGAAAAAAAAAATAAAAAGAAAAGCCTGTAGTAATAATAGCTGATAGCTGAAATGCACAGATCATACACACAGATTTTTATCTGCAGTATGATCAGTACAAATTACAAATCCCAAGACTGTCTTCTAGTAAACACCCCTCCTTGCTATATCTTCCTAGGGGCATATCCATGTTACTTCTAGACACATGCAGAGCAGCATGTGGTGGAACAGAAGAAACATATGGTTTGTGGTTCCTGCCTATGCCCTATTTGACAGTCGTAGCTTTAATAAAAGCTGGTTGGCTTAGGTTAAATTACTGGTGCAAAACCAATCAGACATAGTTGGGCATGTGCACATGTCCTCGTGGGCAGGGATCCCAGCGCATGGTGTGTGCGTATGTGTGCTGGAAATGTCTGTGTGTGGTACGTGTGAACACTCTCTGTTCTCCCTGGTGCTTAAGGAGAGATCCAAGGTAAAAGACAGCAGTCACTGAACCACAGGGAGAAACAAGGCTAGGCAAAGGAAAAGATAATGAAGAAAAAAAGAAGGGAAATTGGAATGCAGAATAAAGGGAGGAAATGAAAAACTGATGGTACGCATAGCAGAAGAATAAATCTGTGGCTAACGTACAGGACAAAGAGTCCTTGCCAAGCACCATGTGTAACCACAGTCACATCTTCCCTTATTATTTCAGTTAACACATCTGCCAAGTGAGGGAAATACTGAGCTAACACAGGTAGGAAGATCACAGAAAGTCCTGCGAGTAATTCTGCTGACTTGCTGTTAGCACAAAATGAATTGAAGGTGTCCCAACCTTTTTGGTTCAAAAGCCAAATAAAGCCTATCATTTTGAAGAGGTCAGAGCTACAGTGAACACCTACTGACAAGACTTCTGCCTTGTTTTGATCTGCACCCCAAAATCACCTGGGAGGGGCTAGTCATGGGAGGCAGGGGCATCACTGCTGCTTGGGAGGGACCTCACATGACAGGGGCCAGTGGGGACGAATGAAAGCAGTCCCCTGCCTGTCCATTCTCAACGGGACCAGCAGCTATTCCAAGCTGCCCACACTCCGCTTCTCCTTCCCTTCTTCTGCCACCAACAACTCAGGCAGGTCGAACTCAAAGCAATTAACTGCAAAAATCTCCCCTTGGCTCCTTGGCTACTTCCATAGAGAGGCAAGAGTCTGAGGAGACCAAACCCCCTTCTCCCTCTGTTCCACCCAGTACAGCAGAGGAGCAGCTGAGCTGTGCAGGGTGCAGGCTGCTGGGCTCCCCAGCTCACACTGTGGCTACAGCTGTAAGCCCAGCAGCAGCCACACCACAAGTGCCAACACCCTGCTTTGTGTTTTCCCAGGAAGGACTCCCCCAGTGCAGTTTGGGAATTTCATTTTGTACACAATTTTTTCTCCAAAACAAAGCCGTCCAAAGATGCCAAAAGTGATGACCACCCAGCTCTAAGTAAAGGAAGCCCCAGGTAACCCAATAACATTTGCTCTCTTCCACTGGAATCCTAAAAATAGCTGTTGATCCAGAAACTACTTCAGGCCTCTTCACAGCAGCTGGTGGATCTGAAAGCTGTCTTTTACTTTTCCACAATATCTCCACTGACCTAGCCAGCAACCCGGTCTCCTAATTTGGTAGCAATCCTCTGGCTTCTCCTGCTGTGGGCTGTTTGCTTACAGACCAAGGAAACTGCTGCCAGGCAAGGATCTGTTTCAGCACAGCAAAGAGCAGTAGAGACTAATTTCTAGGATGATGAAACCTGCACCCCAGACATCTTGGACCCACATGCAGTAAAAGAGTAAGGAAGCATGAAAAAAAGAATGAGTGGTTTGGTATGGCCCAGGCCACAAACAAGACCCTTAATAAAGAAATTGCAGCACTGATACATAATTTTGCCTCACAAAACACAGTTCTTTAACATTCTGGGGGCAAACACATCCTCCTCCATCTCCCCAGTTTACCCCTTGGTTCAGGGAAGCTCCTGTCTCTCAGGCACACATGCTCCACAGTGAGTTATGGAGCTTACATCTCAGCCCGACTAAAAAAAAGGCTGCTATGGAAAACACCCCAAATTTTCATCCAGGTTGTTACAGCACTGAATAGGGTTGTATTGGCTCCTCATACCCCGATGATGGAGTGGGAGAAGCCCATCACTACTAATTCATAGGGGTTTTTTTGCTCTCATATCGTATTTGCCAGTAGGAATCCTACCCTAGATACAAAAAATACACAATATTTGCAGAGTTCCCAGATGAAGAAAGGAATGATGCATCTGACTCCATGTTCTTAGAAGACTAATTTATTATTTTATGATTTATATTATATTACAGAATACTAAATTATACTATACTAAACTATACTAAAGGATACAGAAAGGATACAGACAGAAGGCTAAAAGATACTAATTAATCTCATGACTCTCTCTCCAGAGTCCAACACAGCTTGACCCTGACTGGCCATTAAGTCAAAACAATTCACATGAAACCAATTAAACAATCACCTGTTGGATAAACAATCTTCAACCACATTCCAAAGCAGAAAAACACAGGAGAAGCAAATGAGATAATATTGTTTTCCTTTTACTCTGAGGCTTCTCAGCTTCCCAGGAGAGGAATCCTGGGCAAACAGATTTTTCCAGAAAATATGACTGCCACACACAATATCGAAAGTTTCTGCTTGTATTATTAGAAATTTCTGATACAAAACATATTTTAAAAAATTTGCAGCCATCTCTACAAAAGTTTCTCATTTTATACTCACAGTCCCAGCATGTCCTCTGTGAGTGTGCAATAACTTCAGGGTGAGAGTAAATTTTGGTGTGTTTCTCTTGTAAAAAGCACATACAAACACAAAGGCAGAAGGGAATTCTCCCTATATTTCAGCTGCAAGGACCCTCTACGCAAGTACTGAGAAGTAGCTGCAAAGAGTCCTGTTTCCCCCATGGGATGGAAACACATAAATTCCAAATAATTCAAGGTGAGCCAAAAAGAGAAAAATCGCCCAGGCAGGATAAAAAATTCCAGCTGCACGCTGACCACAATAGAAATCAAGACAACTGTTCAAAGAGCTGTGCCAGGCATCCAGATGCTCCTGCTGGCATCAGATCTTCCACAGTCCGATAGCAGCTGGTTCCAGGGATGGCAGCCAAAGCCTGCACATAAATCAGAGAAAAGGAGAGAGAGAGGGAGAACTGACAGCTCACCACCTGATCAGCACCATTCCTACTATACGGGCATATGCATGTTAGTTACAAATCATTTTTATATTAGAAAAGCAAGACTGATACCAGGGCCTATGACCTTGGAATGAATAGGATTGACATCTGCAAAAACCTCACTGCTCATGTAGGCAAGCCCACTGAGACAATTCTTTAGGATACCTGGATGAGAAAGAAAAACTGCTAGAGAGCATGGAGCATGAGCCTTCCCTCAAGTTTCACAATTTCTGCAGAATGCTCTGTTTTAAAATGTTCACTTCTTTGATTACTGGAGCAATTGGGGGTTCTGTGCATGTGTACTCATCCCCCTTCCTCTCAAATTGCTGCCTACCTTCTGCTGCTGACACCCTCCTTCAGCCTCATGGCACATGGTTTCAGCATGGCACCAAGGAATTGCCTCAAACTGAATGCCTATTATGTATCAAGAAATTGGAGGCAACTTGAAATACCCTTACAATTAACTGTCCCCAAGGTGTACTTCCCAGGCAGTTTCATGCATGCTTGTGGCTCAGAAAACACATATTGTCTATACTCCTTCCACTCCCAGCAAGCTGAGACTGATAAAACAAGTCACCAAAGTGCAGGAGGTCAAGCGTCCCCTCTCCTCTGTTCTGCCTCTATTTTTCTCTGGTGAGATCCCACCTGGAGCACTGTGCTCAGCTCTGGGGGCCCCAGCACAAGACTGACAGGGTCCTGTTGGAGTGGGTCCACAAGGCTGGAGCCCCTCTCCCATGAAGACAGGCTAAGAGAGCTGGGTTTGCTCAGCCTGGAGAGCAGAAGATTTCAGGGAGACCTCATAGCACTTTCCAGTACCTGAAGGGGGCTACAAGACAACTGGGGAGGGACTTTTCCATGGGCATGCAGCAACACCTAGTAATAGTTTTAAAAAAGAAAGAGGGAAAGTTGAAACTGGACACAGAGGAATGATTTTTTATTATGAGTGTCGTGAGACACTAAAACAGGCTGCACTGTTGTAAATGCTACAATCCTGGCAGCATTCAAGGCCAGGCTGGATGGGGCTTTTAGAAACCTGGTCTAGTGAAAGGTGGCCCTGCCCATGGGATCTTTAAGAGACCTTCAACCCAAACCATTCTTTGGTCCTGTGATTCCAAGTAACATGGAACTGGCAAATAGAAGTAGTGACTGACAGAGAGTAACTCAGAGGATCTGAGTTAGGTGTCTGCTTCTGGGCACATTTCAAGTAGCCAGAGTTCAGTAACTGTTGTGACGTGGTAGAAAAAAAAAAACTGTTGTGGTTTATATACAGATGGTGACAATTATCTAGGACACTACATTCAAGTTACATAGGACAGAATGAATTAAGCTGGAGCATCACCAGGAGGAAAAAAATATCCTCTGACATGAAAAGGTTACAGAGGGAAAACTTCCAGGATAGACAGAGCTGGAGTGCAGCTCAGCCAGAGGATCCTGTTCCCAGGCCTTTGCTAACAGCAGCAGTAAATATAATTCTCATGAGAGAGATAAGCTTGTCCTTAATGAGGGATGTGGACTGTATTAGCTACAGGATGCATGTTCCTCTCTCTTACATGGAGAAAGGGACACAACAAATACACTGTTCCTGGTAATGTCCCTAGTTATCTAATGACCCAAAAATAAAAACAATATGGCCATTTTTATTTTTCAGTAACTCTCAGTAATATTTCTATCCATGTCTCCATTAAAATTAAGGTCCTGAAATCCTTCACCCAACCAGAACAGGCCACAGGTGTAGCCTGGCCCAGTGTCAGGTCCCCAATCCCTGGAGACACACAGAGAGGAGAACAGGGGCACAGCAAGCACAGCCATGCAGCACACTCCTGTCCACCCCATCTCCAGCTGCCTCCACATCTCCAACACCACAGGGGCTGGTGTGCAGAGAGGAGGACCTGGCCCTATATACCAGTTTGGGGGTGCTGTTTTGGAACAGATAAGACTCAATGTCCCTTTGCACATAGAAAACATTAGGTGTGCTTCCAAAGTCCATCTTGTGGGTGAGTTTCACCTAAAACAACTTCAGCTTGAGGGCTCTGAAGCTACCCCCAGGCAAACCAAAGCACAGGAGGCGGGAATGGATCAGGCAACTGCTTCAAAAATTGTTTCTGGTTGTTCTTTGTTCCTTCTCTATAACTTCTAACTTGGGTTTTTTTTTTTTTTTTCTTTCTTGACAGCTATTAAACTGTGCCTACAAAATTAGCTGTTATGAACCTAAGATCTTATTCCTAAGGCCCATCAAATTGCTTAGACCCATTATCAGCAGTGAAAATTAGATATAAGAAACCTGAACCATGCCCAGCTTTTTCTACATTCCTTTAAGGATCAGATCACAATTATGATCAAATACATCCCATCTCCAAAACCACAATTAATCCCTCCACCAGATTTTATCTCAACATTCCTGATGGCCAGTGAGCTTCAAATGAACTACTTATTTTGATTAAGTATCTCAGAGGAAAATGTTATTTTCTTCCACTTTGCAGAACAAAAATGTTATGGTTAGAGGCACTGGGCAAGACAGTGTGGTGAAAAGCAGGAAGAGTAATTGCACTCTTACAAACAAGGCCATCACATGAGTAAGTCTGGCTGCTGGCATCTCTGCAGGTCTGAAAGGAAGTTCTCTACACCACCAGAGAAGTTTCCCAAGCTCCAATTGTACCAAGCACAATAATCCGGTCTCGGAAAAAGAGGATCTTCAAGTCAGAGGCAATGTGTGTTTCATCACAGCTCCAAGGGGTCCCTGGAGCAAAGGGCCAAGGTATGCCAGTGATCCCAGTTGCACAACACGGAAGAGGCCCCGCTACAGATGACAAATTTCATGTCTCACCAAACTTTGTGGGTCTTGCCTGCGTGCTTCAAGTGCATTTGTTTTCTTTCTTGACCAAACCTGATCCTTATAAAAGTCATTATAAATCAACCCTGGCCTAGAATGTTGTTCTGCTAAAAATACAAGCACTCTTTGGTTCCTCTTATGCCTGCTCAGCAAAACAGCACACTGCTGCTGGAGATGCAGTGACAGCGTGCCGAACTGGGCTGCACCAGGGGTGCTAGGACAAAGGCTGGGAATGAGCAAACAGGTGAGAGAGGGGACAGAAATTCCTGACTTTAGAGTCATCCTGGTTGGAACATCTCCTGCCTCAGGTCCATGGGCTCTGGAAGTGGTGATCTCACAACAGAAAAACTGTACTGGAGATGGAGATATGGTCCTCAAGGGAATCAGACAGTAATATCATCCAGTCAATCATCTCCTGTCTTCCTTTGGTAAGAATTCACTACATCTAAACTGCTCTAGAAACCATCAGCTTCAATCAATAGGATTGTTCTAATAAACTTACATTTATATCTTGAATTCATTCTAGTCTTTAACAAGAATTTAAAATTCTTGAAAGTATTCCTCTGCATATATACAGTAATTTATGTGGGTTATACATGATAGAGAAGTTTCTTAGAATAGTTTCCCCTTCATTTATCATGTCCTGAATAACTCATTTGCTGGCCCATGCCCAAAAATAACAGAACTATTCTCATGTTAGTGCTGATAAATATTTTCTTCACATCATCCTGAATTTTCTTTTCTATTTGATATTATATACACAAGGAAAAAAACATAGACAGATACATTAAAATATACTAAATTAAAGAATTACAACAAAACAGGAAATAGGTTTACTGCAACTTTATATACTGAAAACAAAATGTGGTCACATCAAGGCAAATTCCAGAGCAACAAGACAGTCAACTCAGTATGAAATTAAACAAATACGCAAAAGAAAGTCTACAAGAAGGTCTAGATTTTATCCCAGGATGCAAGTTCAAAGGGGAGGCAAGGTGACAGCTCAGGGTCCATAAACCTTCTTGTATGCATGGAGAGTAGGAACCGGTTGTCAATAGAGGTAATAAAAAGCAGCTTGCAATATCCTACAGAACGAATTGATTATTGGTAGGAGCTTGCTGAAGCAAGTGTTCAGGAACTGCAATCGAGATTCATCTCTATCTCTAATCTACAGACTCCAGGATTTTGATTTTCATTTTGCTGTCTCCCCTTTGGTTGGGATCTAAAAGGAGGTACAGAAAATGGGAGAACATCAATCCACTCAATTTCCCTGTTCAGTAAGACCATCCTACAAGATTAACTGCAGTCCACTTTCAATACAAGAAATCAAAGGATTGTGCAGAAAGGGCTGACAGGAGTACCTGAAATAATCCAATAATTGGATTCAAACATTGGACCCAGATCTCAAATTTAATGCCCAACCCAAAAAAAAGAAGGAAAAAAAAGAGGAAAGCAAGAGCAATAAGGACAACCAATGTCATATATTGCCAGAATATTCCAGGCATAGGCCTAGTTATTTATGAATATACATAGTTTGACTAAATGCCCAACTACCATGTAAAAATGACAATGATAACTGTAATGCAACTTTGTTCACTATAGCATAAATGCCAAACAAAGGTACAATATTCCACGTATACTTTTTCTATTATTTTGTTAGGTATTTATTTTTAAATGGAGTCAGCCAGAACAAACAGCTGCCAAGAATCTCTTCCAGTGTATGAGCAATCTGCTTCTAATATTTACCATGTTGTGGGCTTGCCTTTAGAGAAAAGGAAAAAAAGAAAAATGTTCAGTGTTTGGATACAAGAAGTCACATGCAAAATGCTACATGTTACCTCTTGCTGCATCTTCCCCTATGCTGTACAGGTAAATTCCTCTTCCATTAGAAACATCTGCATCCCTTCCAGAGGATGAGAGACCAGCCCGATGTTTCCATCAGACAGCAATGGCACTCATCCCAGGACAAGCAGGTGATTTTTTTCAGTCTGCAGCATTTATGATGGCACTGTTCCCTACCACTGCTTATCTTCCAGCTGCAAGTGATAGCGTTTCAAATTTTGAACCAAATAAATCAGAATTAAGATATTACCTGATCCTCTATATTTTTAGAACTAGGTCAATAGTTATTTTATTCCTGGAGCCAGAGAAGTTTGAGCAAGAAAAACTGTGTCAATCAGTACAAAATGTATTCATTAGTTTTGCATGCGTATTGGCTTAGATGTCTAGTCCAGCTTCACCATTTCTGTACTGAAATGAAATACATTATGCTGAAGCAGACAACCTTATTAGATTTTGACCTTCACTACTAACTCTGTCTAGTTAATTTGCTATATCAGAAATGTAAGTTACATGTGTGCTGAGAGGTGTGCATATTGTGCATATAAGCATTTATGCATTTCTTACACAAAAAACAAAATTTCTGCTTTTGCGTGTTAATTGTGTCAGAAAAAGAAACCACAATGGGACCATGCACTTGCCTGATAAAGCCCAACTCTATTACAAAAAGCATGCAGTGTCCTTTCTCCTTCTACACAATACAATCAATGCAAAGATAGTATCTTCAACATTTCCCAGATCTATCCTGGTGAACACTTACCTGAAAAACCTGTTAGTCACAGTATTTTCTCCACTCTTGTGGAGATTTTGTTCTGATTTTGTTCTGCTTTCCTAATGTTTTTCCCTTAACCACAGATGTTTTTAACACACCATCTTCCCATCCCAGGTACAGTTATGAGATGACAGGGAGTACCTATTCTGCCTTCAAGTTAAGCCTCTGTGCCAAAGGACAGAATTTTGGGGACCAGGAGGCTCTCAGGCTTTTGGCTCTTTTTATAATGCCCTTCTTAGTTTCACTATAAATCAGCTCTATCAAACATGTAGTTAGGTCATCCAGTCCACAATAACACATCTTCTTTTCAACAAAAAGACTAAGAGGGAAAAAGGGATCAAATTTTCAAACAGGTTATTTATCTGACACGTGGAGACAGTGTATCTAACAAATATTAGTGTAAGTATTCACTTGCATTTAATTTTGTACTTATTAAAAAAAAAAATCACAAGTTGATTTGTTTCAACTACAAGATGCTGGGGTAGATACAGGAACAATTAGCCTTAATCATCACGTCCTGCTCTTGCCTTAAAGTTTAATATATTATTCAGGATACAGCATCAATTAATCTGAAGAGCACACAGAGAAATTTTCTTTATGTATCTGCATCTGAATTTGACAAAAAGAAAAATGTTAAAGCAGAAATATATACTGTTGTCTGTTGCCAGTTTATTGCAAAACAGACATTTCAGTCTTCCAAACTCTTAGTGCAGAAAGGTCTCAGATAGGATGGGAACTGGCATAATTCTTCTAACTTGTAAAGCAGTTTATTTAACATTTAAAGATTTGATGTCTCCTCTGTGATTTTTCTCTTATGTTCACACGCATTATTGCCCTTCTGTAAAAATAACTTTATTTATTTTTAAAATATAAACTCTGTATGATGAACAAAAATAACAGTGTCTCAGCTTAATTTCCTGCCACCCCAATTCTAATGCCTAAAGACGTGGAGGAACAAATCAGTAACAATTGGATTTCTGCTCAGATTTCACAAACATGATGAGAAAAGGGTGACAATAGAGACTGTATTTCATCAACCTAACTGCTCTCATCTAACATAAATATGAAATCTTTTTCCTGGCATCCAGCATGAAATAATCACTATAGGTTTTCTCCATCATGTATTCAATTTACCAAAGAAATCTCAAGTTCAGTTAAATTCACCCTGCATTACAGAAGGTCAAAAGTGTTTTTAGTTGGTGTAGTTACAGAGTTTGTAGTCCAGTGAAGACATCTCCAGCACTGGGATAATCCTCTACATGCAACTTTCCTCTTCCTAATTTCTGAACAATATCCTGGGAGGCAGCCTAGTAGGGACCCAGACCTCTTTTGCTTTGTTGTATGCACTGAAATGGCAGTAAATAACCATTCAAGAGTTTTTAGAAAATAAGAACAAAGACTGAACACCGTGAAAATGAGGGCAAATTACAAAAACTTCAGTTCACAATCAATAAATTAAACTCCCTGTTTTAAATCAGCTGGTCCTGCAGCACAAACTTAACTTGATAACAAAGGTCAGCAGATACTACTGGGAACAGATGCATCAGGAATAAGGAAAGGAAATGCTTCTGTCACTTTTGGAGCTCCTTTATACAAATCCACCATCAAACACTTATAAGAAGCACAATTAAGGAGGAAAATAAACCTGCAAGTATCACATTTCTAGAATTTTTAAATTCAATTCATTACTATAAACTGCTGGAACTTGAACTGCATGACTATGTGCCCAAACCACTATAAAAGAGCCTTAGATGTCTTTGACTCCAAACAAAACTACTGAACCTCAGGAAGAAAAGAGGAAAAGGAAAAAAGATATAAACACCTGTGGCATAATATTCTCTTCAGAAGCTGGCAAAGTTCAAAACCTTAGCCGGCTATGGTAAGCGTCCTGTAACAACTTGGCATATTTGGGGCTCCATGAGAAGACTGCTTAAGTTCAGACAGAGAACTTCACAAAATACTTCTGTGGACATCCAGCCTGGGGTGTGGGAGTTGCCTTTCAAAGCTACTAAATATGTGTCAGTAACAGACAGAAAGCTGCTTCCAACTGTTATGAAAAGCAATTAAAGAGCAAAGCAGCAGAGATCCAAGAACCATTTTCTGGATTCCCTTATTGACTGCGTGATTGGAGAGCCACAAGAAACCAATCATGCTGGGTGAAAGACAAATGGCATCTTAATATCAACTGTAAATGTCTACATTTATTTAGTACCCAGAAATGTGATGAATCCCCAGGAGATATATTAATTGCTGCAGGAATTTAGATTAATTCATGCATTAATGTCCTTCACCAGTGTCACTCCTTATCCTTTCTTTGCTGGCTGTTGAGGCTGCAAATACCTGAACCAGGGAGAGAAAATAAATCCTGATGTCTTCTGATCTGGAAGGATATGAAGCAGAGCCCCAAAAAGGCTCAGAGAGGTGCCACCTCCTCTGTCTCACAAAGCCTCAGGAAACATTAGCCTATAGCATTTGACAGCACATTCAGAACTAGATAGATAGACAGACAGATAGATATTAAAATTATTTGCATTACAGTTTTCATACTGAATTTCCTTGATTGAAGTATTACATTAGTTAGAAACCAAGACCATTTATACACACACAAAATCCAGCTGTCGTATTTGGAAAGCCATTTCTAAAACAGTTAGTGTGAGCACAGTTCTACAGAGAACATCCTTCACCTCCCCTGAAGTTTAGTTTTAAAAAGTTATCATAGCAAAAGCTGTTGGGTTTTTTTTAGAGTAACAACTGGTGTACCTTTTAAAATGGCTTATTTATTTATAAAACATTTGTGTGCATGGACAGTTAACATTTTTTAACTGTCTTGGTGCTGCTTTGTTATGACCCCACTGTGTAACACTATGAGATTCTTACCATTCAGGCTAAAGCTACTGAAGCAGAAAGGTGAGGTAGTACTTCATGAGCAATTACTTTCTGTAGAACCCTGAAAACTGGATATTTTAACATCAGGTTATATTTCACAGAAAGCCTTCACCAAATGCAAAAAATGTAGAATGTATAGCCAGAGGGACAGGCCACATTCAGCTTAGCTTACCAGGCTAAGCTGAATATTTGAGGCAGAACTTTTAGAGGAACATGGAAGATGAACATTTGTTTGACTACTTATGGCACACTACAATACAATAATGATTTCCAAAAATGCTCTGGAGGTGTTAGTGCCTTTAAGACACCTGTTAAAAGTTTAAACAAGCCCATACAAAACAACAGTACTTGCACAACACACACACTGCCATTATGGTCGAAAGGCTTTAAACAGAATAGTCCAAAATAATGACACTGCTCATGACTTCCAAAACCACCAAGGAATGATGTTGTTTATGTTAAGTGAATGTCAACAAAAGCCTTCCACAAAACTCAGCTGTCAAGTGTTTTCTGTAAGTCATTACCACTCAGGGAAGGTTTGTATTAATCTCTGTAGTGAGATCCAGCCAGGAGAATTTCCAGCCTGCAGTGGGCAGCAGCAAGACAAAAGCCACAAGTACCCTCTGCAGCCCCAAGGGTAGGTCCCAGTTCTTGACACCACGCTCAGCTGACAGGGAATGCTGCAAAGCACATGCAGGGATGACTGCTTGGTCTTGCAGGAGCCATGCGAGCTTGAGACACAACAGCATCAGCCATTCTTAATTGACAGTGCCTTGCCTCCCCAATGCCATAACAAAGGTAATTCATTGGGCTGCCTTTTCTGGCCACACGCCTGCGAGGATGAGCTGTTTCATTCATGACATCTAGCTTTAATGTAGAGCTATAAATGTAAATCCCAACTCTGAAATATTTACCCTTCTGTTTATCTCTTCAGTGCCTACCTCTTTAGTATTTCTTCTATTTTGCCCAATACAATAACGGTGTAAAATGCCTCCTGCTGGGATACACTGTAGCTATAAATGTTGTACAATTCCTTTAGGAAGAGGGGAGTGCTTGCTTTCTAGTAGTGTGAGTCTTACTTTTATGGTCCTATTAATTCACAAGTTACCAGGCTGTAAATCTGCCATTATTCTAATGTACTGTATTTTGGCTCCTCTGCCCTTCAAGCTACCACATACTTTTCAACCTTACAGGAGAAAGAAATCCACGTTTTGAAGAAGGAAACATTCCCACAGACAACAGTAAAGAGGATGTTTTAGCCGGCAAGCAAAACATAGAAACCAGTCATCTGATAAATATGTATTTTACCTATAACTGCAAACCCTACAATGTTCTTGTTAAATACATATGCATACTTGGCCAATGAACTCTGAAACAATTTCAGAAAATTAGTAAGACAGTCCTTACAAACTGATCACGTGACTTGTTTGAAAGAATCTGTAAGAGGGTGATAAATAGTATTCCTCTTTGCTTATACTTGCCTTTCCAATGAACGGATTTTATTTATATCTGGTTGCAGCAAAAGTAAATATAAAAATTAAATTTAAATACAAGGGTTTGAAACTTTTTGTAGTTCAAACTTTATTCAAATAAATATTACAGAAAACTTTAAATAATTGAAAGAGATTTACTACAGACCAAATTATTCTTCCACAACTACAATTACTCCTACTTAATCTAGTTACCGCAAAATTCAGCAGCCTCCACCCTCCTTGCAGAGGGGTAAAAGTGAGACTGGAAAAGATGTTACAAAAGGGCCATTAACACACTGCAACTTCTTGGAACTTGGAAGAACATTGTCTCCTGTGATGCTTTACAAAACCAAACAGAGGGGGTTTTTGTGATATTATGCTTCTGAATCTCTTTTTTTAACCCTAAATTAGTAATTTAGCATATATAAATATGCATTATCATTTAGCAATATCAATAAAAGGACTGGGAAAAGTGTCAGAAAATGCAGGAGCAAATCCTGTGCACCCCTCCCACAAAGGCCAGGGCTGTCTATCTGGAATGTCCTTAGAGAACTTTATACCAGAATAAAAAGTTGAAGCTGTGACACTTTTATGTAGGGATAAGCTGGCTGGAAATCATGCAGTCATGACCAGCTCCAAACAAAGCCTCCTGTCCCTCTTCCCATGAGGGTGATAACACTAAATCAGCCCTCAGAAAGTCGGTATCACACAAACCATTCCTCTTTTGAGAGACAGGCAGCCTCAAGAGCAAACACCGAAGACACCAAGTTGAGAAAGAACAGATCCACGAGCTGGGAGTTTTTCTTTAGCTCTATGCCAAATATGACCTCATGCTTGAACTACAAACAAAAGCTAATAATAGTTTCTGATCTTAATTTACAAAACAGAGTTTTTACACATTTTTGGAGTCTTACCAGAGCTTAAAGATCCATAAAACCTAATCATTGCCCAGAAGAATGTTCAAATTCCTCTCCAGCAACTAGAAACAATTAATTGCTCTGCATCTAGTGCAGCATCCCACAAACATTCAAAAGGTCGAAACTATTGATTACCAACTGTCAAAGCCCATTTATCAGTAGGGGGAGGGGGGAAAAAAATCAGTATTTGGTATTAAAATAAGGTCAAGTTCTTTCTTGTTCATTTCAATCCAGTGCTTTCTACAGTAAAAAATAAATAAATCCCTACCAGACGTCCACAACACAGGACCTAGGGAACCTTCTTGAATTTTGAAAGAAAAACTGAACAGACTTGTCCCACCAAGGACACCAGAGCTTTCAGCAGTTCAGCAGAGAATTATATTAGACAGCTCTCAAAGCTAATGGAAAAAATTGTTGAGATGAAGTCAACCAAGTAAGCAGTGAAGCAATGACATCAATTTTGGTCTAACAGTGATTCTTCTAGTGCCAATGCATTGCTTCCAGCTGATACCTACCAAGAGAGGCAGCAGCTGGAACAAACTACTTGAATGATGTTATTTCCATGGAGAAAGACAGTGCACATCAGCAACTATCATGACTAAAGCAACCTTCGATATTATAATCACAGACTCAGACATTTAGGCTGTAGAAGGTACTTGGCACATCAAAACTGAGGACTAAATTAATGCTGGTGCAGCAGATGGGTGGCATCTCAAATATCTATCTGCAAGCACTCCCATTATTATGTAATTAAAACTGTTCTAATTTCAAGGCTGTTTCAGGCTAAATGTTGATATTTGAAATGCGGTTTACTGGCTCACAACTCAGGACAATCTCACTAATCAAAACACCTTCCTGGTGATGTTATCCCCATGATTCTGGTCCTCAGCTGTTTCATCCTACAGGACAGCCAACCAGTGCAATGAACTGAAAAGGTCACCTTGGATCAACTAATTTCACTCCACTTAGGACAGAAGTCCTTTCTAATTTCACCCCAAATGCAAAAAGAATCATATTATTTTAATATCTGAAGGTCAGTCTATCTTCTGTCCCCTCCTTCAGTTTCAGTCACAAATTCAGCCCAGGAGCTTGTACTTTAATTTCAACCAAGTGCTGACTACTTTAAGTTCCAAAACCAGATCTGAAGCTCAAAATTTCTGATAAGCTTACTTCCTCTTCTTTAGGCGATCCTTCTTCATTACTTCCATTCCACCAAAGACCACTTCCAGTGCAGCAAAACAAAAACTCAGTAAGAAACCAGACTCTGGCAGGTCCTTGGAGATGTTAATCTTTTAAATAGGAAAAGATCGCAGTGCTCAGGTGCTCTGTTCCTCTTTCCACAAGTTTACAGACCTGGGGTAGCTTCTCTGCAGAGTAGCAAGTACAATCAATGTGGTGAAGAAAAAATCTATTACTGTTAATTGCTAATGAAGTAAAACCCTTAAGACACATGCTGCATTGAGTATAAAAACACAATGAAAGCAGTTTAATGCCTACTTAAACCACTGCTATGAGGAAATGCTCATCAATCCAGGGTGGTGAGATGTGGGTGTGAGTGACTGACCCACAACAGGGACCAGGGCCAGTTACACAGGAAAGGGGCAGGAGCCTGTTCCCTCCTGGGCCAGCAATGGAGGGGATTACCCAAAGCAGCTCTCTCTGGAAACCAAAGCCAGATCCCCATAACTCATCATTTAATTAGAAGTACTTTGCAGAGCACACGCAAGAGCAAAATAGCCTCACAAATCTAAATTGCTGAAGCTGAAAAGAAGAATTTGCGTTGTGTACCCTTAGCAATATGTTTTTGTGATTTTAACTTTTTTAATGACTTCATTCCATTCCTGTAAATCTGTATTTTGAATAAACATGCTTTTATCATTAAATCTCCTCAGTGATAAAGCTGACTCAGAGTAATATGACACACACCAAGACCTGCTTCTTTCCAGGGTACCGACTCATCTTTCCAGGGCAAACCAGTGCTCTCTTTGTTTCCCACTGAATAGCTCAAAGCCTTCCTGAAAGCCTCCCAGCAGTCTGCCACAGCAGCACAAGATTTCAGCTGTAGTTTCTCAAAAGCTATGTCTGTGCAGTCCCCCTCTCTCAGCAGTGTGAAGTCAGTGGGAGAAAATCCCAGAACTCAAATATCAAAAGAAATCATATTTACACTCAGCTTTCCAGGAAAAAAAAAAAAAAAAGGAAAGGAAGGGAAAAAAAAAGAAAGAAAAGAAGACAAACAATGCTGTAACAAATATTCAACAGGGTCCTTAAGAAAACGAGCATAATTCATAACCTTTAGGTACCACCACACCTCAGGGTTCCTGCCTACCCCACCAGTTTGTGAAGAAATAGGAGGACCATCTCAGTTAAGACACAGCCTGAGCCTCAGCAGCTCTGAGCAAAGAGCCTCTTCATTAGGGTGGCTGATTAATAGCTGATTAGCACTGACATTCATCACCCCCAAGCTATCACAGGAGGGGGCCATGCCTGAGGGAAGTCTGTTCTGCCTGCACATGTTTGTAGAAGGCTCTGAATGCAGCAGTTTGGGCAAAGTCCCCGTTTGGGGTACCAGCAACTGCACTGGCTTGCATGCCCAGGTGCCAGCAGCTGGGGACACTGGGAGGGATCCAGAGGCAGCTACAGGCTAGACTGAGAACATGTATGTGCACACATACACTGTATATTTGTGTACAAAGATGTGCTATATAGATGTCTAGATTTGTCTTTCACCCTACACAGCTGGAGAGGAGAAGCCAACCAGGCCATCAGTGGCACTCCTATTTGTGTCACAGCTGTGCATCCTGTCTGTGTTGATCTGTGTGTCTGTGTAACTGTGTTTATACACACAGACACACATATACAGTGCACACATGTGCCTCTTGGGGATACAACCACACCTGGGGACACAGAGCCACAGCAGCCTCACCTCTCTTTGCCTATTAGATTCTGCACCCCCTTACTCTGCACATTCTTGAAATGCTAGCAGCCCTTCAGAATGTATTTGGAAAATTATTAGTATAGCTTAAAATGTAAAGTGCTGTTGGAAAGCATCAAGCACTTCTTCTGAAGACTGCATCACCAGATACCAGCCTGAATCATAAAATGCTTTTTGCAGCTCTGCATGATATCCGTGGATCCATCTGAAAAAGCATAATAACTACAGGAGGCTTCAAATGTCTTTACATAACAATTTGAAATACAAAAATACACTGGCTTACTTTATACTGCTAAAACACTTAAGGTCCTCTCTTTTAGTATTTCAGAAAGCAATCAAAGAATCATCCTTCTTTCAATGCAGGATTCCTATAAAAACAGATTCATCACCTTGATCATGTGTATCTGAATGTTGTTTAAGAGTAATACAGATAAAATATGAATTGGACTAATTCAATTTTCTTAAGAAATGTATACGTATAGGTAACTGGAAAAAGTTCAAGAGTCCATCCTTACCAAGAAAATAAGGATATACTACAAATACTTTTGGAAAAGAGTTTCCTGCTCTCTGAGAATTCATTTCAGCTGTGGAGTACAATGAGGACATATTATAGCCAAGACAGCACAGGGGCAATTTATTCACTGGCTCTAAGTGATGGGAACAGTCTAGGAAAAATGAAAATCATGAACCAGTCTCCAGTTCCTTGATTCTGAGAGTGGACTGCAGTTAGAAATCAGAGGTTTGCTATTAAGTGCTAGGTACTGCTTTTCATTGGGGTATAAAAACAGAAACAAAGAACTGATTCTCCTCTTCTAGGTTCAGTTTGGAGAAGCAGTAAGCTCTGGTTCTCAGTGTTACTCAGGATGAGATAGGCTATACCATGGAAGCTGCAATCTGTTGTGAACATTGGAGGGTTTTGAGATTGCTCCAATTTCTAGTGAGAATGCAAGTTCTTTGGTGTAGCTTCAGCTACTGGGAAAAGGTCTGACACAAAGTTCACTGAAGTTTCTCTCTGACTACTGACAGCTTTACATCAGGTACAGAGGACCATCCAAGGTGACTAACATTTATAGAGCAGCAACATCAGGACCTGATGGGATACAGCTGGTAAGAGCAGTCTCCACCACAAGGAAGATCCTGAAGGGATGCCTATGGGCAGAAAGGATATTTGGCTATGGGCAGAAAAGCAAAACTGGACAGAAATGCTAAAAGAAGACACCAGACCAGAGTTTTCACATTCCTGATGCTGAATTCTGCACCAGTCATTGCAGGTAACACTAGCCACAAGTTTCTTCAGAGCTCATTAATTAAAACAAAGAGATACAGACTTATTTGGGACATCAAAAACATACTGGATTGGTACAGTACAAAGCACTGTAACTAGGTACACAGATTTCCCATTTAAGGCTGTAGATATTTGGGTACTCTTAAATTTTCAAGCTGTGTCTTAGACTTCATTTAAGCAAACATAGTCAGGAAAAGAACTGACTGTGCCTGAGTTCACATAACTTAAAATTCACAGCTGCAATCCAGGTTTATAACCTATCATCTTGTGGTATATCTGTGACTGCTGCTTCATAAACCAAAGTGGCGAGAAAACCTCCTATTCTTTCTGAGACTATGCTTAAGAAGTTTAGAAACTTTCTTCCTCAAACACAGACCCTTTACAGGTAATCATGTCTTTCCTGAAGGTAAGGTTCTCAGAGGTCCTTTGTTAAAGCCACTTAAGTTAATGTGAGGATTATGCTTCACCTCCTGCCTAGTGCTATCAACCTGCACCAACATGTCATCGACCTCAGAACAGCAGTGCAGGTACAGCAAGTCCCCCTCAGCAGAAGGATGGCCTGAGATGGACACAAATTTCCCTTGGGATGCTGAAAGTACTTCCCCAGGGGTGAATGAGCAAGGAAGAGACTGCCACTGAGCTTAGTTTAGTTTGCACCCTGTTAATGTTAATATAAATAAATTCTTACTTCAATTTGAGCCAAGGAACAATTTAATTTGTGCTAAGAAACACATACTTAGCATAAAACAGTTACACTGTGCTTTAGTAATACCTTCATTACAGAAAATAAAAACCTGTATGTTTCCTATGAAAATAACAGTGTGCGTTCATGCTGAGGCTAGTTCCCAGCACCAGTTTTCAGTAGTCTAGCTCAGGAGGTTAAAATCCAAAAAGTAAGCTTTTCACCATTTATGGCTCATGTTTTCTTGTTTACATTGCACTCTGCCTTCAGAGAGACAAGGCCAGTCAATAAGAGTTTCAGTTCTTCAACATCAGAGCTATGTTACAGTGCATGGGTTTCCAACACTAACAAAATTACTTGTATCCAAAATAAAACTACTAAATGAAATTAGGAAAAATATTTCATGTTCATAGGAGCAACACAGCTATTCAGAGCAGATTAAATGCCCTGCTTTGCATTTTGAAAAATTAATTTAGAAGACAAACTGCATAAGCCTAATAAAATTGGGACTGCCATACTAAATCGCACAAATATAAATCACACTTATTGCACTTATCTGGTTATTTTTGATCCTAAAAACGGAATTGTTTGAAGACAAAGTCACTTTGTTGACTGTTACAAAACAGCTGTATACAGGTTTCATTAGGTATATGGGGATGGGACCACAATGGGGACATGCATACACAGGCAGGTCACTCTGCAAGATGCTTTGTGCGCCCCATCATATGAAAATGTTGAGCACTACCATTTTACCTTGTTCTGAATACAATCGTAAATGTTAATCAGAAGCTTAACAGCAAAGGAGGGAAAAGATTCCCACATTTCCTATTAAAAGCTATGAAGAAACCCCCAAATGCTGTGTTCTACCCCATGGGAAAGTTCCTAAGAGGTCCCCAAATGTGCCTCATGCCTTTATAAAACAGGAAATCTAGTTAGATTCAAATGCTGACACTCTTGTGTGCTCTGTCCAAGAGGTTTCAGGTCATGAAACAGACCTCACTCAGCTAAATACTACACTCATGTTCACAGGACAAACCGCAGCAATACTTTGAAACCACAGCTAATCCTATCCAAATGGGAATGTAATCTGTTTGAATAAATAAGAAATAAAAGGAAGAGTGAAGCCAAGGAATAACGAGTGTTTCTCAGGGCTGTGTGTCTCGGCTGAGTATTTGAAAGTGGGGTTGCATCATTTGTACTTCATATGCTGAAGAAGACAAACTGTGCCCTGCAAGGCAACACGGACAAATGTCTTGGGACAGAAGACTCCATGTGTTAAACTGTGATTTTCTGCCTGCTGGAGAGTGCTCTTTGAAGTTACTGCAGATGAATTCCTCCTGTAATTGTATTCACACAGGCACACACACTTGCATTGTAGATTTTTCATCTGCTTCTACAGCACTGAGCATTAGGCACAGCCAGTGACAGAACGACTGCTTCCACAGCATAAGGTCTGACTAGTGCAGAGCTCCTTGAGCAGCATGCACTAACTTATAGTGATATCCAAATAGTGCATTTCCTGATGCTTTTTGCCATAACCATTCAAAATGTTCCAAATGGCTTCAGTGGAGCAGACATTTATATTATAACTATTCCTACTGCAAAATGATCTTTATATCCCACACAGAACGGATGGATATTGCAAAACTGACCTGAAATCAATGAGTTTTATCTCCACTACAAAAAGCTCTCACTGAATAAATTAAAGATAACATATTTGGTATGTATAATGATAAATAAAAGCATAGTGGTATTAAGTGCCTTCCCAGAGATGAGGTATTTGGCCACGTGTCGCTCTGCCATGCTAGCTGTGCTGACTGCAAAGCTTACAGCCCTTGGCTTGCCCCAGTGCCTGTCATCTCCCTTCACTGGAGATTAACACCTGCCCTGGACTGCTGGCACAGCTGCCCCCAAGAGATCCAAGAGAATTCCAGCACCTTTTCAGCTGCACTGAGAGAGCGCAGTACTGGGAGCTAGCCTGGACAACTGAGACTTAACACAATGTGGATCCCAGAAGTGGCTGTGCTGCTCACCTGGAGCATTGCTGTGCAGGAAGGAGCAGCCTGTGAGCAGCTGGATGGGGACTTCTCCATCTCAGGAAGCTGGAGAGGCAATGGGATCACAAGCAGGACACAAAACTCTATTTCTTTGTCTGGCATCACAAAGTGTCACAGGTTTGCACCTACAGACACAGCAACCCACAGACCTACAGACAAGCACCAAACCTGTTTTGAGCACGTGTCTTTTGAAAGTCCCTAAGAGACTGAAGTGCTGAACACTGCAGGTCTGGCAGATTTCTTTCCTTTATGTATCATTTTTAAAGAAACAACCTTTTAATATGTATGAAAGGTGAAATGAGTGTTCCCAATATGTCCTACAATAAATCTCCCTGGAAACACCCAAAATCTACCTCCCTCCCTCTAGATGATCCCACGCTCCCCACCAGGATTTCCTCAGAGTTTGGGTCTAAGATGAAGGCATCCTAAGCCTGCACCTCCAGTCCTCTACTCGAGTTTTTAGTGTTTCTATTTCTCCTTCCCTATGAATATTCATGAACTAGCTTTTATAACTATTCTTGTCATCCAGAAGAAATTTAAGTGGAAGCACATGTGACTTTTGCCATTTTCCTTTCTGTCCCAAGGATTGAAATAGCCACAGGGAAACTGCCTAAAATGTTATCAGAATCACTTGTCTGAAGTTTGGCAAAGTTTGTGAACTGGCAAGTTCTGGAGCTGTCTAATGGCAAAATCTGGAAAAGAGCTTTTAGCTCAGCACATTTGGAGGAGAGGTTCTCCTGAAACCAAAAGAAGTACAGATGTTTTTAGCTGAACTTAAATTCTACTCGAACTGGTAATGCAGGCATCTTACTCCCTCAGCTATAAAATACAGCCTCACTTTTTTTCTGAAATGATGACCTTGTAACTTTAAAAATATCCCTGAATAATATGATCTAAGAAGAAGTTAGAGTAACTCATTAATTACATAACCATGTGAAAAGAATAGAGCCTCCCTCTCAACAATAAAGATTCTGAGAGATAATATAAGGACATTGGTAGTGCTGTGATCTATATAGGACTCCAAATATGCCTGTAACCAAAACCTCTTTAAAGTACAGCCTGGGTTAAATAAACAAAGACTGATCATTGCAAGCAGCAGTGCTCAGCTGAGTTCAGTCACTGCATATCCAAAGGTCCTGCTGGATGAATATTCAAACAATGCATTCAGCCTCATGACCTTGGACTCTGCTAAAGAAAATTCCAGGAGACCATCGAGGTCTGATTCTTCACAATCTCTCTGGGCAGAGAATGTAGAGATCAATGACCTCAAAGTGTAATGTAACAATCTGGAAGAAAATATAAACCATACTGAACTAGAGTTGTGAAAAAGGTAAATAACTGCAAATAGCCATAAAGCCACTTCAACAGATATGAAAACCACAGTAGGGGCAGGGTAGGAAAGGAAGGGAAGAATATAAAACTGCAGTATCAAATGACAGCACAAAATATGCCAAAGGAGAGCTTTGTAGAGAATGGACATAAAACTCTGTGCACACATTGTGAAATTTTGCTCCTGTAGTCAAACTGGGGACCAAACTACATGAGAAAATAAGCCAAGAGTTGACAGTACTCCCTACTCAAAAGAGCTGTGATGCCTAATGCATTGTTCAAGTATATTCATTATCTAGAAGAAAGAAACACTAAAAGGAATCGACTACTTTCCTTAGTAGGAAAAAGCACAGATTTTGCAAAGATCTCACTTTGAACAAAAAAACAGTCCTCTTTTTCAGTATCAGTGCTTACCTTGGACCTAGGCAGTCCAAAAGCAACAGGGGAATTTTTTCCTCCACTTTCAGTTGTTGCATGTACAGACAACTGCAACCCTGTGCCAGGTGAGCACAAGGACGATGAGTTCATTGACTTGCATTCCACTGGGCACATAGTCTGTGCTCTCATGGGATATGTGGATACTACACAAAGTTGTACATACCCTTCCTGCTTGGCCAGGTCCAGGCTGGGGCTCACACTCAGTTATGCAAAGGACAAAGCCACAAATCCAAAACTGCTTGTCCCCTCACTGCAGCCCCTCCTAGCCCACGTAGGTACATGATTTGTGGTAAGTGGGAGTGAGGCTGCAGAGGAGCCCCATCCCCAATGGGGACACTGAGAAAAGCAGGTGACCAGCATTGAAAGCAATGAGCCATGGCATGCCCAGGTGCACTGACCAATCACCAAAGGGAACAGAGGGCACACAGGTGCAATGCATGAACAATGAGGGTATAAAAGGGTGGGCTGACAAACAAGGAGAGCATGTACAACCTTCGGAAGTGATATGATGCTATTCTGCATGGGTATGTACTTGAAACCTCATGTAGTATGGTGTTACTGTGTATGGGTGATACTCTATGGCAATACTTTGTGTATTGTAGCCTCAACTGCAGCAAGCCCACAGGGCTAGTTCTGAAAATGTCCTAAGGACAGAGCAGTGGGCCACAGCCACAGAAATGCTTCTTGCTTCCCAGCATTCATGTAGTATAGTTACTGTGTATGGGTGATACTATATGGCAATACTTTGTGTATTTAGCCTCAACTGCAGCAAGCCCACAGGGCCAGTTCTGAAAATGTCCTAAGGACAGAGCAGTGGGCCACAGCCACAGAAATGCTTCTTGCTTCCCAGCACACAGATGAACTGCTCCTTTGCTCTATTTGTCACAGCCCAGTGCCAGCTGTCTCAGGAGGACACAGCCCTGAGTATATAGGACATCCACCCTGATACAACTGGTCACCGGGAGGCAGCAGAGCATGATTTTTCTTCCCACCCATCCCTGCCACTTCTGTGCTTACATCACTGCTGATGTATGAGCAGCGTTCATTTTCTCCAAGACCACATCTTAGAAATACAGAATCATGGACTGGTTTGGGGTGGAAGGACCTTAAAGATCATGCTACCCACTACCATAGGCAGGGACACCTTTCACTAGAACAAGTTGCTCCAAGTCTCATTCAACCTGGCCTCAAACCCTCCCAGGAAGAGGGTACCCACAGCTTTGCGGGATGACTTGTTCTAGCACCTCATCACTCTCACAGTGAGGAATTCCTTCCTAAAATTTAACCCAAGCCTATCCCCTTTTGCTTTAAAGCCACTCACCCTTGTCCTATCACCTTCAGGTACTGGAAGGAGTTGTAAGATCTCCCTGGAGCCTTCTTTTCCCAGCCTGTTCTCACAGGAGAGGCAGTCCAGTCTTTTGATCATTTTCATGGCCCTTCTATGGACCCATTCCAACAGATCCACATCCATCTTATTTAGGGGGCCTGAGAGCTGATGCAGCACTCCAGGTGGGGTTTCACAAGAGCAGAGTAGAGGGGAAGAAGCATCTCCCTTGACCTGCCTAGGGTGCTCCTACCTGTGTTCTGGAAGAGCCGCTCTGAAATAACAGCAAACAAAACAGGTACAAGAAGGGAAAACAAGAAAGTAAGGAAAATACACAAAAGATGCCTGAATTCTTTGCATCTGTATTCTATATTTATAGTGGAAGGACATTAGCAAAGTAACATTGATACTTACTCTTTCTGAAATATACTGTTGATAGATGAAGATGAGAAAGAGCAGAAATAATGGGGGCCAGGGATATTTTGCATTCAAGGATTTTGGAGAATAGAAGTATCAGTGACTGACAAAATAGATAACTATTTCTGTAGAGATCTCTCCCTTTAAAACATCACATAAGTCATCATAACTCAGCTGCAGAGAGTGTATAACATATTTAACACTCAGAAAATATCTCCAAAAAATAAACTTTCAGAATGTAAAAATTTCATTACTATAAACTTAAGTTTTCTTATTGTATTAAAGAATTTATATTCAATTTGAAGAGTAAATAGCTAGTGATGAAGTTTACAAGGAAGTAAATACTCAACAGGGAAACAAACTTCTAATCACAAAGTTTTTTGTGAATAATAAAGAACATTTTCTTTAGTTCAGCCCAGTTCAAGAGAACAGGTTTCCTTAAAGCTTGGAGAACTGATTTGGAAGGGGAAAAGTCCTTACTTCCAACCTATACATACTTGGCAGAAAGAAAGAGGCTGACACAGCTCCAAAAAAGAAATGGAGACCAAAACCAGTCTGTTCAGACACCTTCACATTCCTACCTACAGATGACATCCAAGATACCTAACAAGCTGCCCTCAGATGTAGAGGCAAAGCACAGTTTGCTTCTTCAAAAATCCTGAGTACCTGATCTAGGCTGAGCACACACTGGTGCATTTGGCAGTCTAATTTCATCTAAAAACAATTGTACCCACATTCTCTAGGGCTGCTCCAGGATGTGAACCCAGTCAAGCTCCATGAGGGCAGATCACCAACAGTGGTTCAAAATACACACACCTGATCCAAATTAAATGGATCATTTTAATGCACACAGACTGCTGGTTAATTGATTTTCTGATAATTCCCTCAAGTTCAATAACAATGTGTTTTCACACATTTTCCACTTCTTCTATATAATCAGTTTTATTTAACCAATTCTATAATAGTGATTTTCTGCCTCACAAACCGAATTCCAAGACATCATCACAAATAAAACATGACCACATGCTATATATATTATTCACCATTTTTAACAAAGAGTATGTATGCAATTTGTCAGTCTGAACAGCAAAAGAAGTACTAAATTAAGGAAGAGATTATATTGCCATTGACACTCAACACATGAAACAGCTATCATTCAATACAAATCATCTTGCAAGAAAAATAACTCTGAAATATAATCCAAAAAGTTTTAAGCCCCTCACTTACTAAATTAAATACACATTTAAAATCAGTGATGAAAATCAAACTGGAAACCCAAATATGATTTAAAGGTCTACTAATAAAAACATAACTGAAGACCCAGTCAAGAGACAAAGGGTTATAACTCAGATAATAAACAGCATATGACATCCTTAGCATTTGTGAAGTTCTCATAAAAGACCAAATAATAAACTTGGAGAATTCCAAAAGCACCTGAGTATAAAAGACAAATGAATAATTCTTGGTTTTCTAATTTATTGTAATTTTAATGAAATTACAGATGTAAATGATTCACACATTTGTCTGTATTTTCCAGAAAAATTTTACAGGTTTAGTGATAGTCCCAGTGACCTCTTTCCTTCTCTTTTCCTTGATTAAAGCAAGTTTTGTTTCTCTAGATATCCACAGCTCATGTCTGCAGTTACATTTATTTTAGCAATGGGATAAGGCAAATTTTGATGTTTACCTACCCAAAACACACAAGAAGCTTTGCCAAAGCTTTTTGATGAAAGCCCCCAAACCACTTCAAATTAGCTGCATTTTCCTTGGGAGTCTATCCCTTATTCCTGAAGCCTGTTTGGCAACTCACAATTACATTACCCTCAAAAAATTAACCCCATTTCAAAGAGTTAAAGGTGAATGCATTTTCACAAAAATAGCCAATCTACAATTCACCTGATCTCTGACAAACAACAGGGAAACCAGGGAAACCATGGACTGGGTACAGGAGACAAGACCATCTACCCCTGTCATTAGCCAGGGAAGCATCAAGCATTTTGGATCATCTTAATGGAGCAGACCCCAATAAAGCAGATCAGAGTGTAAAAAAGATAATGAAGACACTGAATGAAGACTGAAAATATGTCAGATTAAAATTAAAAGAGCCCTGGCCTTCTGAAGGCCTATGTTTATCCAGATTGTGCTGAAGTGGATGGAATTTTAATAATTTCATTGGCAGCTCACCATTAACAAAGCCAAATAAAACAACACCCAAAAAAAAAAAATCAACTGCAACAACTCCACATTTCCACATATATACAGAACTGTAACAAAGTAACTGTTATTTTTTTAATATTCCCAGAATTCTGATCTGGATAAACTGACTTAGAGAATGAAAAAAAGAAAAATGGCATCCTTCTCTTTCAGGCTTAGCATTTTGGCAGTCGGTAAATTTAATCCCACATGAGAGGCCACCTCACAACAAGACAAAGTGTTCAAACCCAGAAACTTTTGATGATAAAATTGCTTGTGTAACTTTGACTCTAAACTCAAGTGGTAAGCAGTCATTAAGTGCACAATCACCAGAATTTCTCTAGCATGATGGTCTACATGTTTTTTCTGTAACTCTAAACATAACAACATTGTTGTTGGAAAAAGCAGTGGACACGTGAAAAACGAGTCACATGCAAAATCAAAGAGCACTTGTAAAAGTCACATAATAGAAGTCACCAGTTATGCAGAGATTTCTCCCTCATACACAGAAAGGCATTAAGAATGTAAAGAGGAAGCCAAACTAAATTTTCAGCTAAATTAGCTACGTGGAGTACTTCTTCAGTGACAGACTCGGGAACTCCTGTGCTCTTTGGTCCTGCAGGCTCTTCTCCCCATGCAGGGGCAGGACCTTGGTTCACACTAGATCTCAGCCCACACCCTTGCCTCTTCATTTCTACATGAAGGAAAGAGTTAGATACAAGAGAAGCAAGATTCAGTCTATTCAGGTGGCTCTTGGATGCCAGCAGATGGGGATCAGCTCCCCATCACGTCCCTGTCCTAACACAGCACTTAGGTGGAGATGTGCTACGCTCACTTCTCAGTTTGCTGGGCAGTACTTGATGAGCCAAAACTCCTCCTCCTATGCTAGTATAGCATTGAACAGGAAGATCTGAAGCTCATTTACTAAATACAAGCCTAAAGAGGACTCTGGAAGAAAATATTACACTCTTGAGCTTCCTCAGATGTGAGGCCAATAATCAATCTTTATATTTGTCCAGTTTTCACACATAAAAGTCAGCCTACCAGAGCCAAATGTGGGAAACACTTTGTCCTTCATTTGAACACACATAAATTATTCATACATAAATTTATAAAGGAATATACAGATGTACAAAAAATATATTTGTAATGATATATGGATATTGTTCTTTCAAATCTTATCTTTTCAGCTGCATGTTTGTTTCTGGTCCCAGCATGTTTAAGTGAAATTGTATTTACATGGAAACATCAAAATGAGTAATGTCCTTCAATTCAGGGAATACAGAATATAATATTGCTTGTATACATAGAGACAAAATGATACATATCTTGTTGAATGCTATTTCTAACACGAATGACATGTCAACTGTCTGTCTCCAAAGTGTGGTAAGACATCTAAGAAAAGGTATGTAATACCCCACACAAGAATGATGAAAAATATTTTGTCACAAATACTACCCCATAAATTAATTCATGTGTTAATTGACCAGCTGCAAACAGGTAACTTAATAATCATACATTGGAGCAAGTCAGGAGGAACATACTTTCTAGATGAATGCTGCTTACTCCTCTTGCAATATCAGTGAGTGTTTGAAGATGAAGATTGCCCAATCCATGAAGATTGCCTAAGCCATGATGTACTGAGTTATCTACAGAATAAAGAACAGTGAAGTGAAAGGAGTCTCAAAATTAAATAAGCCTGTGCATATATGAAGTCTGGAAGGAGACAGATTGCATCTCATATATAAGATTATCAAGACACTCTTGCAGGGACATACTGGAGTCAGCCACAGCATTGCTTATGGAAGTGAAACACAGCAGTGATTGATGGGACAGCCTAAACAGATATGCCCACAAACCAAAATTTTCAAAATGTTCTCTAAAGACATGTGGTAAATATGAAACAGTGTCAAGTAAAAGCAAATCAGGTCCTTATCTCACCACTGCAGTTGACATTGTATTACAGCTTGCCAGCAGGTGTTCAGGTTAGATTAGGCAGGGTAAGATCTAATAAATACATTCCTCCCTACTATGGGGAGGCAAATTAACTGTAAAAACAAACCCCCATCACAGACAGAAAGAAATACTGTGAAGTGAAGACTGCAACAGAGACCTGACTGACAACATCACACCACAGCTTTTCTTAATTGAATAATAATTTTCATTTTATTAAAATAAACACACATTAAAAATGGACCATGTGTTGTGATTCCCTGACAGAAAGTTATATTGCTTCAGTCCCAAAATAGGAACCAGGATACGCTCTATTTTTCCAGTAAAAAAGAACACATTTCCTTCATGAGCATTACATGATCAACCCTAACTTTAAAGCTGAGTTATTTGTGACCTTTTCCTGTTAGGAAGGGCAGGGTGTTTACACATCTGTTGAAAAACCGTATCATTTGCAAACTAATAGTTAACTGATTCCACAAGGTGTTAAGACTGGTTTTAAATAAGACCACCGCTAAAAAAGAAACCAAGGCAATTAATATCAGCATGCTGCTTTATAAAGCTTCATGTTTCTTTGCTACAGCAATCTTCCTTTTAAAAATAATGCTGAATTTGCTACAAAAATCTCTGATTTTCTGACTAGAAATATTTTTCCTACAGACTAATGCCTTTTTTGCAAAACATTCAAAGCATGGCTATTTGAAGTTGGACACGTTCTTCATGTAAGCAACTCTCTCCTACTAAGTCTAGCAGCAGAACTGGAGCCCAGGATCAGAAATCAAACAAAAGCTGATACTTTAGGGAGAGCCAACTGTATTCCTTTAAAATTGAAGTTTTTATTTTTTTCAAATAGTATAAAGATTTTCATCAATTAAGATGAGATACATAATTCAGCTAATTCTAACATTCAACTTAGTTACTGCCATTTAAGATGAAAAGATTCAAAAACAAAAGTATGCAAAATCGTACATTTAAATATTCACTCAAGATTGTAATTTTTCTTGTCCTGTTAATGGAATTGCATGTGTTTAGGAGAAAGGTATCCCTCAGGTCATGGGGCACACACCCAAGGACAGCCAGGAATGTTCAGCTGTGTCACCAGTGCCACCACTGCTGCAGAGCAACCCTGCAGTGGCTGAGCCTGGGCGTGCAAAGCTGTGCCACGAGCCACAACTGCTGCACAGGGAAGGCTTCTGTGTATTTGCCTCCAAAACAACAGATTTCAAGCTGGCAGAACAGGCTTCACTGCATCTGCCACTGGATCCTTTCTGCTCTCCTTTCAGGTGATGTTTGTCCAGAAAAAGGTAAATCAATCATTAGATTGATTCCTCTTGGTAATGGCTACCAGGGCAAGGACTTCTGTAAAAGCCATCAGTGCCCTAACAAGGCAGAAATATTGGAAAGAGGAGCTGCCTGCTCCACTCCAACTTCTCACTCAAAGATCTCCTCAGTCAAGGAACTGAAATCCCCATCTTCAAGGACAAAGGATAACAATTAATTCTTAACAATTCTCAAGTAACAAGGCACCAATAATTCAAGACACATCCCCGAACTTGCATTTCCAAGTAAGATATTTGGCCTCCTAAACGGGGAATGGTCTTCAGGTTGTGGTGGTTTTATTGCATCTTTTTCTCCCTTTTCTTTCCCCAGTACTGCAAAGTGGCCACTGCAAAACCAATTTTTACTGAATTAAGTTTCCTTCTTATCAAAGCAAGTTCTCACAGAAGTAGTCCCTGCTTAAGGGAGGATGACAGTTCTGAAGGGCAGCAGGACTGGGATCAAGAACTGTAGCATATCACCTTGACTATAATACCCACCAACTTCCTTGAGAGATGTAATTACAAGGTGGAAGCTTGACAGTCTGTCCCCAAAAAGGTACTGAATGGAGAACAGAGACACCCATCCCAATGAAGACAGTGAGGAGCTTTGGGATGCAGCTCTCCTTGTCAGAGGGCTGAGGTGCTGACAAGGTAAATGCTGTGCTTGGCTCTGTGCCCCAGGCTGCTGTGGTCCAGCACGGGGTATGGGCAGGAATGGGGCTCCAGGGAATGGAGCACTCCAGACTACTGTGTATGGTTGAAGGCTGATTTACTTCTCACGGAGAAATAATGAGGAAGGTATTTAGAGAAGAGGCTTACTATTACTGCTGCTGACAGAGAAACAGCTCAGAAGTAGTTAAGTGGTCATGACAAACAGGTAAGAAACCCTAAAGTTCATGAATAGCAACACTGGAGGAGGCTCAGCACAACTGTTACACATAAAAAATCAACAGCCACTTTCTTCTACACCCTCTGGCACCTTCATTAAAGCACAGGCTTGCAAACTCAATGTTTTCATACCACATTACAGAGCTAAGTTTCAAGGCAAACATATGTAAACACCCATTAGGTAAGCGTTAATAATTCACAGCAAGATGCCAGCTCTCCAGTAAGACATTTAATGGGCAAAGAAACCATTGCAGAAGGTCCTTGGAATAAACTGGATAACTTTCAAACAAAATTAATTGCTTTCTGTATTATTATTGTTTATCGAGATTTTATTTTGCTGCTCTTGAAATTTTTTTTTAATAAAAGTGTTTCTGCCTAATGTTTGTATTTGTGTACTTAAAACCACACATATAACCTCTTCCTTTTCTGATGATGATTCCTCTGCCTTTGCCAGCCAAAAGGGCACAATGGGGCTGTGTCAACCAGACACCAGGATTCAGTTGCCTACCACAGGGGGTGGTGCCCTGTGGTGGTAGCAAACAGCTACCACAGTACCTGGGTAACTGGCTCATAAGCAGCACAATCCCACACACTCAGCAGGGTGATGGGGTAACAGCAACACTGCCCAGGGGGATCAAAAAAGACTGTATGACACCTCTTGGGAAGAGGAGTGAAACTGCCCCAGGGGAGGAGCTGCCAGAGAGCCAGCCAGTTGGGACAGCAGACAAGGGTGGTGAGCTGTCCCTACATGGGCAGGAGCTGAACTTGGTTTTATGCTTCATCTCTGGGTAATCTCACACATAAAGGTGTCAAACTCCTTTCATAACACAAGCATCATCCAATACCACCCAAGTAAGCTATGACACGTGCTAATCTAAACAGACTTAGTTCTGTAAACTGATCCTTAAATACATTTACTTTTAACTTATTGTGATTTACCGCATTAGTAGGTTTTATTACATTTCTTAGCTTAGTCACTGTGGGACTGTGGCTGCACTACTTTGGGACCTCAACAGACCTTGTGGCACAGCCATACACTGCATCAGCTTCTCTGTTTAGACATCTTTACCCCATGCCACACTGTGCATCTACACACAGTCTCCAGGACACTGGGAAAATCTGATGCCTGTGGAAAGGGAAGCAGGAAGGTAACAAAGATCAGTATATGCCATATTCCTCCTATCACTGACCCTTGTCTAGGAGCTAAAGGAAGTTATATTTATATGCAAATTATTAATAGACAGCCTTTTCAATACAAAACACAGGTAGAAATCCTGTGCAGACTGCTTTCTTCTCAATGGCTCTTCCCTCACCTTTCCAATACATTGCTGCTCTGCTTACATTCATCCATAATGCTCTGCAAAGGCATCTTGGCTTTGATGATGCCACCTTTTTCTTTGTAGCATTCAATTGTATCTCAGCCTCTTATCACATCAAATATTAAGCATTTTCCTTCATTCCACCATGTCAGGTCTCTATCACACAGTTTTGTGCACTGGGAACTTAACTCCTTCTCCCCTCATTTCTGAAAAAATTACCACTAAATATTATTTGCTTATATTAATTATATTTATTATTATATGTATTCATACATTTTTATTATATGTCTTATTATGCTTATTATTATAACATTATCCCCATGGTTTAAAAATCTCTAAAACTTAGCAAGGCCAAACATTTGCTTGCTGAGTCCACTAAATATCACAAAACAGTCTCTGTAGAAATCTCGGTGCAACTGTCTCTATCTATTGTCTCTCATGTAAAATTTCTGGAAATAAAAGTCTCGTGTGTTTATACACCTTGTAGAGTGATGTCCTAACCCACAAATAGGGTGCCAGGATACTACAGTAATGTAAAAATCACCTCGGCAATGCAAGGTGACCTGTGATGCAGGGATGCCCATACAAATTCTCTGGATTCTGTATGGATTTGCACAGTGCTGGATGCCCATTTCTGTCCCTCAACCCCCCACAGTCAGGGCAGAAACAACAGATACTCTTATCACTCACTTTTACTGTCTCATCCCTAATTTGGGCATAATCCCAATTTAAACCAGTTATCTAACATTTAAATATAATTTCTCTACGCTGTGTGGTTTCCAGAAATAACTAATGCTGCATCCCCTTCCCCCATCAGGGAAACACACCCAGCAGCAATTGCCAAACCCCCCCCAATCCCCAGTGCCCTACTCTGAGGGCTGTGGCACAGAGACCCAGCCCTCACACAGCCCTGCATGGATTAGCCACCAAATCCACAGGCTCATCCATAGCTCTGTTTTTTCAAGCCTTGTCCCTCCCCAGTGCTTCAGTGAGCCACCCCCAGGCAGCTCCTAAGGACCAAGCAATCACCTGCCCACTGCTTGTGTCCCACTCTTTGGGAGGAAGTCAAAAGACACTCTAAGAAGCATACTCTAAGAAGCATCTGTAAATAAACTATATATTATTACAGAGTGGATGTAGCCCTAATCCATAGCACCAGAGGAGGAAGAAGGAAAACACAAAAACTTTTTTAGTCCCTGAAGCAAAATCTGTAATTGATCCTTTTCCAAGCTGAGCAAATTAATTTTTCCCTCAATGGTCTTCAGCACTGTCTCAATCCTTTTAATTCAAATATTTCCTAAAAAGCTGGGAAGAACAAAAGCAAAATCAGAAACAGAATATTTCCAGAGTTATCCTAATACAAAGCATGAGAAAAATATTTCTTCATTTCTTTCAAATTCAGTATGTTAGATCCTTTTCTACACATTGATGTTCCGCCAGTTGAGCATAATTCACAAATTCCTCACTCTAAATTAAGGCAAAAGCCCTCCAGTTGTCTTTGGAAGCAAGTGACCTCCAGCTATTTGATCTCACAACCACTCCTGTGCCTCATTGTTCTGGAAACTCCTCCACAGGAGGCATCTGAAGGAGGTGGGCAGGGACACCCAATGTCACCTGAAGCGAGCACGGTGGTCCCTGGTGTGGTGGAGCACAGAGCTGTGGAGTTGCTGTGCTGGAATGCAGAGCAATATCCCACAGACTGACCACAGTGAGCAGTCACACACATGTCTGAGGAGCCCTGGCTCTACCCACTACAACCTTCACCCACCCAGCTTTGCAGGGTCTCATCTCCAGGAAACAGCATCTCAGAGCTGGGACATGTTTCCTGACAAAATGAAAGAGATGGACAATAAAACCTTGACTTACATTATTATGAGATAGCACATTTTCTGCTATTTTTCTTTTTCCTGACATTGTACATTGCAATTTTGTATAAGTAACAACTTTTAGGTAACCTGGACTCCAGATGTACTTAAAGTATTGTGAAATGGTTAAATTAACATTTTTTCCATGTGGTAATCATTCACGTCAGAAAAAAATACAGGCACAATGTGTATTTCCCCTGCAAAAATATAACATAACAAACATAATTTCCAAGTTTAGAAATGAAGAAACAATAAATGTATTAAATATAAATATATTTTACAGTCAAAGCGTTTTGTCACAAAGGTTAAATAATTCCCCTGCAGTTCACCATTTCAAGCATCCCAAAGTACCTCTAGTTTCCTTTACCCTTATTGTGCTCATAAACTCTTCTCCTTTCTCCCATCGAACATCTTCACCCTGGCTTTCCTGGGCAACTACATCTCACAGAGGATGTGATAATGTAGAGATGTAATTCCCAATTTCTCTCCTCCAGGGTTCAATTCCAAGCTTAATTAAGGTTTGACAAATAAATTAGAGTGCTTGCCACTGCACAAAATAATCTTCACTTCTCAGGCAAGCCCTAGCAATTCAATTGCTTATCCCAAAATATATATGTGACACTTTGAGTGCATCAACACTCAAAGCCTTGGAACAACTAACCCAGTTCCATCTCACACCATGCTCACTGATCTACAGATCTCTGTTCAGTCATCCCAGTCTTTCCAAAATCTTTCATGCTTTTCCCTAGTAGGGCTTCTCTGCCAGAAAAGGCTGGATTATAAAATAACCAAAATAGTAAAAAAACCATTAAAAAATAACCTTTGGACCTGATGGGAGGTCTCATTACACTTCCCACATGCTGCTTTTTTCTGTGTCCTCGACAGTTCAGCAGCTGCTTCTGCTGCACCAACACCCCCAGCACTCAAACTTGGAAGCAAATCCCTTCCCTTGCCCTTCTGGCCCTTTATCACTGGCTCCGAGGAACATGCCATGCAAACTCCCCCTTGCTTTTCTGTTTTCAGCCTCCTCTAGCCTTAGACTTTCTTTCAAGAGAGGTCAGCAAGCAAGCCCCTCTGTAGCTCCCCCTGCTATGTACCTTCTACAGAAATCCTCACATTCTTCTTGGGAACATCCTAACAAATTGCTCCCTTCCAGCTTTGCTTTGATTTGGCTCAGATGTTGACAACCATATTTTTCCTTTCCCACTGGCTTCCACTCCACCTCCATCTGTCTGAGTCAGATCCAGCACAAGAGGCCAGTCACCCTCTTGCAGAGCAATATGGTTATTAAATGCCTTCATCTCAACTAAGGGAGTGTATGTCAAAAACCTGTAAGGAAGCCAGAAATAAATAATTCACTGCAGTAATCTTATTCTTTTCAACCATAATTCAAGTTAATTCATCTTAAGCCTGCTAGCTTCAGCTCAAAAAAGTTCTACATTAAATCTTATGCTGAATGCTAAGTCCAAGTAGCTGGACTTGGTCCAAAAGAAGGGGCTTCAAGAGCTCAAACCACTTAGGAAAGGTGTCCTGCCACCTGAGACCATGGCCACCACAACTGCAGTATGGCCATGAAGATAAGCTCATTGCTGCTCCCAGTGTTCCTATTCCCAGGTCTCAACAGCTCTTCAACCTGCCAGGTGATGAAGGTTCTCTCTTTTCCCTACCCCATCACAGAATTCAGCAGCTTTGGCAGAAAAGCTTGTGGAGCACAGGCAGTAAGGATCATGCCCTGTTATCTCCACCCACTGCTCTTGCAGTGGCACCTCACTGTCTCTGCAGAGCTGCATCCTTCAGCAGCCTGTCAGGATAAGGGAAGGATTTCCCTGGTAGAAAGCAAAATGATATCTAGTTTCCAGCCAGTTTGTCAGACAGATTCCCAAGCAACCAGGCCTTCAAGCACCTGAGAGCTTTGCTTAAAAAGGATTTCCAGAGAGGAAGCTCTGACAAATATAGCAGTACAGCCTAGCTCCCTCTCTGAAAGTCCCCTCCAGGCCAGCTATCACACATAAGTTACCAAAGAACATAAGTTACCAAAGAACAGCAGATATTCTCTTTTTAATTTTGGCACTTTTGCCAGACCCCACATTCTACAGCAATCAGAATTTTCATTTTCCATCTGATCAGCTGGATGTTCCTGGTTTAAAGAGCTAAAGTGAAGACATTTGGACTTCAAAAATGCACTGATACAGCCTCCAGATGTGTTTCTAAAAAAACAAGCAAGTAAGCTATCACAAGCAGAAAACAACCAACCATAGTAGAAGCAAATATAATTTAGCAAGTTTTGCTAAAGCATGTATCTATCATCATAAAATAAGCACAAACAAAGCATGAACATTTGAAACAACAACAGCTGAAAGTGCTACTAAAACGAAAAACAGCACAAGGAAACATATGAACAAGACTTAAGACCCCTTTACCGCTAAAAAAAGTATTCAGTTGTGTGGAAGACCTCAGCATTACAGTCCTTCTCTGGGAAGGAAGAAGAAAGAAAGAAGACTCTAATTACAATAACAGAAAGTAACAATACAGAAGATCTAGACTAAGATTTCAAAATCTATCCAGAGAATCTATGTTCATCTTCAAAAGTGAGTCAAAAGCTTCAGAAAATCTCATTGCAGAGGTGATGGTGAGAACTATTCAGAGAGCACCAAGCACTGTGGCAGCCAGGACAGACCACGCACCGCTGGGTCCAGCACCAGCCTTTATCTGACTGCACCACACTGAGGCCACGTGGTGTGGCAAGCAGGGCCACAACGTGCTGAGCCACGCCATGACCTGAGCACCTTGGGCTCAGCACTCCCTGCAGCAAACCAGGACATCACACCATGAGCAAGACAGGGCAGGGACACCCAAGCAGAAGTGAAAGCTCTGCTTTGCCTGGCGGTGGTGGCACTTCAGTGGCAATCCTTCTTTCCAGCCTTGCTGATGTTCACTTAGCCACTCATTTACCACACTGTGGTGTCTTCTGCTCTTCCTTGTCTCCTTCTATTTGAATCACACAGCTGGAATCACCTTTTCCTCTTATGTTCTGGTCCATAAAGGAAAAAAGTACTTACCGAGACTGCAAACACTTATGAGTCCAAGCTATCAAAGCTTTGTTTTACTGTGTGCAAGATCCTTCTGTCAGCCCATTTTCATACTCGATGCTGGAGGCTGCACCTGCTTGAAAAAACCTCTGCCAGCTAAATGAAGACTTGCCAAAATAATTTCTCAAGAGCAAAGAAAAGACACACAGGTCTGATATTGATCAACATGCTTCAGAAGCTCAAAAAAGCCCACTGCTGCATTGTAAACAGCAGCAAATTATGACCTGTGCTCCTTTTAAATAGCAGAATGAAAGCATTTATTTCAGCAAGCCAATTTGGTACCAGCTTTTTCCAGGCTGTGTGGCCTCATCTGCTTATTCCAGTTCAGTTTAGCTTTGACTGATCCCAGTTACATAAGTGTACCCTTAAGCTCATAAATTGCAAGGTCAGTATCAGGTTAAACTCTTGCTGTGTAAGACAATATAGGCAAATCCTGAACAGTCCCATTGCCACACCTATTCTTCTGTATATCTGATGCAATTCCCAGCTCAAAGCTCGGCAGATTTCCCTTCCTTCTTGCATACCTCTTAATTTTTTTCCTTCTTCCATTTCTCTCACAAGTTATTTTTACTTTTAAAATGCAAGATGACAAAAATGAAAGTTGGAATATGTAAATTGACAGCAATGCTTCTGTACCATCATTTCATTACAGGCATTGAACTGAAGTGTTTTAGGCAGCACATCATACAGCCTGTCGTGAGCACACTGAACTACCATGAAATGGTAGGAAAAATTAACGGCGTCCTGCCAAATGTTCAATGTTTTAAACGTAAACAACCCACAAAAACAGACAAAGCTCAATGTCAGAACACGTCTGTCCTAACAACACGCTGTCCAGCACCAGGGAGCCCTTCTTAGCCCTGGGCTCCCTGGTGCTGGAAGAAGCCCGCTGGCTTGGTTAAATGAGGTGGCAGGAAACCAACCTGGCAAGTAGTTACTGAAAGTTCCCTGCCAAATCCTGCTGAAGTTCTGCTAGGGCACTGTCTATCTGCCTCTGCAAAAAAACTGGAATTTCAGAAAGGTTTGGTTGGGGTTTGTTTTGAATTTTGCTGACATCTTTAAAGAGCTACCCTGGCTTTCTTTGCATTTGTGAGACACCAGGAGAGTAGGAGTAAGAGTAAGGATATGCCTCACAGAGTAGAAACACAGCAACAGCTTTGGAGTATGATTGAATGAAAGAAATTACTGTTCCTACAAGCCTGCTTCCAATGCTGGTGCTGGAGAGCATCATAATTTCTGCAATTCAGCAACTTTTGTCCCATCAAAGGTATGCTGCAGCACAAGGGAGAACAGCAGTTTTCATTCTACTATGGAAAGAAATGATACTTGGAGTCACAGAATCACAGAAAATATTAGGTCAGAAGGGACCTCTGCAGGTCATCTGGTCCAATCTTCTACTCAAAGCTGGGTCTCATCTTCAAAATTTGATTGAATCCTTTGGGCCTTGACCTGTCAGGGGCTGAAAATTTCCAAGAGCAGACATTCCACAGCTTCTCTGGGGAACCCATCTCAATAGTTAACCACTCCTGCTGTGAATGCTTTTTTACTTAGATCCACTCAAAATTCCTCTTGCTGCAACTTGTGACTGTCATTGTGCAACTGACAATATCCAGCTGCACCTTCTCCTTAGTCCCCATGTAGGTAGTAAAAGTGGATTTTCATTCCCCCTTCATTCTTCTCCAGGCTGAAACAAATCTCATCCTTTTCTCGTGCACTAAGCACTCTCATCTCTTAACTGTCCTGATGGTGGCCCTCCACTCCATTTGCCCCAGTTTGTCAACATCACTCTTGCACAGAGTCCAGATGGGGCCTCACAAGGGTGGAGTCCCTTCCCCTGACCTGCCTGTTAACTTTCTGCTCATGCAGCCCAGTATGCTGCTCTCTACATTACACACCTTGCACAGCTCACTAAATGAGTTAACTTCTTTTCCTCTGGTCCACATGAGGTGGTGTAATTTATCTGCATTTGGGCTAAAAAACAGGCAGGAGGCTCTGTTACACAATTTACTCCAAGAAAGAAAAGTATGTTTATCTGTTACATTCACTCTGCCTCTGTTCAGGAGAGGTTTATGAAACAGAAAGGTTCCATCTGAGCCTTGGCAGGGTGAGGAAATCATCTGTGCTCATACCTCAAGAAGAGAAAAGCACCGAGAAGCATTTTGGACAGTGTGCCAGAGACTTGAAATATGTAAATTTGCCAATGTAAATCTTACTACCTATTATGCTAAAAAGTTTCTTTAAAACTCTCCATATATGTTGGCTGCCAATCACATTGTACTCCTTTAGAGAATACAGAATTAAGGCCCTTTATCTCTGAAATAAGTAAAGCTTCTAATTGTGTTTATTTAAGTAATTGGATGCCTCATTCTCCTGGCTTGCTATGGTTTGGTACTCCCTGGCAGAGCCCACTCTGTGTAGCATTTCTGAGTCCACTGCCCCCTTCTGAAGACCTAAAAGACTTGTCCCCGTGGTGTGCTGGAACAAAAGCTGTCACTGGATGCAGACACAAACACATGCTTGAGAAACAGTAGTGAAGCAATGAGCAAGAGGCACGCCATATTTTGTCAGTAGGAATGTTATGAAACAGCCACAAGAAAACTCAACCATATTTTTTTAATTTATGATAGAGTAGATAGGGTCTTATTTTGGAGCATGAAAATGTAATTTATCCAAATCTCTCTTTCCCCACCACCCCATTCAAATAGTAGTCTGCACTGTCATCCAATTAAATTAACAGTTAAACAGAGCCTGATTTCCAACCAGGACATTCCGAGGATTTAACCTTCCTATACACACATACACTTACAAAAGGAATTGTGGTGATGAGATTGAGAGCAAAATATTACCCAGAATCCTTTTAAGATTGAAGACAGGGGAAAAAGAAAAGGGATTGATTATGGTTTAAGAAGGACAAATATGAGATACGAAAAATCAAAATAACAATATTTGAGAAGTGATAGCAGATGTGTCAATTCACATTCTTTAGCTTCCAATTCTCCCATTTCACTTAATTGTTAGCTGGCCCCAGAGCCTCACAGCACTGTATAAAGAAACAATTGCACATCTTCTAAAAACAGAAGATTGTGAGATCTCTTAAACAGCTTGCCCAAAGACCCTATTGTGCCAAAATTTTTATGGGTTTATTCAATAAATTAAAAGGAATACCTCCTATGGGAAGCAAAACACATAACAAAACTGAAAGCATTTCCTGTAGGAGAAGTATTTTTAAATTTTTACAGAGAAAAGCAAATGAAAGCTGAACACAGCACAGCCAACTGGTTTCTCACCACATTAGTCTCAGTAGGGTGCTACTCAACTGAAATTACTCTTCGGAGAAAAAATGAAAAAGCTAGTGCTCAGAAACTATCTTGCCATATTACAACAGTGGCAGAAAACAAAAGGATAAAGTAAATAAACCTGAAAATAGAAATGGAAATTTTGTATTAGGCTTCCTCTTGCAAAATCAGTTGTACGTGCTCAGCGGAGGTACAATTCCATTACTGAAAATCAAGTCCAGGCTAATTCCGAGGCAACATAAAAGAAATCTTAATTGCACAAAAAAACCTAAAACTAAATCTTTCCTTTGTTAGCAAGGTCTGTAACATACTTTGTACTTGGCTGAAAACCAGTTTGTCCAATTATGAGAAAAGTACTTATCATTTGACTTGGCCAACCCAAATAGTAGGCAACAGCTACAGTAAAGCAGCTTTTTTTTTCAGTATGAATTTCTGGTGATGAAAGCAACAAGACACAGTATCTTCCTTTTTAATTTTTGGCAGGGAGGATAAAGGGAGCTATGCATAACAAGGTGTATTAGAAATGGATACAAGTCCAACTTAAAAAGGTCCAAGTGTGTGGAACAGAACTCAGAACCTAACAGGAGAGAAAGAGAAAAGCAAGTTCCCAGCAGCCATGAGGAGAGTTTCTGCATTGGACTGACTGCTCATGTGCATCCTCACTGAGTGCAGGGCTCAAAAATCTCCTTCTGACTTCACGCACTCAGAGTCCTCATGGGTAAACAGTGTAAGTCAGAAGGTCTTTTCTTTGAGAGGATACAGAAGAGATGAAGTAGGAAGATCCAGAAAAGACAGTTCTGGTTTCATAAGTGGGGATGCTGATGCAAGCTGTTCCCATGGCCAGGACTGTGAGGATGATGACCCAGGGATGACAGCTTTAGGGTGTGAAACTGATGCTTGGTTTTATGAGCCACAGACACAGTACCTAACCTACTCAGGTCCAAAAACACAAACATGTGGTACCCAACATCTGGTTCCAGTACAACAATGTGGCAAGCATCAGGCACTGGAAGCTCATCAAATCCTTCAAAAACACTCTCAACTCTCCCAGCGATTTAATAATTCTTAGCTGACAACCAGAGTGGAAAAAACATGTAACTTGAAATAGCCAGTCTGTACACATCTAGGAAAAACTAAAACTCAACCAGAAAGCCTCCACATACATTTCCATTGACATGTATTTTTGTAACAGGATAAGAAAAGATTAAAAAAATAAAAATTCTTTTGAACAAGCACAGCTTAAAAATTTGTACACAATATTGATACAAAAGTTTCAAAGTGAGGTAAAGAAAGTAAATTCCTAGGACTGAACAGTAACTAAAGGCTTTGCTTCCTTCCTGATACTCTGGTTTGATTAGTAGTCACCAACCAAAAGGAAGGCACACATTTGAATACTCTGTTGAAGTCTGAAAGCTCAGTACATTCCAAAACTGGCCAATGAGTCAAATGAAGTCTGAACCTCCTTATTGCTCTCCTTACAGTTTCTACAAGTTGAATGAAATATATGGCCTCTTTTCCACAATCCAGACACCTGGTTGAGTTAGCAGCCAGTGGAACCCAGGATGCACAAAAGTTGCATTTTAAAATGTTAGCTTAACTCCAGTGGTGCTTATACTCTCAAACACTGTGCCATATAACCAGAGAATCAAATATGAGCAGCGTTATATCATGTTTAGGGAGACTAAGGATTGCCATTACAATTTTGATTTTTAGTACCTTTTTTACATTAAGATTTCAACTCTACAACTCTGACATTAATACACTGAAGTTACTACTGTGCCATCATGACTGTTCAGCCCTACTTGTTCAGAACCCACTGCTGGTTTCAATTATAAAATTTACATCTGGAAGGAAAAACAAATCCCCCAAAAAGGCTTAATACCTGTACAGCCCCAATACTTATACAACCAGAACACCGCAGAAGAGACTTCCAAAATGTTCTTCACCTGCAAGCTGTCACAGCAGCAGTTCCTTTCATGCAATAGAGTCTGCAAAGCTAAATGTGCTTCAACTCCACCATGAAGTCAAGACAGCAGTCTGGGTTGTTAATATTTTAGAGGTTACTCAAAATTACTTTTCAGTCTCATTTCTATTATTTTCACAAGTTCCTTTCCCATTACTTAAGCAATGCACACTTGAAGAATTCTGTCTGTCCTAACCATCAACCCCCATATTCTCATCCAATGTCTTCAGACATAATTTAGTCGAGAATGGAAGAGTCCACTTGCCAAAATTGGAAATACTGATATATTTAGTTACTTTTAATTGCATTCCTGTCATGAAAGACCCACAACATTCCTGCCCACCAAATTTTGTAATTATAGAACACTTACACCATTGAATGGAATGGACTCAGGCTGAGACTAATCTGTACGTCCAGTGGTTTGGAATGTCTTAGGAAAAAAATAAAGCAGAACAGTGCTTTATATATATATTTTCTCCAGAGTTGAGCAGATCACTGGTAAATACCAGTACATACACTTTTCAGTTTATTTAAAATATATATATATATTAAAAATCTTCCAAAGTACAGTTCTCACACATCTCATTAAGAAGACCCCTCAACAGAAAAAATGCAAGTTATAGATTTAAACATGCTAGACCCCCATTTTGCTTCCAGGACAGTTAATCAGAGCTCTGTAAGAGAATATGTTCCAACATGTCTTCTATCCATACAGCAAAACCTCTGGGTTAGGTATCAAGGTGCTTAAGGGTAACAGATACTGTGCACACAATTGATGTCCACCTGAACCACCACAGCTTGAGGCTGTTTCCTCTTGTCCTGTCACTGGCTGCCTGAGAGAAGGGAGGAGTTTCACTTGCTACAAGGAAAGAGAGAATCTACACTGCCTTCCCAATGGATTTAAACTCTTTTAACTATCAAGCCAGTGAATTTACCAAAGCTAACCTCCCAAGGCACCTGTCAGATGAAACCTGTTCTGTGAACGTTCACTACTTCTGATGGCCATGCTATAAAACACTTCAGCTAAACCAGTGTTGTTCTGGTAGTGCAGATTAGCTTCTCCAACATCCTTGCAGCTCATCACAGCTTGGCCAGACAGCAGTGCAGGAGGCACTTGGACAAACCCAGGCTTCTCCCCCAAAACCTGGTGAGGAACCAGGGCAACCTTCCCACCCATGCCATGGAAAACTCCTCCTGTAGTGTTCAACAGAAAGCTGGGTGAGCAAGGGGATCACAGGGTAGGGGTAAGTCAGGAAGAGGAGGAGGAGGACGAGGAGGAGATGTGGAAGGGCTAAGCCGTCCCCCTGCAGCAATCCGATTTCATTGAGAAGCAAATTGCCAACTAAGGATGCTGCCCCCTGCCTCCCAGGGGCCAGGCATGCAGGTGGGAAGGCTGCAAATGTTATGCTACCATTACTTTAAAATCAGCTCTCCTCTCCAAAAAAGCATACTAGCTGGAGATGGTAATGCTTAACTAGTTAGTAACACACAGATTATGACAGCAAAATAATCAGGCCATGTAAGTTTAAGTGTGTAGATTTGGTTTCTCACAACAAATAGATTACTTGGATACATTCCCATGATTTGCCATATTTTTTATCCTTTTGCTGCGGCTTTCCATTACCATTTTTAAGACAGAAAAATAAGCACAATAATTAACACAACATGAGACTTCACACAGATCTATTAATCTTGAGCTATTCTGGACCCAGCAAATGTATTTCAGTCAGTCAGTGTAAACACTTGCATCCTTAACTTGTGCAGTTAGCAAGGTAAGTCAAACAGAAATGGAACTACAGATTTCCTACTGATAATACAATAATTTGAATTATGGGACCTTTTACAGTTAATTATAAACAGTTACTTCCTTTTCACCCAATAAAATGTGGGTTTTTCCGCCTTCTCAAGCACACTTGCTTTGCCACAGCCAGGATGAAGCTGCAGAGACAATAAAATCCTTCACTTACAAAAAAATGAACCTTTTCAAATAAACACTAAATAGGAAGCAAACAACTAAATCCTTTATTAATAATGCTATTTTATAATGAGACCAGACTGAATGACCATTAGGATTCATCCCTAAAGTAACAGGGGGAATAAGATAAAAATCATGTATGAGCAGTTTCTTCTAAAATACAGATTAATATAATTTGCTGAACAACTAAGTTCATATTTGTATAATGTCTTGAAAATAGCAACTCTGAAACTAGCGAGTATCAGGTTAAATGACAACTTAAATGACAACTGACATAAAATGCTACCAATTCACAACGACAACACTGGCCCACTGCAGGAGGCCAGCACACCCTGCTCCTGACATCACAGCCTCACCACCGTGACAATGATATCCCTCCCAAAAAAATGGTTAACTATTTAAAAATGCTCGACACACAGCAAATTAAGGAAGAACCCATTACTTTACATATGCAGTCTGAAGAGGTGCTGTGTGTTTTGGCGTCACAAAGATCTGAAAAAAAATGCTCCAAGTGTCCACCACCATAGATTCAGTGAAAAAAAGGAAGACCTGCTTAAATTTACATATCAGAAGCCATGCTGTGAATCTTAGACTCAAGTCAGGAACCGCACAGGAAATCCCATGTATGTTATACTTTTTGATAGACCTTATAAAATCCTAAGTGGATAAACAGCAAATTTATCCTTAATTAGTGTGATCACTTCTTTTCTCACTGTTCACTGATGCTACAAATCCCACAAAGTTCTTTGACACTATGAATTTTTTTACTATCATAAATTCAAGCATCAAGATGAAATATTGCTTAGAGTAACTTCTCATTACAAAACTTCATAATAACCCATTTTTTAAAACTGTTAAGATTCTTCACCACCTCTTTCAACATTAGCCAGCATCATGCCTGAAGTTGCCACCCACATGTTGACACTCCATCCCAACTGGCAGACACAAACAACTTTTATACTCCAAGCAAACAGGGAAATATGTGAGCTCAGGGTAAGACGAAGCCTTTGCCCATGAAAACTGCATTTTGTAATCTTGTGCTATCATGATGCCTAGTTTGATTTTGGATCTGATATTGCTGTGTAAGATAACCATTATACAAGGACTTCCACATCCCACTGCAACAATGGGGCTGTTTAATTGATTTAATTAACATCTATTTATTACCAACTATTTATAATAAGTTCATCTGAAATGGAAATTGAATGGAAATGCTACTTTCTGATCCCAGTTCTCCAGAAGGCACTACTAAACAGTTAAACAGGAAACCTCATCGCCATGAACAGGATGGAGAATTCCTCAAAACAAAAAAATTTCTTCTTCTTCTGCTACAAAGGGCTCAGCATAACCAACTCGATGAGCAATCACTACCAGGAAACAATGCCACATTTTTTGAAAACATTCATCCACATGGTATGGTATCTGCAGCCCAACATCGATGGCATCCAAGTTGAATGAATAAATATTTGCATTGCAAAGTTGGATTTGTCTTGGAATACAATTGCTCTTCATGTGGTTCTGACACATGTGCGTTTTCAAATAAATCACAACTCACTGGGTGTGCACTTTCAAAATAATTTGTCTATCTTGTTAGAAGCCATCACATACTTCAGTTTAAGAGGCGTGAAACGGGAGGAGAAGGTTTTACGGGCGTGGGACAAAAACACATGGAAGGTTCCCGTCGAGGGAACCTCAAATATCCTGCCCTCCAGCGCCGCAGATGCCAGCTCCCGGCACCGACACCCACGGCGGCCTCGACGGTGCCGGGTCCCGCGGAGCCGCGCGCCCAGGGCCGGCCGGGCGCTGCCGGAG